>NC_141873.1:106076840-106379870 GCF_056163025.1 Triticum urartu
TCAAAGCGATACTCGAGGAGGTGGTGGTGGCAGATACGAGTTCGCTGTCAGAAAAACAGCACGGTCGCTTGAGGGCAATGTTGACGTTGAGCCCCCGAGCTCCATAGATGATTCCTCCGTGATCTTGATAGAGATCGGAGTTGATGTTTGATGAAGGCCCTCGTCCGGACATGGTGATCTGAATACGGGACGCAATTCTTGGTCGAATCAAGGTGACCAGTCGAGCTGGTGACGAAGATGCCGAAGTCGCAGTTGATCTGCAGGAGAGCCATCGATCCTTTTGTCGATCACACAGCGGAACTCTCAATGAAAGCACCAATGTCGGTGTCAAAACCGGCGGATCTCGGGTAGTGGGTCCCGAACTGTGCGTCTAGGCCGGATGGTAACAGGAGGCAGGGAACACGATGTTTTACCCAGGTTCGGGCCCTCTTGATGTAGGTAAAACCCTACGTCCTGCTTGTTTAATATTGATGATATGGGTAGTACAAGAGTAGATCTATCACGAGATCGTAGAGGCTAAACCCTAGAAGCTAGCCTATGGTATGATTGTTGTATATATTGTATATCTATCAACTAGCGTGGCCTCGGTTTATATAATGTACCGGAGGCCTAGGATAACAAGAGTCCTAGCCGAATACGCCGGTGGGGAGAAGTCCTTGTCTTGATCGCCAAGTCTTGTGGAATCTTCCTTGTATGCGGTAGCCGTCCGAACTGTCCCATGAGTATACGGCCACGGGGGTCCTCGGCCCAATCTAATAGATCGGGAGACGATGTGGTGAGTACCCCCTAGTCCAGGACACCGTCAAGGCCTGTTATAAGCAGCGGTGCAAATAGCCCGTTGGGATCCGGAATATAACTGCTCTATCAAAGTATAGGCAGCCTTCAGCTTCATCAGCATATAAGAGCCCAGATGGGTAATGCGGGTCCCCATGACATTGCAAGCATTAGTAAACCAGTAACTGATGAGATAACATGAGTTGAAAAACATCAGATGAGGATATTTACCAAATACAGCAGAAGTCATAGTGTTTATTTGCCTCTTTAAACCGGTCAGTTCTTCGACAACCGGTTTAAGGGTTGTTTCTGCGTCTTCGGCTCTCTTTGCTAAAGCGCCTTTCTCCGTGTCCTAGTCTGCCCATTCCTTCTTAAAGGTCTCCTTCAGTTTCTCCATGGCTGCTAAGACATTGGTCAGTTCCTCCTTGGCTTTAGAAGCCTCCGCTTGCTGAGATTTAATGTTCTCTTGAAGATCAATGGTTTTGGCGTCCTTTTGCTTAGCTCAGCCTATCAAAGAAATATATATCATTAGCAGGCCATATATATTTGAAGTACCAAACACATAACAAGGTATGCACTTCTCATTTGGGGGCTAATGCCTATTCGCTTCATTATCAGATAGTTTTTTTCAAGTCCCAAGTGTAATGCAAGCATTATTCTTGGCACTTGGAGGCTAATGTACATCTGCTCAAAGTAAAACCATGGTCAAAGTCCCGGTTCACCTTGGAAAGATAAACCGGCCCTTAGGGACTAAGCAAGCGAAAGTTACATGATTACAATGCTAAAGTACCGGTTCATTTTTAAAGGATCAACCGACCCTTGGAGGATAAGTATGTAGAGTTATGGTATTATAAAGTCCCGGTGTTCGATTGCCATCATAAATCAGCCCTTGGGGGCTACTGGAATTGGTACTTGCAATTGGACTTAAGAGAGAAAAGGTTATGTAATTACCTCATAACGTTCCTTCATGAAGTTCACTAAACCGGCTTCGTAGTCACGATTTGCGTGCAGACGGTTTAAAAAACCAGAATGGAGTTCCTGGGTGTTGAGGTGAGCATAGCTTGATAAATCGGTGCTCCATTTGCCTTTTTCCATAGCAGAATGTTCCTCCTTGGTGCTATGTTTTGATAGTGCAACAGGGTTACCAGGGGAGGTGTGGCCAATGCCAGTGATGATAGCATCATCTTCCTTATCACTGGTAGCCTTCAGTAGAGTTGACGGGATATCAGCAGCCTTAACCGGACTAGACGGACCATCTTCAGTACGGACCGGGCTCGTCGGTTTATCAGTATGGTCTGCTGTTTCAACTTCTACTTGTTCATCAAAGTCATGATCTTGAGGGGGCGGTTCATCAAACATGGTGTCAGCATTTGGACCTTCCGGTTCTGTAGTTGGCTCCGGTTCAATAACCACATGGTCGTCAGACGGTTTATTCGCCCGAGCCTTCTTGCTGGGTCTAGCCTTGGCTCTGAAAGAAAAAGGATGCAAGGGTTAGTATAACATGCAAGTATAAAGCGTCAAGAGATTGAGTTGAAATACTTACCCAGCAACTGTCTTAAGAGGAGGGAGTTGTGTGGCCGTCGACTCGCCGGATGATGAATGAGGTGTTCCCTGATAATTTGAATCGGGCGGATTAAGAGGTTATCGAAAATAACCTGCCTTGGGATTAGAGGTATCAGAAGTGGGTGAGACCTCAGGTCGACATTTTCGAACCGGGGTGTTCGGTAAACCGGCCAAAGTGACTACTTGGCCGTTGTGCCGGGTTGTGTGGCGAGCCTCGTGTTGCTGCTTCTTCAAAATAAATTTTGGATCCAGGTGAGCAAGAGGGTGAGAAAATTTTATTTTCCGGATTGTTTGACGGATTTTCTGTGTTGACAGAGTGCCTGAACCGGAGGGAAGAGTAATTTCCTCTGCGTCGTCGGCCTGGCTACCCTCAACATCATCCTGATAATAATCATTGTCAATGAGGTGTATGAAAAGTGAACCAAGAGAGTCAAGTTCTACCTCTACGTCCGGTTCATCAGGGTCGTCATCAAGATCTAAACCGATGGGTTCAGTTGCCTTATTCTTGGCAGGCCTCTTGACCACCTTCATCTTAGGTCGAGGGGTTTTCACCGGTTTTTCTTGAGGCTTCTTCTTCCAAAAAAGTTCATCACCCTATTAAAGATAATTGACAAAAGTTATAAGAGATTACACAGTTAAAGATATGGAATACAAGTAGGAATGAGGCAATGCTTACAGCTGACAGCTTATTGAAGGTGTAGAACGGACTAAAGTCGGTCCTGCTACAGACAGCTTCCGATTCATTCAATATATTCTTCACAACTTTAGTAACTTCAGCTTCTGTCAGCTGAATATCAATATGACGTTGGGAGTCTTTTGAGTCACCAGTATACTCGCACATTAAACCGGGGTGACGACTTAAAGGCAATATACTCCATGAAATCCAGCAGCGAACAAAATCAACTCCTGTTAGACCATTGTCCATGAAGGCTCTGAGCTTGGAGAGCTGTGGAGCATATGTAGACCGTTCTTTGGTGGTCAACCATTGCGTAAGTGGATGTGTGTTGGTAAGCCGGTGAGGACGGTAACCCGGTAGAGGATTCTCATCATCAGGGGAGGTATCTTTACAATAAAACCAAGTTTGGTTCCAATCTTTAGGATGTCTATGGAGTTTGGCATGAGGGAACCTGGCATCTTTTCTCTTTTGAATTGAAACGCCGCCCAGTTCGGTATTGGGCCCATCTACAAACTCAGTACGGCGGTTCAAATAGAAAAAGTCCCGGAATAGCTCAACAGTTGGCTCCTCTTGCAGGTATGCTTCACAAAATACTTGAAAGTCGCAAACATTTGACACAGAGTTTGGTCCAATGTCTTGAGGATGGATCTGGAAATTGGCAACTACATCATGGAAGAACTTGGATCCGAGCGGTTTAAAGCCACGACTCATGTGATCAACAAACACTACTACTTTGCCATCTCTGGGGGTAGGAGGGTTTTCTGGACAGGGAACTCACCACTGGATTTCACTCCGCTTTAGTAAGGTGCAAATTTTGACGCATCCATCCAGTTGCTCCTCCGTAACCCGGGAAGGGACCTAGTTACATGCATAAAATTGTTTGGCCATTGCAAGTGAAGAGCTGGAAAAGATTACTGCTGGTTTACGATTCATGATTGTCAAGGCATAAAGGGCAACAGGTTAAGAAAAAGGAATTCAAGCATGATAAATTGTTAAACCGGAGGCTCATGCAGTTATAAATGGTAAAGCGACGGGCGGTTTACAAGGGGAGTAATGGCATATGACAGATTATTTTCTACAAGGATAAACCGCCTACGCATATAAGGAAGGTACAGATCTGAGGCAAAAAATGACTAAGTGAGGAAAAACAGGTTTCACAGGATCACATGGGCATTTTGGATCTACCACAAGTCAGGAAAAGAAAAAGATTTAGACCTAAAAAAGTTGGTCCTAGAGCAGTTCATAAAAATTCAGATCAGGTTTTTATGCGTATAAGGCTTGGTTTGATAGCCGAGATAAGGACTACTATAGCTACCGCATGGAACGCATCAAGGTTGAGGTCTGCTATTTATGGACTGACGAAGAACAAGCGAAGAACACCATGAACCCGTGTGAACCCTAAGTGGATCTACAGAGGAAAGAGGGAAAGATTTACATGAGTTGTTGAAGTAGAGGAGGTGCGCCATGTTTTTCTGTTTCAATCAGGTTGATGCTGCAGCCGACGATGAGGCAGAGGTAAAGCTCGACGATGGCGGCGGCGCTCGGGTCCAGAGGCGTCGCGAGGAGGAAGAAGAGATGAAGAGGCAATGGGAGGAAAAGGAAAGGGATCCTCATCCTTATTTATAAGGGCAAAGAGATAAGCGACAGGCGCGGGAATCGAGGAGCCCAAAAAATGGATATATATAACAAGGTTGTCGCCTTGATTGTTGGATGCTCATTAATAAAGGGTATCTTCGGCTTTAATGAACAGGTGACGTCACATCGGGTTACTACAAATCTGGAGGATAACGTCACGGCGGTTTACAAGATCTATGCGAAAGTGCAAAGGGAGGAATTTTTCTAAGTGTTGAAGATTGACATGAACAATTTCAAATCAATCTGGGGCCTAATGTTGGGGATATTACTACTGGACCTAAACCGGCCAGGAGAGGCCGGGTTATCCCTATGATGATTATTTTATTTGAAGCCTAGGAAGACAAAAGATGGTGGCGCTTCATGAAGGTCCAAGGCCCAAAGGCGGGTTAAGGCCTGTAGACATAAACCGACATTGATATGTAACTTGTATGGTAAGATAGAAGGAAAAGAGACCGAGTCGGGCACGTTTATGATCCGGCCTTGGGATTCTGTAAACCAATGGGCGTCAACCTATGTATATAAAGGGGCGACCCGGCGGCGGTTTAGGGACAACACACAATAACTCGAGAGCCAGGCAAAGCAGATTCGCTCCCTGGTCATCGAAACCCAAGCAATTCCATCACAACTGGACGTAGGCTTTTACCTTCACCGAAAGGGGCCGAACCAGTATAACTCTTGCGTCCCTTGTCCGCTTTAACCCCTTTAAGCTAACCCATCGTGATGGCTCCACGACTAAGTCCTTCCACGAGGACATCTGCCGTGACAAAACCACGATAGTGGCCAGTGCCGCCTGCCGGTGCCGTCCATCCCCATGCCTCCGCCCAGTCCGACCACCAGTCACCACCACGCTCCACTCCTCACCTTATCTCTCATCTTTCATTTTTTTGATGAAATTCTCGAGATACCAGTTTTTCAATAAAATTCTTGAGATATCATTAGTTTTTACACATGGGATTACTCCTACATGGGTCAATCACAATAGGTGTTTTGTAAAAAAATGCATATTGATGTTCTGTGCAATGCACGAGCATCTTCGTAGTAATTATATAACGCAAATCACGAGCAGGAAGTGATATTTTTTTACACAACCACGTTAACATGGCCACGTAAATCACTAGCTAAAGTGTAATACCATTATACTTATATCCCAATGCAAAAGGTTGAGTACATTTCCGAAGAGTAGAGTCGCACACACGCACTCTGTCTCTCAGAATCTCTCACACACACCAGTTACGGGATGCCCACTTAAGTAGACACGTATGTTACAATTTGTGCACCCGCGGGTACACGTGATGGTGCGCATTTATTTAAGCCGAACGACAAACCCAAGCAGTAGCTGCATTCATTCCCCTCCCGCCGCCTCTTCTCTAGTCGCCGTCACTCGGTAGCCATGGCCCGGCTGAAGGTTACGACATACGCCATACTCCTGCCGGAGCGTCCCTTTAATCTGGAAGTTTTAGTGGTCATGCATGCATCTTTTTGTGCTATCACTCCTATATAAGGGTTGACCGGTCGCTTCCCGTGGACATGCGCGGGTGGTGGAAGAGGAAGGAGAAGGGAAGTGGGCTACGGAGTAACATTTTGTACCACAATTTCTTAGGAAACTAAGTGCGATAATTGAGTAGTTTTGCAAACTACTAGTACTACACCTGAAACGGTTCAAAACCAATACCACCACCATGCCCGCCTATGACCTCCCTGGCCGACCCAACCCCCCTCCCTTGCCATCGCGCGCTTCCTTGCTCCTCGATATCGGAAAGAATACTTCCGTTCGCCGACATGTGGGACGTCGACCATCCTGGTCCACTTGCCATGCACACAGAACTCCAAGGGAGAGTCACCCCGGTCGTCGCGCCGCAGTAATAATGACTAATGAGCCGTCAAATCACAGGCCCAACCTTTCCCACTGTGAAGTTGCTTGGACGAAGGAACCATCATGACTTCGTTGAATTCCGCTTCTTGAAGAAAACTACTATACCGACAGTACTGCTAGCTATAGTAGTTACTCCAGCAGAGGCCTCCTTTGGTTCATAAGATAGGAATTTTATAGGGATATGAAAATCATAGGAAGTGAGATGACGTGCATCTCAATTGCTATAGAGAAAGAGATGCCATTTGATGCATAGGATAGGAATTTTTCCATTGAGTCTAGGCTAATGTATTGGTAATTTGCTCTAAAAACTACAGTAGTAACTAGTACAGGTACATGCTCGTAATTAAAACAAACGTATGGGCGACACAGACACACACACTAACTACTAGTACTACTACTTCTCACATGCTGGCCAGACAATGTCGTTTTCCTTCCCGGCTTTGTCGGCCTCCTTCCCGGCATTGTCGGCGACACCACACCAGCTTGGATCTCCGCCGACCTCTCCGCAGTAGCGCGTGCGTTCTCTTCTTTCTTGTGGCGGCAGGCCTCTCTTTTCTTGAGTGCTTTTTGACTTTTCTGCTCCCTCTGTGCGGCTTTGGCTGCCTCTTGCTCTACCGCCCATTCGGCCTTGGCAGCTTCAAATTCCACCCACGTAGGTGTGAGGTCGCGAGCGGTGATGAACTTAGCATGGAGGGATGCCATCACTTCCCTACCATTCTGTGTGCGGTCATGGGCGGCGAGGAACTCAGCGCAGTGGGATGCCATCACTCCCTTACCGGTTAGTGTGAGGCGCGGTGGCATGAACGGCGCTTGGTGACAGCTCTGGGGTGGAGTGGCCGGACAACCGTATAGTGCATTGGTTTGTCAAGAGCTCAATGACAGAATATGAAGGAAATTTGGATTCCCCTTCAATCATGGTCATTTATTACTGAGTAAAATGCATTGGTGGTCATCGAACTTGTCTTGATAGCTCACTTTGATCATTGTATACGAGATATGGTGATTATACTGTCACTGGCTCAGCGTATAGCTCCGTATTTTTCTGGTTGACACTATAAAAAATACACTTCCGTGATGATACGTGTTTGTCACAGTAGGTCACGGTTTTCGTCATGCATGTACATCCATGACGATTTTATGACAGAATCAAGATAGTCATACCTGTGCTGTCATAGAAGTGTTCCATGACATTAAGAAAATTATCATCACGGAAGTGTCCACTTCCATGCCGATAAATCCCGTGTCATAGAAGTGCTTTCGTCAAGGGTGACCGACACGTGGCATCGACCGTAACGGGTCACTGTTAAGCTATTGGGTTCGGTTTTGGATCCGATAACCCGTTAACAGCCCGGACCAATGGGGATTTGCCATGTGTAAAATTCTCTTTGGCCGGAGGAAACACGTGTTTGCTCGCCGATGGGACAGATGTCATCCACTCATTGGACAAGAGGCGCCTATGATACGTCGACACGTGGCACGGCCCAACAGAGGCCCATTATGGTGAAAAGGCCGGCCCAGCTAAAGGCCCACCATGTTTTTCCAGACACTAGTGGGCTGGCCCGTTAACAGCCTACCATGTTTTGGGCCAAATTGAGGCCCATAGCAGATCAGGCCCATTCACAGCCTGCAGTGTTTTGGGCCAAATTATGGCCCATATTGGATCAGGTCCGCTAACAGGCCACTGTTCTTTATGGCCCATTCTAAGACAGGTTTGTATTTCAGCCTGTTAAATGCCCGTTAACAAGTTCGGCCCGATAATAGTTTCGGCCTATTACGGTCCGTGGTGCATCTGGGATGTTGTCGTCCCGATTTAACTTTAGGCCCTTTAATGGCCCATGCAGAAACTGGGCTATTTCTTGTCTGAAGTAACTTTAGGCCTCTTAACGGCCCGTGGTCTTCGTGGATAAATTTTAGCCCAACAGGCCTATCGGCCTGATAATGGCTCGTGGAATAGTTGGGCCTAATTATAGCCCGCGTCGAATCAGGCATGCTTATAGCCCATCAAATAATGGCCCATGACACTTTTGGGCCTATGGCCCGCGTGGTTACCAGCCTGCTTAAAGCCCATAATTTTATTGGGCCAAACTGGCCCTAGATATATTTTGTCTTGTTAGCTGCTCGTCCTATTTGGGCCAAACATGGGCCTTAGGCAGTTTCGGCCTGTATTGGCCCGTGAACTTTCCGGCCCAAACTGCCAAATCTAGGTTTCATCCTGTTAAAAGCCCATGGCATTCTCTGGCCCAGCTGGCTAGAACTTTCCTCGGCATGTTAAAGGCGGGAAACTACAATAGGTTTAGACCTGCTAATGGCCCAAGATGATTATAGGCCCACGTTTTGGCCCATATGAGTAACGGGCCGGCCTGAAGACCGACAACACTCAGATCCACTAAATCTTCGGATCTAAATTACAGCATACCAACCAAAGAATAAACCTAGACTATACAATAAAGAAATTATGTCATATTACATCCACTAGGAATCAAAGTTCCCTACCGGTGATAATAAAGTGCAACGTGACGCAAATTACATACACTGGGCATCAAAGGTCGCCACCAATGCATATAAACGCGCCGACAAAATAATGTACAAAACTGAGAGCACTTCAGAAGGCACGAGGCCTGGCCAGGACGGGCCCCGCAAGCAGCCAAACAAGCTGATGAGACCTTAGTTGTGTCAGAGATAGATGCTCCATCCCTGGCTGTATGGAACCATAGTGCGCAAGGCAGTCCTCTGACATCTTCCTTGCGTCTTTGACTTCAAGTCGGAGCTGAGATGAAGCAAGCCTTTCCGCTTTAAGTTGAGACTGAAGAAGTCAAACTGATTGAGGCAGTGACTGCACAGAGGTTGTCTCACACCTGCTGGTGAGTAGTTTCAACTCACCATCTTCATCAATACAGGACCTTGGGGTCATCTCGCTGTCCTCAATATGATTTGGCTCACTATCTTCCCTAAAGTTATGCCTGGCATAAGAGATACGACTCTGAAAGAGAAACAAGGAGACACGTAATAGGTTTCACAGTTATATAAGCAAATAAATGGATTTGTTCTGCATAAGGAACATGTTTTTACAACTACAATTTAAAACTGGTAGTTGATGAAAACATCCAATCAGATGTTAACAACAAAGTAAATAGCGGTGGAGGAAATGATGCCTATCCAACTCTATACTAGAACAAAGTTTGAAGGCTTGAGAAGGATGAACTTACATTACATGTTAACACGGGTTGGACAAAGCCCATCTCCATGCTGATGGAAGGATAATTCAATAAATTCCCCAAAGAAAATTCGTTATAAGCGTTGCCATTTTTCTACATTTTGCAAAGAGTAAATATATATCAAATAATATTGGAAGAAACAGAGGATAATGAAGCTCAGGTGCAGACTGATGATACATAATCAAATAGCAATTAATTAATTGCAGGGTTACAAGGAAAAAGGTACTGACAAGAGGAATGCAGACATCAACATGTGCAGTGGCATTGGCTTTATTCAACATTTTGGTAAGAGTAAATGTAGATATGATAATTTGGAGAAAGTGGAGGGCGGGGTAGATAAGATGCAGAGTAATGCTAGACAATCAACTATCTCGCGATGCAAGTACAGTAATACCACCACCGTCCATTATTACTTGTCACTCAAATGGATGTATCTAGCAGTATTAAGTTCTAAATACATCCAATGATCAACAATTAATTCGATACAGAGGGAGTACATGACAACATGTACTTACATGAGCAATCCAAAACTTCATAACCATTGTGTTAATTCTACATTTATCTAAGAGTAAATATAGATCTTATAATTTCAAGGAAAGGGAGGATAAAGAAGCGAACATTTATAGTGATGCTACATAATCAAACAACAATGAGTGTAAGTATGCTGACAAACGGGAAGAGGTACTGACAAGAGTAATGCAGAGCCCAGTATTGTTGTGAGATCCTATGATCCTTTGAGCAAGGAGCTTCATCTGAAATTAGTTTTCATACAAGAGAGAAGGTAAGGCACATGCAAAAATTTAGGAGTTCAAATTTTGAATTGATATCATAGACAGTACCTGACGCTGGGCTCTCAACAGTTCTAATAGGGGTTTGGCCAGTGGAGTAGAGGTAGAGTGTAGTACAGTTGGGCCTGTGTTTTCTGTGGCTGCTGATCTATCTGATTTATTAGGTATCACTACCTTTTCCAAATACCTAGTTTGTACTCCTTGAGGATCTAAACTCACCCTCTTCCTTTTGGACATCTGTTACGAAAGAACAACATTTGACTAGAAAAACATAGTATGAAGACACATGGAATAGGTACAGAAAATGGATAGGTATGGCATATACTCATATATGATGCTCAAACTAAGCAGATGGTGTAACAAAGCAGATTAAAAAGGTCTTGCAGGAGCTGCCAACTGATAGGGCGCCAGGGCCTGATGGTTTTAATGGCATGTTTGTCAAGCGTTGTTGGCCGATCATCGAGAAAGATTTCTTAAGTTTGATCAAAGACTTTTATGAAGGCAAACTTTCTCTAGAAAACATTAATGGGTCTCTCATTACCCTTATCCCTAAGATGTTATCTCCTGAGGGACCGGATAATTTTAGGCCTATTTATCTTACAAACACCTGCTTGAAGTTTCTCACCAAGTTGCTGGCTAATAGGTTGCAAAGGGTGATTTTAAACTGCATCCATAAGAACCAGTATGGTTTTCTTAAGGGTAGAGAAATCCAGGACTGTCTGGCTTGGAGTTTTGAGTATATACATCAATGCAAATAGTCCAAGAGGCCTATTGTTATTCTGAAATTAGATTTTGCCAAGGCTTTTGATACTGTTAATCATGAGGTTATTTTGCTGATGCTCAAACACAAAGGTTTCGATGATAAATGGATTGGTTGGATTGAAGAGATCCTTTCTACAGGGTCTTCTTCTGTGTTGCTAAATGGCATCCCTGGCAAGCAGTTCAAGTGCAAATGTGGGGTCAGACAAGGGGATCCTTTATCACCTCTTCTATTTGTAATTGCAGCTGACCTTTTACAATCTGTGATTAATCAAATGCTGACTCAGGGTGTCTTATCACTCCCAATCCCTACCCATGACCAGGAGTTTCCCATTATACAATATGCTGATGATACTGTTATCTTTCTGTCAGCTAGATATGAGGAGCTGGTAGCTCTCAAGAACATGCTGCTTACCTTTCAACAATCTAGTGGTCTCAAGGTCAATTTTGCAAAGTCCTCAATGATCCCACTCAACATTGATGAAGGTGAAGCAATTCGGTTAGCTGCTCTGTTGGGCTGCAGGATTGGCCAACTCCCTTTTACATATCTAGGGCTGCCCCTTGGAACCACTAGACCCAGGATTGTTGATCGCATGCCTTTAGTGTATACTTTGGAGAGACGTCTGACTGCTAGCTCATGCATGCTCAATCAAGGATCACGTTTGCAGCTCCTAACTTCGGTCCTGACTTCCATGCCAATTTACTTTCTTTGTAGCTTGCAAATCCCACATGGTATTATCAAACAGTTGGACAGAATCTTCAGACAATGCCTCTGGAGGGGGAGTTCTGTTGCTCCAAAGAAATCTTTGGCTGATTGGGATCTAGTTTGCCGGCCAAAAGATAAAGGAGGTCTTGGGGTGATTAACTTAAACATCCAAAACAAAGGGCTCCTACTCAAGCATTTGCATAAGTTCTATAATAAGGTTGACATACCATGGGTGTCCCTCATCTGGAACAGTTATTATGTTGATGGTGTCCCACATGCTACAACCCAGTGGGGTCCTTTTGGTGGAGAGATATCCTTAAGCTCCATGATGTGTACACACCTATTGCCTCAGTGCACATCAACATGGGTGACTCTACTCTGTCCTGGACTGATGCTTGACATATTGGTGGATCTTCTAGACCTTTATGTTGGAGATTGCCAAGGTTATTTTCCTTTGTTAACAATGACAAGGTTTTAGTGCAGGAATTCCTCATATCACAGGATATTTTTCAATGTTCTTCTTGCCATTGTCTCATGAGGCTGCTCAGGAGTTTCATGTGCTAGAGGATTGGATAATGGCCTTGGACAGGGACACTAACATACCGGATGTTTGGGTTTGGCTGGGCAAATCTGGTGCATTCTCAGCCAAGAGTTTCTACACCTTAATGCACTCACATTTTCCCACAATTCAACCGTGTAAATGGTTGTGGAAAAGCAGATGCACATTGAAGATCAAAGTCTTTGGCTGGTTACTTTTCTTTGACAGGCTTAACACCAAGGACCTCCTGATCCGCAGGCACTGGAGATCCCCTCTAGATGATAATCTTTGTGTTATCTGTCAGGAATTTTCATATGAGGATAGGCTGCATTTGTTCTCCAAATGCAATTTCAGTCGGAGGGTTTGGAACTACCTTTCTATTGATTGGTCAAGAGGTCCGGACATTTTGCAATGTATCCAACATGCTAGATCAAGTTTCAGGCATACTTTCTTCTTTGAAGTAATGCTGACGGCTGCCTGGAACATTTGGATCCTTAGGAATGGAAGAACTTTTAGAGGGGAGAGAGCTACTTTTGCTGCTTGGAGGTCTAACTTTGTACATGATCTCACACTTCTATCTCATAGGCTCAAGGAGGATAGCAGCATCAAGCTTAAAGCTTGGATAAATGCTTTAGTCTAATTAGTCCAGGTAGGTTGTTGTAGTCTAGTTCTTTAGCTTTGTAGACTAGTTTCTTAGCTCCTATATATATTTTTTCTGTTCTTTTGTACAATTGTTTGATTTTAATAAAGGGGATGTGGGGCTTTGCCTCACAGTAAATATTCAAAAAAAAGTAGAAGTAATTCAAGAGGTCAGATGCAAAATATGTGCGACCAATACAACCTTGCCAAGTTAGAGCAAGCACCTTGATGGGTGAATAAGATAGGCCATCCTCCACCATGCCAAGTTTGTTATCGAGTGGATTGTTCTGCAATATTCCTCTCGTGCGCCCATTCTCATATTCATTTTGATAATGTTCAGTACCTGACATGCATGAAAACATAAAAACAAGTGAGATTATCTTTGTAATGCATAAGTGATTCTAATCCAATACTGCCTCCCTATAAACCCCTTTGTGCTATCTCTGCAATTCTTCTGAGAGATGCCATGCATGCTGTAACTTGGTGTGTGTATTAATATAATGTGGCCTACTACTCAAAATATGAGATCTCCAGAAGTGATGATACTTCGCAGATGACAGCTTCAACATATAATAAATAAGAACAAGTCGACCTGACCTGACAGATTCAAAATATACTAAGGGAGAACAACTCGACCTGACCAGTCGACCGCAAATATATCTGCTACTCTTCCCAACAAGGAACATAGTTATTAAAGAAGTGAATAGGATCATCTTAAAGAAGAGAAGAAGAGCAAGTAGATTGAAGATATTACAAATCTTTCTGTACAATGTCGGTTGCCCACCCATGATGAACCAGAGCGCACAGAGAAATAGTATTCCTTCTGGTCTCTCCACACGTGGCTCACATGCATTTTGAAACTAAAGTAGGAATATTTAGCTGACCAATTAAACATCTCTCAGTTTTACTAATATCAGCATAATATCATATTTGAATTTGTTCAACTAAGCTTGTTTAGCTCGATGGGTGGAGAAGTGCTATTACGACACGAACCACGTAGGCTGATCATGGTCATCATAAAAATGGGGAAACCGTAAGCATGATCAGTATAGTGTTAACCGTGGCAGTGGGATGGCAAATCTGAAGCTGCAAACCGCGCAAAGGGTAGTTAGCAACTGATGTTTGCTCTGAAATAACAACTAAGATTTGGTATGGACAAGAAAGTACAGTCAACAAGTGACAAAGAAATGTAATTCTGCTGTCTTTGTATATGTCACGACATGCATTTGGTAACTCAAGTGGGACCTTTAGCTAACCAATTAAATGTGTTTGTTAACTAATATTAGTATCATATCACAATCATATTTGAACAACTAATATTTGGAATTTTGAGTGTTGTGTTGTTTAGCTTGAAGGGTGGAATAATGCTAGTACGATAGAAAGCACCTATGCAGATCATAGTAGAGTAGATAAAAGGGGAAAACCCTAAGCATCAAGAGTAAAATCAGGAAAGTGGAACTAGCTGGACCAGTGGGTGGCACACATGCTTTTTGAAACGAATATAGGAACATTAGGTGACCAATTAAACATTCTCTGTTTTTGTAATATGAGCATCATATCAGATTCGTATTTCAACACCTAAGCTTTGGAATTATGAGTGGCATGCTGTTTCGCTTGATGGGTTGAGGTCTTGAGGAGTAGTTCTAGCACGACACGAAGCACCTACGATGATGGTAGTGAATATAAAGGGGGGAAACCATAAGCTTTACGAGTATAGTGACCGTGCCATGGTGGTTGTGAAGGTGCAAACTGGACAAAGCTACTTTGCAACCAATGTTTGCTTTCAACTAGCCACTACGATTTGGTACGGTCAAGAAAAGTACAGTAAACAATTTATGATCTATTTTTCGGGTGAGATCAATTACTTAAGCACACATGGAAGAGTACCACCTCTCTTGCGATGTTGTGTAGACCCCTGATGATACGTTGAGGGTGTTGCGGGTGCGATGGCTGTCGGCGGCGGGGAAGAAGACTTTATACGGCAGACGGTTGGGTCGAGGGATAAATCTCATTGCCGCAGACGAGGCGGTCATAGGAGCGGCAACGGCAAGCTGAACGATGGCGTTGATGAAGCGAGAGGACGCGATGAAAGGATCCTGGTCTGGCATCGTGGATGAGAGACGTCCATCTCTTCCAGTGGACGACAGGGTAGCGGCTCCGGCAAGGTGGAGGATGGGGTGGCAGACGGAGGAGGCTGGCCGCAGTGGGGAGGTTGTTGTGGCGCCGATGGTGTATGAATGGGGAAATGGAGGGGAGGGGGGATCTCAAACTTTGGGATGCACATGTTTGAAATGTGGGAAAGTTACGAACTTATCCCCCGTTTATAATTTCGGACATCATGTTGGTTGGGGATAGGACGGTAATCTCGCATCTCCCAAATATTTGCCGGTAGAGATCTCGGGCGAGGAGAGGGTGTTTTGCCGCCCACGGTTGGTCCCCATGGTGTATGAACGGGGCTGACAGGTAGGGCGGTTGTGTCATGTCTGAGGGAAGTTACACATATGCCCCTATTTAAAATATTTGCCTACATCGATTTCGGGCGAGGAGAGTTTGTTTTGCCGCCCACCGTGTATGAATGGGGAAATGGAGGGAGAGACACATGTCTTTCGGACGAGCTTGAATCAATGTGTTTTGCCGCCCACATTTGGCGCCCACCGTGTCTGAATGGGCTCAGAGGCAGCCGTGTCATGTCTGATTGAAGTTACTAGTCTACCCCTATCAACAGAAGTGTAAATCCGGTCGATAAGGATGTCAAAGTGTTAGGGGTAGATAGTAATTTCCATCTCGCAAACACTTGCTTCGGGCAGCCCACAAATTATAGTGGGTGTTTAGCCGCTTCGTTCAAAACTTGGGAGAATTAGCATTCACGTTTGCCCTGGGCCCTGGCAACTAAATTCAAGTCCAATTTGTATTCGATTACGAATATCCACCGATAATTCTATGTTTTGTTATTTATTTCTTCAAAACCACAACAAATATTTATTCCACCTTTATATATGAATATGATTTAGAAATGCCATGATCTTCGAATTCAGTAGGTTGGATACACTTTGAGTCAAATAGTTATTTCATCCAATACAATATGCTCAGACGAAAAACAGTTCACCTTATGTCAATCATACAAGTACTGAGGATTACCTTGCCTAAAAAATTTGGATCATTACAACACATGGACAACATAGGGGGTCTTACAACATAATCCATTCAGAGACATGGCACAACATGCAAGTACAATAATCTATTGACAATTTCATCTGGTATCTAAAGAAGAACTGGGATTACCCTAGGCTTCAGATACCAGAAACAGCAGGACCTCCTCCGTCTTCAAATGCAGTATTCTTACTTCCCCCAATTCTTGGGTTGCTTGCATAATGTGTGCAGCTAATTGCATAATTTCCAGCCTCAAGATCAAGATTACCTCATTCATGGTAGCCACACCATCTCTTTCTGCCTCTAGTAGAGCCTCAAGAACTATAATATCTATGCTCAGACTGCTCTCCAGCGGTGTTGCCTCTGAACTGCTACCATCTAGTAACATGGATGGCGCACTGCTTCCACAAATAGATTCTGGGGTTGTACATTGTGTCCTAGTGTGAACGCATCCTGAAAGGTTTCTGTTGGACATAAGTAATAGATAGTTATTGCATGATCCAGGCAGTAAGCTTACATGGTAAACGACATACGAATTATTGCCGAGCATGGCAAGCTATATTTCAATGATTCAAAGCAGCATCAGCCGAAAATAAATTAAAATGGTAGGATGAAACTAGAGATGTAAGTGGCAAATAAACGACATCCGCCAGTCCCATCTAGTTAGTTTTTGCTAGCTCCCTAGTTCATTTTCCTCAAAAAACAAAAACTCTTTTGAACTATCATACCACTAGTGGACTTAAACGGGACCCAGTTGACATCCCTAGTTGAAAGGGAGTGTACCACTGATGTATTTAAGTTGCCAAGGCATCTAAGCAGTTCAAATAATCTGAGAAAGCACTTAACAGTGTGGACTCATATGAAGTACGATGACATTCTTGTGATGAAGTTTAGAGGAAAAGTTAAGGACTCAATGAACTAGGCATGCATTTCTTTACGATAGTACAGCAGGCAGTGCTGACATAATGGCCAACTGAGGTATAGCCTAACAAGTCACAAATAAGCATTCGAATCAAGCAATACAGCAAAGCAAACAACTGAACTATTTGTAATTCTGTAAGATTACAGGTTGAGGACACAAGCCAAGAAAGCATCCCACACGCATTACGTTTCACATGTACTAAAACAGACTGGCTTACCATATGTTGCTGTGAAGCCTCGCTGCTGTTGCAATGTTCTTTGAAGATATTGTCAGCATCTCGTGGTTGCAAATCTAGTTGTTGTAGTTTATTCTGCACCCTCTATTTAGGTAAAATTAATTTTCATCACATGCACTGGTTCGAATTGATCATCAACGGTTCACCTAAACTAATGAAAGAAGGGTGTGTGCTTACACGACAATATATCTGCTTCACTCTATTTCTATGCTTGCTCGGGGTGCCAGCCCCAAAAGAACAAATATTTTGCTTGATGGGGTTGGAAGCTCCATAATTAATAGAAGAATCAAATTAGTCATGCAACTTGGGAAGATCAAGAACACACAAAAAAGTAATGAACAGAGGCTCGGAGCAGTGATGTAATAGCTAGCATTAGAAAATGTAGGGTAAACGAACAAAAAGCAGCGGAACCACATGCTAGTTTGCTGATGTGTAATTAAGCATAGAGAACATGAAGCAGTCTGATGAAACCAACCGGTGGCATCAGAACAACACCATTATCATAAATATAGCATGCAAGAAGTAAAATAGTAGGCAGTGATATCTAGGAAGTACAGTAATACTTAGGACAAAACTAAAGCATATTAACTATATGTGCACTGGTATGTAATTTAGCACATGTAACATGTTCACTGCCAGAAGTATGGCCCTACAGGTGCAAGCAGAATAACGCGTCCCATGAAAAATTGAATGATGCCCTGAAGAAATTCAAAGGTGCGATGCTTATGCTAAGAAAGTGAGCGTAGTCGCCGACCGTTGGATAATAGTACCTGATTCTCGGCGGTGTATGGGTATCTTTTTCATACTTGATAGCTAAGGATCGTCGATGGTGCTCGTGTTGCGGTTGAGTTTGGGCCGGCAGTCGACGTCGCTGAAGCGGCTGCGCCTGTCGACATACAAGAAAGCTCATATGTGGTAAGTGAATAGTTGCACTATAAAGAAGAGAAAAACTGAAGGAGTACAAATTGAAATAACCTAATGAGGCTACGGCGTCAGTAAAGCAGGGTCGGTGGAGTTGAATATGGCATCCGTGGAGCGGGTCCGGTGTACTGGACGAAGGCTTCGGCGGGCGCGGTGTATAGTGTTTCGGTGAGGCAGATCTGTTGCGGATGAAGGCTTGTATGAAGGGCCATCAATGGGGCGGACGAGGGAGTCAGTGAAGGTACTACACTGTGGTGGCCGAGGGTGCCGGTTAAGAAGATTCGGTGTGGTGGACCATGATGGTGGTCAAGGAGATCTGGAGCGGTGAACAAGCCAGTCACTGAAGCGGCTCCGGTGAAGTGGTGAGTTGGCAGTTGGGGTTCCAAGGTGTGGAAGGTAGATCCGGCGGGCTGTGAGGTCCACCGCTGCGGCGGAGGACTAGATTCGGCGGCTTGCCGTGGTTGGGGGACTGTCAGGGAGGGGAAGGGGAGGGGCTCTGGGGAAGAATGTTGGGGGCAAAGAGGGGAAAACAATGGAGTAACCAAAGCAGCCCTTTTCCGTTCATGTGGCAGGGGTAAAACAGGAATATCGAGGGCTAAACTTTCGGGCGCGAGATATTTCAATGTGAGTGGGAAGTTTGAAAGCTTTTGGCGCCTAAAATTATAAGTGTTCTACTCTTGTACGACCGAGTATGATATCATGAACGAGAATTTATTTGTTTTGCACGCAAAACAGTGCAAGTTTTGAAAATCAATGTCTCCAACTCGAAACTTAGATTGTCCATTCAATTCAAATATGGATCATTGAGCTAGTACAAGCAAATACCAACATACGGTCCAATTCAAATGAAATTCCAAATGTGTTTATCCTAAATATGATGACAAAAGCAAAAATGTGTATGTGTATGAATAAAGTGGATGACTATAAAGTTTGAACATGCCTGTATGTGTATATCTCTAGGTTTGATATATGAATTTGAAATCATGAAATCCTGGCTTAAAAAATGTACCTCCGTTTAAATGAATTACAAAAGCTAATGATGGAGTCAAATTCCAAAATTCCAATCTTAGGTTTGTAATTCTAGTACATCAAGGTATATCACGTACGTTCAAAAGTATCGTTATCTCATAGTCCAAACCGTGAAACAAATTGATCAACCATGAGTGGACACACTATTGACCATATATATCTCAATTACGCTAAAGTCCCTCAAATATAGACACCTAACTCATTATCTGAAGCCAACCCCCCCCCCCACACACACACACACCGTTCTCTCCCGCAGACACGAACACACGAGCACATTAACACCCCCTCTCTTCTAAAGTCCAGACCCCTAATATAGGTCTCTTATCACTTTGTCTCTCGGGCATGCACACATCTCTTCCCCCACTCTGCAGGTCTTCCGGCATCTCTCTTCCCCAAGCACACGCACTATGTAGAGTGTATCTTTCCCATACACACAAAACGTCACCCCCAAACGTCTTTCTCCCTAGTTATGTGGTTCTCGCACACTCACCTCACACACCACCCCCAATACAAGCAAGCACACTTTGTCTCCTTGTGCACCACTCTCCTCTTTCTATCTCTCCTACATGCGGACCCGACCCAGCTCCTTCCCTGTATACATATATGCTGTGACTCTTTCCATAGCTCCCTAATGTATCATCGTTCTCAATCTCGCACATTGTTCTCTACACCATCTATTCTAGATATCTCATGAAGTCCCTATCACACACACGATGACTCGCTTCCCTTGCGTCTCCGTACATAGGCCAATTTCGAACAACATCAACATTGGCTCCCTATCTATACGCCACTTATGGACACAAACGACCCCTCTCTCCCCCTCTTTTCCTCTATCTCTCTCTCTCCGTCGCTAGCTCTCTCTCTCTCTCTCTCGCTCTCACACCCCTCTCCCACACACACTCGATGTCTCTTCCAAATAGCCTGCTCCCCGCCTGCACCCATGCTGCCTTCTCTCTTTGACACACATGTCACAACATTCCCCCTTCCCTTATACTAGGTTTACATCATTAGTGGTCTCTCTACTCCACATACACGCACTCCCTCTCACACACAAACGCACAAACACACATAGACACGCACAAACACCCATCTAGCTATTTGGATCCTTCTTTTAAGACACACACCCTTGCATATTCTCTATAGCTCTAGATATGTATATACCCCCCACTCTCTAGCTCAGATGCACACCAAAATTCTCCATCTCTCTAACTCACACATCTCTCCCCATGTCTGCATGTGTATCTCACACACTCACTCTCTGATTATGTCTATGTGTCTCCACGTTACACAACACAAAGCCCCATGTACATGTCTCTCTCTATCCTCCACACACATAGACACAAAGAATCTCTTATCATTGCCTCAGTCTCTAGACATATCACACACGCACTCTCTCTCTCTCAAACACGCTCAAGAAGGGTTTCCCCGTGAATAACTTACCGTATATTCATCAACAGTCGTGGCAGTACGGCGAACACGAGACGTGAAAAATAATAAATCTACACGTGCGTAGACCACCTAGTATGACTACTAGGACTAGAGCAAGCCAAAAGCGTGCCACCGTCCCCCCCTCCTTATCGGCGATGGGAAAACCTTTGTTTTACACAGTCGAGAAGTCATTGTGCTAAGGCCCCACATGTTGAGCCGTTGAATAGAATGTAGATCCTAGTTTACAGAAACAAGTATCGATAATACGTTTGTATCTCCATACTTATATTTCTTCTCTTATAAAAAACTGAGTTAGTGATGATGGTATACGTACCATCTTGCAATAGACCGTCCGATCTATATCTGGTGGATGGAAATTAAACTAAAAGATACCCGCACCTCTCTCCACATTTCAGACAAGGCCTTCCCTCGTTCATCCTTATGTCCAACAACCTCATTGTTGAGAAATTAAAAAAGGAAGCCTCTGGAACAAACTGGCCTGGTGGCCGCTGTCGGTGTCGCCCATCCCCTTGCCTCTGCTTAGTCCGACCACCAATCACCACCATGCCCCACTCCTCTTCACCTTATCTCCTCTTTCTCGAGATATCATTAGTTTTTACATATGGGATTACTCCTGCATGGGTCAATCACAACAAGTGTTTTATAAAAATATGCATCTTGATGTTCCGTGCAATGCACGGACATCTTGCTAGTACTCCTACAGAAGACTAAGTTGGTGATGATGGTGTGTGTGCCATCTGTCATTTCTAACCATTAGATCTACATCTAACGACTGTGAGGTAAGTTGTTGCCTTTTCTCACCAACATCCCACTTCTCTACCAATTTGTGGAAAAACCCATAATTAGTATCTTAAAACCAACACACCCCTCCCTCACCTCACCAAAACAGCCCAAGGAATATTTTCTGATTGAAACATAATATATCTCTAGTGATATATGTATATCAAAATTAGTGTTTTGTATCAAGTTTGTGAATAAGTATTATTCTAATTATGATCTGTTGCAACACACATGAACATTGCTAGTATTTCCAACCATTCCAAAATGCTAGTATTTCCATAGTTTCAAGTTTTCCATCAAGATATTAGTCACTCATGGTTGATATTTACTTTCAATCACGTACACATAGGCACTATGTAACTACCCTTGCTTTTTGGCTTCCAAAGCTTAACTTTCACTCCTACTTACAATATGTAGAGTATTTAACAAAAAACTACCACTTTTAACCAGCCCTAGGAAGAAACTATTGTACAAAAATAGCAAAAACATACCCAAAATTTCTTAATCCGTGCCAAAAACTACTACCTAGTGCCGATTAGGCTTGTTTAAACCCGTTTATGACAGGGTTGGCCCACGCGTCCGTGCTAACGAGGCAGCTTAAACCAACACATTTTGTTTGACCATTGACACGAGGGACCCACATCTGACCTTCTATCCTATTATATTCCCCCTCAAATCATTATTTTTCCTAAACATTACTTCAAACAGTACTGATGCGTGTTCGTCAATGGTGCCGGTGATGAGGGAGTTGGCCGCTGCTCCGCCGGACAGGCCGGACACCGCGCTGGCCCCCGCACGGGTTGGCAGGCTGGCCCGAGCATGACTCACGCGCGAGCAAGCCACCACGCTGGCCTTCACTCGAGATAGATGGCTGGCCTTAGCACAATGTGCGCGAGCAAGCCGCCACGCCTCTGCGCCATTCTAGCTAGGAAACCTTGCAGACAAGCAGCTGGATGCAGCTATCTTGGCTAGCTAGCGGCCACGAGCGCCGGACGGAGCTGGCATCCGGGCTGCCGCAAGATGGGCTCCGCACCGCCGGCGGTTTTAACCTCGCCCTCTGCCGGCGGCGGTAGCTGCGTCTCATGGCCGAGCATGACTAGGTGGATGGGCCGGAGGTAGGAGGTCACTTGGGGATTTTTGTGCAAACTGACATGTAGGTCCCACAAGTCATAACGCCTAACTTGCCGGTCGAATAGAAGGCGTTGACTTAAGGGGCGACATGGGTTGAAACGTGCCTATAACGGCACTTTGTAGAGTAGTCGTTTCTTGTAGCTTCCTCATCAGCTAGTAGCATATTTAAACTAGCGCCTCCCAATTAAGCCCGAGGAGCCAGAAAAGCCTGGCGTGACATTGGGAACTGTGCAATATGGCTCTGTACGTAAAGTGCTAGTACTCTACTACTCTATAGCTTGTGGCGTTGCATGCATGGACTTCACTCCATTATCGACTCTATAAAAGAAATTCCTCTTGAAGTGATTTTTTTTGTTTTCAAAAGGAGGCAAAAGCTTTGCCTCATCTCATTCATGAAGAAGGAACTACTAACAAAGTTCGACGAGATCCATTACACCTCCACAAATGGAAGCGAAAAGCCTAGTCTTGCTGTATAAAATAACTCAAATGTTCCGGCCCTGTAGTAACCGTCGCAGATAAACAGGCTTCTAGTGTGTGCGTGAGAGGAGCGGCTGAGTAGGCCAGCTACGCGCTAGAATATAGCACTGAGAGTACCCACTACGCAGGTGTACTTTCCCTGCATTGATAGTACAGCGATGGTTCTAGAGAACAGTACTACCCTCCACTTCCAACTATAGCTCCTTGGCCCTGAGATTCAAGAGTACAAAACTGGTGCACTATTCTGGAAGTACAATACTACATCGACTACTAGTTGATAAAGTAGTACTAATACTGCTACAGTACGAGTACATAGTAAATAATAGCCTCACCCCTTCGCTAAGGAACGATCGAGGAGGTACAGTTGGAAGGGACGAGGCCCGGCGGTTAATACACTCTTATCTCCTCCTCGCCAGTTCCCCTCCCCCCGAAGAGAAGGCAGTTCGTCGCTGCTCCCATGGATTCGCCAGGCGGTTCTCCTCCTCGTCGGGGCTGGGAGACCTTGGACGACGATCCTCTGGGAGAAATTGCACGCGCTGCGACGTCCTCACCGCCGCAAGACTCGGTGCTTCTTGCACCAACTTTTTCAAGACAGTGCTTAAACAGGCTTGGGGAAAGGCCATGCTTGTTGGTCTTCCATGCGTCCTTGTGGAGAAGGTTCTTCTATGGGACAATCCTTCGAATAATCCACCGCTCGCTGGCCATGGTTGCACGTTGACTCCACTAGTGTTGTCGACGTTGAGAGGTAGTCGGATTTCGTCCGATGAGCAGGTCAATCATGGAGTTTGATCATGTAGTACTTAGTTATTCCATTTCCATCCCGTAATTTCTTCGCTGCCCACCGTCTTATATATAGGTCTGGGTCGGTGCCAACAAAGATTGGCTTGCATACCTCTGGCCGGATACCACCATCATTTTTCACAACATCCACAGCAGTGCGGCCGTTCCCGTAGACCCCTTCTCAAGCATTGGGATCAGGCTTCCGGACTGGCTGGGCTTGAATACGTATGATGATTCCTACATGATATTGAAGAAGATAGCAATTGCGGACCCACCAACAAAGCGACGCGGCTACGACGATTACTATCTCATCGCGGTGTTCGACATAAGGATTACCATCAATGCAAGAGGCAGTAACGGCAGAGGCTGGCGCATGTTGGCCGCGGCAAATTTGTACCCCTACACGTTCAAAGAAGCCATGCGCCATCTAGGCCGCATCTTCGTGGTGACAAACCAGGGTACTTGTTTCATCTGGTTGACATCCTACGGTACGGGAGATTACAAATGGAATGCACCAACCATCATTTGCATCCCGAACGGTACTCCATTATTTTGCAGGGACCATTCATCTCCCGATCAAAATAAGATCGCCGGTCCTGGATGTGCATTTGCATCCTCGATTCGGTCTAACCTGGAACCTTGTAGCTGACTTTGGCATATTGGGATCAACTGTCTTAGCAGTCGTTACCCATGGTACCACTGATGTGCAACATGGTCACACAATCTACCACGATCGGACCATCACCATCTGCCCAGGTATTCCATTTAGTATTATATATTTTAAGCCTCTCGCCTTCTCTTTCGTTGTTGTACTACTTACTTACTAGTACTAGTAGGAGTACTTTTTACCTTGGAGGACGCGTATAGCTAGCTACGCCCTTGAAGACTTGAACCCACTAGCTGCCACCATTTTTGTTTTTCATGTCTTACTATCTCATCCATGTAGCCAAGAGTGGCTATATATAATAAGCCGGTTATTTTACTTCCTCTATACCGGAGTAGTACTATTTGCTGCACAGTATTACTAACCGCCATATTTTAGCACAACATTATTATGCATGGACCTTGACTGTGTACGTCACCATGTGTCTAGATCTGAGATGTCGCGTGTGCCAGATGAACGACGCCGAGTTCGACCCCCGTGATGCTACATGGGTGTCGAGGAACACTCTTGGAGAGTACTCTCTTTTCATTGGGGACAACTACCCCATTATGAAGCGGATGCCACCTTCCGTGCACGACACCGAAGGCCTGCCGTTCATGAAGCATGGTTGTGTCGAATGAATGACATGTTGGGACACACTATCCCTGATTTATGTCGCTTCAGCTTGGATGAGTCTCCATCGTGTGGAACCGGACTAGAAAGCTGCGACAATGATTCCCTTTGCCCACCGCTATGGATCGTGCCATCCATGAAGAACACCTGGGACTGGAACCTGGAGGGGGACATGTAGCCCATCTATAACGTGTAAGTGTGGTATGGTAAATTGTGAACGGTAGCACTGTGAATATATGTAGACTAGTCATGCACAAATTTATCACATGAATTGGAGATGAACTTGTGTGGCATACTGGCATTTGTCCTTTAGAATTTATTACTAGTAAATGTGTTATGTGTATGTGCAACTTGTGTGGTTGTTCCACGGGCTCAAACACGCTCTTTGAGAAAAAAAGGTGGCACAACTTCAGACATAGGTGACATGGCAGCATCATACATTAGCATCGTTCGCTATAGTTGTAATACTCCTACTAGGACAACAACTCCTATAAAACCTTGTGCTTGGCTCTTTGCCTCTTCGGGAGGTTCAATAGTTCGTACTTGTGTGAACCTTGCACTTGGCTCTTCGCCTCTTCGGAAGGTCCAACAATGATGATACTACAGTACAATATGCTTCTGGCAATGTGACACCGATTGAACTGCTGCATGTCCACCGCGAGGGCGAGCGAGAGGGAGAGGGAGAGGATGTTGTAGTCAAAACCCTCTCCTCGTCATGCGAGCCACTGCGCGTGTGGGCGAGGGAGAGGCGTAGTAAGCAAGCTTCTCCTCGTTCGGTGAGTTGACGGGACACATCAAAGCAGTACTAGTACTAGTCTTTTCCGGTTAATATGGATTAATTTGAAACGAGAAAAATACACTGGCGGTCAACGTATGTAAAAATATGGTCTTTACGGTCACTATATATAGTTTTGCGGTGATTATACGATCACTAGCTCATCGTAGAGCACCGTATTGCACCCTACTAACCGGCCACATAGTCGACGTGGCACTTTGTTGACTGGTTAAATTGTCACCTGGTTTCTGGGTCCCACTGTCGGTGTCAAAACCGATGGATCTCGGGTAGGGGGTCCCGAAATTTGCGTCTAGGATCGATGGTAACAGGAGACGGGGGACACGATGTTTACCCAGGTTCGGGCCCTCTCTATGGAGGTAATACCCTACTTCCTGCTTGATTGATCTTGATGAATATGAGTATTACAAGAGTTGATCTACTACAAGATCGTAATGGCTAAACCCTAGAAGTCTAGCCTACGTGGGTATGGTAATGAGTATATGTGTTATCCTTTCTGGACTATCCCCTTCGGTTTATATAGACACCGAGGGGATCTAGGGTTTACATGGAGTCGGTTACATAAGAAGGAATCTTCGGTCGCCAAGCTTGCCTTCCACGCCAGGTAGAGTCCAATCCGGACACGGTGCAGTCTTCGGCCTTCATGTCTTCACAACCCATCAGTCCGGCCCATGGATAACAGGCCTTACGCCTGAGGACCCCTTTGTCCAGGACTCCCTCAGTAGCCCCTGAACCTGGCTTTTAATGACGAGGAGTCCGGTGCGCTGACTGTCTTCGGCATTGTAAGGCGGGTTCCCCTTTCTCCGAACTCCAAGATAGTCTTTGGATGCAATGATCATATCCTGACCTGTTACGCACACCATACACAACCGCAGAGAGAATATAATATTTGCACAAATCTAATCTGTTGACAGCTTTTTTCCAACACGACATCGCGTTTGTCCGGTTATAATTTCGAACCGTTTTTCTTCTGCCATTCCACGCTTCGAGATCGTGTCCCCTTATTGCGGGATTCTCATCAATGCAGGCATGGGTAACTCAACCGTGCCGTTTCTACAGCCCTAGGGAACAGGCGAATCCTAAGGCGAGTGAGGAGGCGTTTAATATATGCTGCCTTTATATGGGGATAAGGATTCCCTTATCCTCTCCTCACGCTCTCTCTGTCTCCGCCTTTCCGATCTCAAGCTCCAGCACCCAAGTTCTCATCTCCTTTCCACTCAAGCAACCATGTCCGGATCTGGTGGTCAGGGCAAGTGGATGGTCTCCTCCGTCAAGGAGGAGGACATTACTAAGCTCCGGGCGGCCGGATATTTGGCGAAGGATATCACCCATCGTCTACTAGCCGAGGGACAAGTCGTCCCCACGTCGCGGGCTGATGTACTATTACGGGATAGATTTCAATGATCTGTCCCCGAATTCCTTCCTCAACATCTCGGCGTTTATCGTCGTGTGCGAGGCCTTCCTCCGCATCCATCCCCACTTCGGGCTGTGGCTCAAAGTATTCAACGTGAAGTCGAAGGTGGTGGATGGCCAGCACGCGGAGTGCGGAGGGGCCATGGTGAGAAAACTATCCAACGTCTCCTGGCCCAAAGGCAGCTTTGTGGAGGCAGTAAAGGAATGCCAGAAGAAGTTGTTCCACATCACAGAACCTCGCGGCACCACCTGGGCCGTAGCTGCCGAATTCCGCTCCAGTGCTCCCATGCGACTCACCTCCTGGGTCGAGAAGAGTCTGGACTGGTGTTCACCTGACGAGTTGATAGCGCTGCAGACACGCGTTCAAAGCATGGTGACCAAGGACGTCAAGCTCGTTGACGTTATCCAGGTGATGCTAGTCCGCCGGATTCTTCCGTGCCAGTGCCGAAGCCGCCCTTTATGGGAGTTCAATTCAAAGAAGCACAAGACCCTGAAAAGGCTCTTCGAGACTTCTCACGAAGGGGCCTAGAAGTTGCTCTTTAAGGGCAACGAGAAGCCACTGGCCACAGACTCAGACCATGGTCACAATTGTAAACACCCCGCCAGCGAGGTATGTTACTTTTGATGTATTCCCAACTTAAATGTTTCGAGGATGATGTCTGAGATCTTAGTATTGCTCCCTCAGGACTGGGTGGAGAGGGCGAAGTGGATCCAGTGTCCGGCTTCGTTGCCCGAAGAACCAGTCATCCCACGCCTAGCGAAGATGCTCGTGTCGTCGCCATATACGGCGCCGGAGAAGAAGGCCAAGGGGGCCAAGAGTGGCCTCCGTCGCAAAGGCACTTCGGACGCGACGTCTGAAGACGACGAGGCCCATTCCTCTATCCCTGAGGACAATGACGAGGAAGAGGAGGAGGAGGAGGGAAAAAACCCTCCTCTCGAGGAGAAGAAGAAGAAGAGGGTGGCCTCGGCACATCTGGAGGCGAAAGCACCCAAAAAGGGGAAGGGCACCCCAGCGGTCAACACCGTGTGGGACGTTGACAGTAGTCCGGAATGTCGTCCCTGTACTAGGCCCCAAGCCGCATCGTAAGTGACATGGCTTATTTATGCGCACATCCAGCCCTTTCTTTTTATTATTCTAACATGGTTAATCCACGCTATTGCGGTCCGTCCCGTGACCTTATCCAGCGATCCGCATCTGGAGGTTCGTTGGCTCCGTTGGAGATGTCGAGCATGTCGCCGCCGCCTGCTTACTCCCCCAGGGCCAGGGACGACGCCGAGGTGTTATCCCGGAGGACCGCTTAGAAGGGAGGAGCCCAGGACGTTGTCCGGGAGGCGCCACAAGCCGGGACCTCCACTGCCGGAAACATGGGGGAGCCAATCACCATGGAGACTGGCAAAGAGGGCCGTATCCAGTTCGGCCCTCAGCCGAATACAATTCTGGAGACCCATAAGGCTCTGGAGACAGGCGAGCAACCCCCTTTGAAGGAGGGAGGGTGCGTCGCCTCCACTGGTGGCTCCTGTCGTGGACGAGCACTGTATCCTTATGGGTGCAGTGATCGAGAAGGTTCAGTCTGCCAAGAGCGGACTGAATGAAGCCTACAGCAGCCTGTTAACAGGTTTCTAGGTAAGAAAGAGAAAAACCCCGTATAGTCTGTAGCCCCTGAGACGTTGTCCGGTGTTCGGCGAGGAGAACCGGACAGGGGATCAATCCTTAATTATAAGAGGCTGACTGAATATGTATCGATAAGCTTGCGTCCCTGTTGGCCGCGCCCTCGCATACTGCCGAGGTCTCCGAGCTGAAGCGGAGGCTGGAGCGGACCAAGAACGAGCTCGGCGAGGTTAAGGTTCAGCTCCAGGAGAAGCAAGGTGAGGAACGACTTGCTATATGTTCAGGAAAGGATAAGCGTTGTATATTGACAGCGGTATTGTGATATGTGCGGAAGCCGCGACCAAGGTCGAGGCCCTGAGGAAGGCCCTGGGCGAGGTCGAGGAGCAGGCTTTCTAGCAGCAAGCCGCCCGTAAGAAGCTAAAGGCCCGGGTCAAAGAAGTCCACTAGGAGCTCCAGGATGCGGTGAAAAATGTGAGGCCTTGGAGCATGATGCGCCGGTTCGAGGGACCGAGCTCGCCAAGGCTTGTCAGAGCATGGAGACCGCACGGAATGAGGCCCAGGCCTCCCTCCAGGAGATCCAGGAGGCCAAGAAGATCACGGCGGGTAAGGCATTTAAGATGCAAAGCAAGTATGCGGAGAAGTAGTACCTTTTACTAACCCAGGTTCAGAGTTCCCCAGGGTTGGCCAGTCGTCGGCTTCTGCCCTCATGTAGATAGTACGGAGGTGTTCGGGATGGAATCTAAACAATCTTGATCCAATTACATGGTCCTTGAAGGAGTTGTTTAGTGCAACGAACAAGGCAATCGGACTTTATGGCTTTAACGCCCTCACTTAGTCATAGGAGTTTTATAATAAAGCGTGGGCGCAGCCCCTAGTTTAAGCCAGAGTACCGTCAGCATCTGATCGGCAAGTGTCGATCTCTCGCGTAACGCGGAAAAAATCTCCAACGATTTGTAGTCCTCGAGTAGCTGACCGGCTCTCACCACATCATGACAGTCAGTTTTCAGCTTTCTCTACTGAGGTTCTCGTCTGGTCAAAGCCAGGGCACAATCGTAGTAGTTCTCCCTTTACTACCCTAGACGATGGAGCAGAACGTAGGGTAGCAAGCACAGGAGCTGGGCAACCCAACTATTGACCAAAGACATGATTCGGAGCCAATGCATATAATGCTAAATTCGGGGTGCCGAACTTATATATAAGAAGTGTTCAGACTGTGATGCCGTATTGTGGGGCAACAGGTAGCCCCTTGCGAATATGAAACGTAAAAGAGTGTCGGTGCAGCAAATAGGCAGATCAAAATAAAACGAAGTGAGAAGCAAAAACCACAGAAACTGGGCCACGAACCATTTTTATTATAATTGGATGGATACGTCAAGGCGTATCTTGTATAGATGGTGCGAGAAGTATCCGGCCATTTAACATGCCAGAATCAATAGGGCGTAGCGCGCGGGTCTTGAGAAATAAGTATGAATACCGTCAAGAAGAACGTATAAAGGTTACCCTACACACATGTGTTGCTTGCCTCCGTTGTATTTCAGTCCTTCTAAAGGACTTGACATCAGGCCCGCGGAAAGAGGTGCCTGAAACAAGAAAAAGAAGTAAAAGTATGTGTGTCCGGGATCGGTCTGACCGAATTTTAGACCCCGGGTTATCTCGTGCCTCCGTCGATGTCCATGGAATTTTGAGTGTGTAATTGTGTACGCGTGGTACGAATGTCACTACCTCATTGGGGCTGGGATGAAGGCCGAATTGCTAGTAGAGCTCTTGACGAGCCGTGCTGTCCTGTTGTAGTGTAGTCCGGACCCACTTGATGGTGTCCAGGGGCTCGACAGCTGGATTACAATGCTGCTTGAGAAGGCCGCTCTGTACTTCTGCTGCTAGGGCAGCAGTTTGCTCCTCTATTCGGGGGGAGCGTTCTGTATTGCCATTGACTGTTATGACGCCGCGTGGACCAGGCATCTTGAGCTTGAAATAAGCATAGTGTGGCACTATGTTAAATCTAGCAAACGCGGTTCGTCCGAGCAGTGCGTGGTAGCCGCTGCGGAAGGGGACGATATCGAAGATTAACTCTTCGCTTCGGAAGTTGTCCGGAGAACCGAAGACCACCTCCAGCGTGATTGAGCCCGTACAACAGGCCTCTACACCTGGTATAGCTCCTTTAAAGGTAGTCTTTGTTGGTTTGATTCGTGACGGATTAATGCCCATCTTTCGTATTGTATCCTGGTACAACAGGTTGAGGCTGCTTCCACCATCCATCAGGACTCGTGTTAGGTGGAATCCGTCGATGATTGGGTCAAGGACCAGTGCGGCCGAACCGCCGTGGCGGATACTAGTTGGACGATCTCATTGATCGAAGGTGATCGGAATGACGACCATGGATTGAACTTTGGGGCAACTGGCTCTACCGCGTAGACGTCCCTGAGTGCTCATTTGCGCTCCTTTCTGGGGATGTGCGTGGCGTATATCATGTTCACCGTTTTGACTTGGGGGGGGGGATTTCTTCTGTCCCCCAGTGTTCGGCTGTCGGGGCTCTTCATCCTCGTCCTCACTTAGTGATCCCTTTTCTTTGTTTTCAGCATTTAACTTGCCAGCCTGCTTGAAGACCCAACAATCCCTGTTGGTATGATTGGCTTGCTTATCCGGGGTGCCGTGAATTTGGCACGGACAGTCGAGTATGCGGTCTAGGCTGGAAGGTCCTTCGTTGTTTCTTTTGTAGGGTTTCTTCCGTTGGCCGGACTTGGAGCCACTGAATCCAGCGTTGACTGTGGTGTCCTCGGTGTTGTCGACATTGCTTCAGCGTTTGTGTCTATTGCGCCGGAGCTTACCGGTGCTGTTCTTGGCCTCGGTGGGGCCTGCCTCGCTGGCTGTGTTTTTGCTACGAGCTAGCCAGCTATCCTCGCCTGCGCAAAAGCAGGTCATGAGTGCCATAAGGGCTACCATTGACTTTGGCTTTTCTTGTCCGAGGTGGCGTGCTAGCCATTCGTCACGGATGCTGTGTTTGAAGGCTTCTAGGGACTCGGCATCCAGGAAGTCAACGATCTAGTTCTTTTTGGTTAGGAACCTAGTCCGGATTTTTCTGGCTGATTGTCCGGGTTGTTGAACTATGTGGCTTAAGTCATCGGCATCGGGTGGCCGGACATATGTACCCTGGAAGTTGTCGAGGAAGGCCTCTTCCAAGTCCTCCCAGCTGTCGATGGAGTTCTCAGGCAGACTATTTAGCCAGTGTTGAGCTGGTCCTTTGAGCTTTAATGGGGGGTATTTGATGGCATGGAGGTCATCTCCTCGGGCCATGTGTATGTGAAGAACAAAATCTTCGATCCACACTGCGGGGTCGGTTGTTCCGTCGTATGATTCAATATTGACAGGCTTGAACCCCTCGGGGAATTCATGATCCATCACCTCGTCTGTGAAGCGGAGAGGTTGTGCGGCACCTCTATAGTGGGCCCTGTCATAGTGTATCTCCGACGACGTCCATCTGTGGGTATTGGCCCGAGTGTGATTAAGTTTTTCACGTCCGAATAGGTAGTTGTCGTCCCAAGTATGGAAACGTCCTCGCGATCTGTATAAAGATCTTGTGTGTCCTGCTCTACTGTCTAGGGTCTGTCAGAGGTCGTACATATGACTCCGAACTCTTCCGTCCCTATTTTGGCGGGGTGGTGGGGCGTTCTGCTGTTCGGCCTGAGTTGCCGCTTTATCCCGACCGCGGGGTGGCAGAGCAAAGAAACCAGTTAAACAAAACTTTACGCAGGCGCGACAGGAGTCCAACCCTTGCGCGTGAACCACCCTAGTTGTGTATGTGAGTGCATGCACGTGTACTCCCTCGGTCTTCCAACAAAGAGTCTACATCAGCTAAAAAACAAAGAGTGTACATCTACACTTCCAATGCATTTAGCCTTTAATCTAAAATCGATATTGATTGACTAATGCACCAACTTGTGATCTAGCTATATGCTACATGTCTATCCTTAATTACAGCATGCAACAACCTTCATTTAATCTTCTTCTCTCAATGGTCGCATGCGCACATAACTCTGCTACTTTTGGGCATTAATTATGCCCTGGTCAATGTGTAAATCTCTAAATGTACAGTCTTTCACGGACGTAGGGAGTAGGTTGATCACTTGAGCGTGAGCGTGTGTGTTGCGTCGTGTGCTGTGTGCCGCATGGGTGCGTGAGTGTTGCGTGCGTCCATGTGTATGTGTGAGTGTTGCATGTTGCATGCATGCATGCATGCATGAGGCTTTACTCCCTCCCATTGACATGTTCATATTTCAAGCTTCCATTGTTCCCTCCATATGGTGATACTCCCTCTGTTCCAAAATACGGAGTAAAAGCCTCCCTCTGTTCCCAAATACAAAGTTTTTGTCTTTCTAGAGATTTCAACAAGTGACTACGTACGGAGCAAAATGAGTGAATCTACACTCTAAAATATGTCTACATACATCTGTATGTTGTATTCCATTTGAATGTCTAAAAAGACAATATTTAGGAACGGAGAGAGTACCGGATAAACATTAAGTTCTCTTATTTTTCCCTCCTTGGTCACAGTGCACAACCAAAGATGACTTATTCACCTTGATGGAGGGAGTAGATGGTCAAAGTTTGACACAAAATTTATGAATTGGTAAACATAATCTTTTGAGGAAAATGAGTGTATTCATTGAGTGTTTTTGCAAACTAAAAAAATTATTCCACCACTCATCATCTACCTTGGTTGATGAGATTTTTGAATTGGGCCCTATAATCCGAAAAGGAGGTAGTACTAGTACTCCTACATTATTGGCGCCGGGTGTCTTGGCCAATGTTTCATCTTGTTGGACAGGATGAGGCTACTTCCAATGCATCGGTGCTTACATGGGGAGCTAAGCACATTAAAAACTTTAGCAACTAAAGCTCCCAATGCATAGGTGCTTAACTTATTGGTGCTAAGCATCCTTTATTTAATGATTCTGTAATTAAAGTTCTTCATGCATTGGTGGGATTCTTCCATTTAAGTCTTTTGTCTAGGTTCTCGCGCTTAGTACTGGGGTCACCACACTTATCTCTCTCCTCTTAATTATCTTGCCACATCAGACTTTTTGCCTACACGGCAGCCTTAGCACCTGTACAAGGTGGAGCATTGGGAGGGGCCTGAGCGTACAGGCATGAAATGGCATTTTTCAAAGTTTGGAAATCGCAGTGGCATTTCTGGATACACTAGATTTGGAGTGGCATTTATCAAATTAACCCAAAACAAAAATAACTGGGCGAGCTGCTGGGTCCCTGGTGTCAGCTGCTCGTTGTGCAATTCTGTCGTTTATTGACTATGTTGACAATGGCATTGGACCCAGATGTCAGAAATGCACTAGGAGGAGCCATTTTTTATTGGCTTGAAATAAGGAGGCACTTGCTTGCATACTGCCATGACCTTGGCGGGTCCCTGCTGTCATCCTCTCCACGTACAATCATCTCCTGATTGTGTACGCATCAACTTGCTAGGCCCACAAGTCAGCCTCTAAACCATGGAGGACAAATACAACCCATTTAAAAAAATAACAACCCATTACATACGTTCAAACGGAAATTTCAACATTCAGACCAAAGTAACAGGTCTGATCCACATATAGAGTACTGAACTCCCACGTTGACAACCATCATAGCCAAGTTAACTATCTACTCCCACTAACACTCTAGTAGCGTACAAGTACTAACTTACTCTTAGCTAACTAGACAATGCCGGCCGCCATCTGATGTCCATGCTAAACGCCGGCACCGACGTCCTCCGCCTCGCCTCGGACTTGCCAGAGGTGCGATAGGGCGCGTTGCTCTCGCGCGTTGGCCCTTTCAATGCCGGCGTGGTCCACCGAAGCTTCGGCTTCCAAGCAGGAAACCCACTTGACGAGCTGGTAGTAAAAATCGGCGTCGCGAACGCGTGCGTGCCCGACAGCCTCCAGGGCTATTTGACGGGCGCTGGCCTCCACGTAGTCAGCCCAGTTGCGGGCGCTCTGCTCGCGACTCAGAGCGTCGGTGCGCTGCTGCTCCATGTCCCGCTGGCGGCGCAAATCGGCAATACGCTGCTCCTCCGCCAGGCGGTCACGCTCCAACAACTCCTGCTCCTCCGCCATGCGGTCGCGCTCCAACAACTCCTCGATCTCCGCATTGCCATCTAAAGACAGATAGAATGCCTCCTCCCTCTGTCTGCCTTTCGGTGAAAACCCGAACACTAGTTCCGGCGGTGACCGCCTCCGGCGTCGCCTATCGCGGATGGGCGGGGGCATGGCGGAGGTGGCGAGCGACGTCGGACCGGTCGGGGCTTATGAGGATATGGCGAGTTGGGTCACGGTGGCACCTGAGAAGGCCGGGAAACAGTACTTATAGGCGGAAGGTAGCGCGACGGTCATCGGAATTCAATGCATAATGGCTTAGCGCGCCAGCTTGCCGTAGAAAACTAGAGAAACTGAAATTATGACTGTGCCGTCCCATCCCGTCTGGGTCGCAAGCCGGCATGGCGGTCAAACGAGTGCACTCGAATCATCTCCCTCCTTGTCAATAATGATTCCACGGATTTAAAGCATATCTTTTTTCGCATCAGTTAGCTGCCTTAATTACGGCCGGCTGCATGCAGGTACTCAGAATCGCTCGCAGGCAGTACGCGAAGCAGCATGCAACGAGTCGCAGCCGAGGGCACACATGCAGCCACTTAAATCGCTGGAATTAATTAGGCTTAAACTTCTGCATGCCGTTAATTATTGTCATGCCTTGGTCTTGCTGCTTTGCTCACGGGACTAATAAATCCCGGACGGAGGGAGTACCTTGGTTGGTGAGAGGTTTGAATTAAGTGTAACACCCCGGATGTAACTTTCCCAATTTGTACTCCAACTATTGCCGTTTCCGGCGTTAAGTTAATTTATTTTCTCGGGTTCGGGTCTTTGTCTCCATGTGTTGTTGTCGTTGTCATGCATCTCTTATCATGTCATCATGTGCATTGCATTTGCATACGTGTTCATCTCATGCATTCAAGCATTTTCCCCGTTGTCCGTTTTGCATTCCGGCGCTTCGTTCTCCTCCGGTGGTCATTTCTACATTTCTTTCATGTGTGGGGGTTGCCAAGTGGCCTTGGTTTACTACCGGTAGACCGCCTGTCAAGTTTCGTATCATTTGGACTTCGTTTGATACTCCAACGGTTAACCGAGGGACCGAAAAGGCCTCGTGTGTGTTGCAGCCCAACACCCCTCCAATTTGGCCCAAAACCCACCTAACTCTGCTCCATCATCTAGAGCGTTCGATCACGATCGCGTGGCCGAAAACCGCACCTCATTTGGACTCTCCTAGCTCCTCCAATGCCTATATATAGATCCCTCCACTTTATGATTTATATTACATGGGATGTTGTGAAGATTGCCTAACTTGCGACATATGCCTTCAATGCGATTATGCCTCTAAGTCGTGCCTCGACACGTGGGAGATATAGTCGCATTGAGGGTGTTACAAGTTGGTAATCAGAGCCTTCCCCGACCTTAGGAGCCCCATTGCTTGATCGTTTTTAGAGGCCGAGTTGTGTCTAGAAAAATGTTTTGAGTCATTAGGAATTATATATCGGAGAGTTTAGGAATTCTTTTTACTTCCCAGTCTCCTCATCGCTCTGGTAAGGCATCCTGACGTAGAGTTTTGACTCTTCTCTTCTCAAATTTCACTAAAAAAAATTTTAGGGTCACGCGGGTATCTTGGAATCGTTCCGATGGTTTTATGATGAGAACATTGTCTTGGTGCCTCCTGTCAGGGGTTTAGTGGAAGTGTCCTGGGGAGTTGAGCTCTGAGGTGTTGTCATCATAATTTTATCGTTGCAATTCTGGAATACCTGAGTTTAGTACGCCGACATCGAAAATCTCTTTTATGCAGTTTGTTGGTGAGATAACCTCGACGCCACCCAGTACTGGGGTGGGAGTTCGGGAGTATCGCCATAACTTGTATAACGGATGCTTTTCGAAGGTTGAGGTAGATGGTTTCCGAAGGTTTCTTGGTTATGTGTTGAAGGATGGATACAGCTGGATGTAGGATTTGCTAGTTTGGGTGAGATATTATGCTTCCCCTGTATCCCCAACACCTGATTGCATAACCGGAAAGGTTCGGGAGTTTCATAGGTGGGAAATCTTGTAGCTCTAGTTCTTCTTCCACGGATATTGGTTTGAGATTGGGATTTCTTACCGATTATTCGTTCTTGATCCATACCTTGTGGATTTATTTCTCTACCTTAATTCTACGTGGCTTCTCAATTATGGATATGTGACCATTTCAAGAGGAATGCATTCGTTCATTTTGTTCGTATGTGAAGACGATATGTTGCAATTTTCATTCCGTTGGATTCAGCTTCAATATTTGTCTATCAATGTGCTAATGGTGGTCAACCTCTTCAGGATGGCTCCTCCAACGCGCACGACTCCGAATCCTGATCCGCCACCACATCCACCTCCTCTGGAGGCATGGCAAGCTGTGATGGCCGCAACCAATGCAAACACACAGCTGATCATGCAAATTCTTCAAGAGCGCAATCAAGGCAACCAAGGGAATCAAGGCAGCAAATCAGAATCACTTTGCTTCACTCAACCAGTTCCTTGCTAACGGGCCAAAGACTTTCAGCAATTGTGTTGAGGCAACCGATGCTGACAATTGGCTAGTGGATCTGTGCAAGCATTTAGAGTGCAGTAACGTCAGGCCTGAGGACTTTGTCAAGTTCGCTTCCTTCCGACTCAAAGATCAAGCTGCAGAATGGTTCCAGCAGTACAAGGATTCCAGAGGTGGACGTGTTATCACTTGGGATGATTTCAATCGAGATTTCCGAGCTCATCATATTCCCAGAGCGTGGTTGAAAGCAAGCATGAGGAATTCCGCAACCTGAAGCAAGGCTCTTTGTCTGTCTATGACTACAACAAGTTGTTCCAGAAGCTCGCCCGCTTTGCCAAGAAGGACGTCCCTGATGAGAAGAGCATGATATACCAGTTCAGGGGTGGTCTCAGAGAAGAAATCCAGCTAGCTCTTGTTCTCTTCGAGCCCTTGAGATACGATGAGTTTTACAACATGGCATTGAAGCAAGAGGCTGCTCAGTTGAGGTGTGATGCTTCCAAGAAGCGAGTTAGAGATGTTACTCCTTCTTCCTCTACTCAAGTGGCCAAACAGTAGAAGTATTGGCTTCCTCCTCCTCCGTTCCGTCAACCATATCAGCAGAAGAGCAAAGGTGGCAGTGGTTCTTCCCACCCACCCAACCCTGGCTTTCAGAACAAGACTTCATCTCAAGCTCCAAGATCGAGTGCTCCGTATCACCGTCCGCTTTCAGAGGTCACGTGCAACAAGTGCCAACAGAAGGGTCACTACACCAACAAGTGTTTCAACCAGAGGCGTCTTCCCCCTCCTCCTCCAGTCAGATCGGCAAGTACAGCTGTGGTCAAGCATAACCCCAAGTACGCCAAGGTCAATATGGTGAATGCAGCTCAGGCAGAGGATTCTTCAGATGTCATCATGGGTAACCTTCCTATTAACGATGTTCCTACAAAAGTTCTTTTTGACACTGGTGCATCGCATTGTTTTATCTCGAGACCTTTTGCATCTAAGCATGGGTGGTTTTCTCAAGTTCTGCATAAGCCATTAGCAGTTGTCTCTCCGGGTAGATGCTTGCTTGCTAACTATGAAGTTCCAGATATTTCTATCTCGATGGGTGATTTCAAGTTTCTGGCTTCCCCAATGATCCTTGGTAACTCAGATATTGATCTTATTCTCGGAATGGATTGGCTTTCTAAGCACAAGGCTCAGCTTGATTGTGCAGCCAGGCAGATTCAATTGACCCATTCGTCTGAGGATGTAATTGTCTTTGCCGCTCGTGCTGATACCATCCGTCTGTTTTGTCCCAATGAGAAGGGTGAATTGGATGCCATCTCGCAAATTCCAGTCGTTTGCGAATATCAAGACGTCTTTCCAGAAGAGCTTCCAGGAATGCCTCCGCACCGGCCAGTTGAATTCGTTATTGATCTTGAGCCTGGCACGGAACCTGTGTGTGAGCGTCCTTACAAGCTCGGACCTGAAGAGTTGAAGGAGCTGAAGAAGCAACTCGATATTTAAGAGAAAATGGGTCTCATCCGGCCTAGTTCTTCTCTGTGGGGTTGTGGTGTTCTTTTTGTGAAGAAGAAGGATGGAACGGACCGGCTTTGTGTTGATTACCGTCCAGTGAACAAGAAGACCATCAAGAACAAGTACCCACTTCCCAACATCAATGAGCTGTTCAAACAACTCAAAGGTGCCCAAGTATTCTCCAAGTTTGATCTCCGTATGGGTTATCATCAGATTCGAATCCGTGAGCAAGATATTCCCAAGACGGCTTTCAGGACAAGCTTTGGTTCATATGAATACAATGTCATGTCTTTTGGCCTCGTCAACGCTCCTCCGACATTCTCTCGCATGATGAATTTCATCTTCAACGCCTACACCAATGACTTCGTTTTGGTCTATCTCGACGACATTCTAGTTTTCTCCAAGAATAAGGAAGATCATGCCAAGCACTTGCGTTTGGTACTCGATAAGCTCAGAGAACATCAGTTCTACGCCAAGTTCTCCAAGTGTGAATTTTGGCTCGATGAGGTTCTTTATCTTGGTCATATCATCTCTGCCAAGGGCATTGCCATGAATCCTGAGAAGGTGTCTGCAATTGTGAATTGGGAACCTCCTCAGAACGTGAAGCAACTCCGTAGCTTCCTCGGTCTCGCAAGCTATTGCCGAAGATTTGTTGAAAACTTTTCTAAGATCGCGACGCCTCTCTCTAATCTTCTTCAGAAGCACGTCAAGTACGTTTGGTCTCCGGAGTGTGACATTGCTTTCAACACCTTGAAAGAGAAATTGATCACTGCTCCAGTTCTGACTCCGCCTGATGAATCCAAGCCATACGAGGTCTTTTGTGATGCCTCTCTCCTTGGTCTTGGCGCAATATTGATGCAAGAGAAGAAAGTTGTTGCTTATACGTCTCGCCAGTTGAAGCCTAATGAGAAGAACTACCCCACTCATGATCTCGAGTTGGCGGCAGTTGTGCATGCTCTTTTGACTTGGAGACATCTTCTATTGGGAAGAAAAGTGGACATTTTCACTGATCACAAGAGTCTCAAGTACATCTTTACTCAGCCTAATCTCAACCTCAGGCAAACTCGGTGGGTCGAAATGATTCAAGAGTATAATCCGAGCATTGAGTATACTCCAGGCAAGGCCAATGTGATTGCTGACGCATTGAGCAAAAAAGCTTACTGCAACAGTCTGATTCTCAAGCCTTATCAACCCGAGCTTTGTGAAGCTTTCCGCAAACTTAATCTCCAAGTTGTTCCTCAAGGTTTCCTCGCCAACCTTCAAGTCTCTCCTACTTTGGAAGACCAGATTCGCCAAGCCCAGCTTCTTGATGCTATGGTGAAAAAGGTGAAGTTTTGGATTGCCAAGAGTCAGCCCAAGTACAAGTGCTACCGCCTTGATGACAAGGATACTCTCTTCTTCGAGGATCGTATTGTTGTACCCAAAGGTGACCTTCGTAAAGTGATCATGAATGAGGCTCACAATTCTCTCCTCTCCATCCACCCTGGGAGCACGAAGATGTATCAGGACCTCAAGCAGGCTTATTGGTGGACTCGAATGAAGCGCGAGATTGCTCAATTCGTGAATGAATGTGATGTCTGCAGAAGAGTGAAGGCAGAACACGAAAGGCCAGCGGGTCTCCTCCAACCTCTTGCCATTCTAGAATGGAAGTTTGACCACATTGAGATGGACTTCGTGACCGGGTTTCCAAAGTCCAAACGTGGCAATGATGCTATATTCGTTGTCATCGAGAAACTCACTAAAGTGGCTCACTTTCTGCCTATGAAAGAGTCGATCACTGCAGCTCAATTGGCGGAGCTCTATACCTCTCGGATTGTCTCTCTGCACGGTATTCCACAAGTGATCTCTTCAAACCGTGGCAGCATCTTTACCTCAAAGTTTTGGGATTCTTTTCAGAAGGCCATGGGCACCAACATCCGCTTAAGCACAGCTTTCCATCCTCAAACTAGCGGTCAAGTCGAGCGTGTCAACCAGATTCTTGAAGATATGCTCAGGGCTTGTGTGATCTCCTTCGGCATGAAATGGGAGGATTGTCTTCCTTATGCTGAATTCTCCTACAACAACAGTTTTCAAGCAAGTTCGAGCAAGGCCCCTTTTGAAATTCTGTATGGCAGGAAGTGCCGTACCCCTCTCAACTAGTCTGAAACCGATGAACGTCAGCTTTTTGGTAATGACTTAATCACAGAGGCAGAGGAAATGTGCAAAGTCATTCGTGATAACCTCAAAGAAGCCCAATCCCGCCAGAAGAGCTACTATGATAGTAAGCACTGTGATTTGGCTTTCCAGATCGGAGATCATGTTTACCTCCGCGTCTCTCCTATGAAAGGTACTCGTCGCTTCGGTATCAAAGGGAAGCTTGCCCCCAGATACGTGGGACCTTTCAAGATTATCAGCAAGAGAGGCGACCTCGCCTATCAACTCGAGCTTCCTTCAAACTTTGCAAATGTTCATGACGTGTTCCATGTCTCTCAGCTTCGAAAGTGCTTCAAGACTCCTGACCGCACCGTCAACTTCGAGGACATTGAGCTCCAAGAAGATCTTATCGTGAGTACCCAGTGGCTATTCTTGAAGAGACTGAATGCAAGACTCGCAAGAAGTCAATCAAATTTCTCAAAGTCAAGTGGTCACACCATTCCGACTGTGAAGCTACCTGGGAACGCGAGGATCACCTCCGTTCTGAGTACTCGGCGTTCTTTCAGTCCTAGATCTCGGGACGAGATCCTTTCGTAGTGGTGGAGTGTTGTAACACCCCGGATGTAACTTTCCCAATTTGTACTCCAACTCTTGCCGTTTCCGGTGTTAAGTTAATTTATTTTCTCGGGTTCGGGTCTTTGTCTCCGTGTGTTGTTGTCGTTGTCATGCATCTCTTATCATGTCATCATGTGCATTGCATTTGCATACGTGTTCATCTCATGCATTCGAGCATTTTCCCCGTTGTCCGTTTTGCATTCCGGCGCTTCGTTCTCCTCCGGTGGTCATTTCTACCTTTCTTTCGTGTGTGGGGGTTAAACATTTCCGGATTGGACCGAGACTTGCCAAGTGGCCTTGGTTTACTACCAGTAGACCGCCTGTCAAGTTTCGTATCATTTGGACTTCGTTTGATACTCCAACGGTTAACCGAGGGACCGAAAAGGCCTCGTGTGTGTTGCAGCCCAACACCCCTCCAATTTGGCCCAAAACCCACCTAACTCTGCTCCATCATCTAGAGCGTTCGATCACGATCGCGTGGCCGAAAACCGCACCTCATTTGGACTCTCCTAGCTCCTCCAATGCCTATATATAGATCCCTCCACGAAATCCTGGGTCTCCTCCTCCCCCTAACCCTAGATCTCGTCATCGCGCGCCGCCGGACATTTTTCCCCCGCTGACGGACACGTCCGAACTCCGCCTCCGCCGCCACATAGCGTCTCGCTGTTGGCCGCGCCCCGCGGGACCGCATCACCGCGCCGACGGGCCCGGGAAGCCCAAGGCCGACCCTCTCCGCGCGCGTCCGGGCCCCGCCTCCTCTCCCGTTGGCCGCCGCCCGCGCCGCCCTTCTCCTCCCGGGCGCCGGCCCGAGCTCCGCCGCCTCCGCCGCGCCGCCGCCCGGCCGGACCCCGCCGCCTTCGCCGCGCCATCGCCGCCTCCTCGTCCGCCCGGCCGCGCCGCCTCGCCCGCCGCCTCCGCCACCGCGCCCCTCGGGCCCCGCGCTCCGGTCGCCACTCCGACGAGCTCCGCCTCTCCGGTGACCTCCTCCGGTGTCAACCCCACCGCCGGTGAACAGTGTGCCACCGCCTCGGTTCGCGTGCCACCGAAACCCTAGATCTGAGAGAGGTTGTTTTTTTACTAAGTCCCTGGATTTTCTAATCCAAGGGCCCTTGTTCATAGCTCCGTAACTTTGCATCCGTAGCTCCGATTCACGCATATAGCATATCAAAATGTTCATCTCAGAGAGTACATCATTTCATTCCATTGCATCATTTTCATTTGAGTTCATCTTGATGCCCGAAATTCTGTTAGAAGAGGGCTACTTGAGATAATTGTCAGATCTGCTGCTCCATTTAGGTTTTTGTCATTTTTGCCATGATTAATGTGTGCATGATATGCCATGATGCTCTACATGTGTTTTGTTAAGGGTTTTGTCATCTTTCCAGAGGTGCAACCCATGTATTTTTGTGATATGTATGGTGACTAGTGCAAGCTTGCAAAGTGGTGCACTTGTTAATTCTGTTTTCAGGGACTTAGCAATTCCACTAAGTCCTTGACCTGTTTATCTCATGTTGCCATATGTTCATGTTGTTTCCTAGTGATCTGTGCCTCTTTTGAGGATGATCAGTAAGGATGTTTTGTTAATATTGTAGTGCTCTGTCCATCCATGTCTTTGTTTGCAATTATGGAGCACCTTAGCTTGAGTCAATCGAGCTCTACTTTTGCTACTTTGTGAATCTGGGCAGATTGTCAACTTGTTTGCAATTTTGCTGGTGTTGTTGTAGTTGATCCGTGCATGCTATGCTATTGTTCTTGCCATGTCTAGCTTGAATTTTGTGCCTTATTGATGGATGTATGCTTGTCTTGCCATGACTTGCACCGTAGTGAGTGCATCGAGCTCGTAAACATGCCTACTTGAGTTATGTTTCAGCATGTGCCAGTTTTCACAAAGTCTGATAACTGATTATGTTTTTGCTATGTTCACATGCTTGCAATTGTATTTTATGATCCCTTTTGGCTCAAGGTCACTAAGGGACTTTTGATAAGCTCTTCGAGTAGCTCCATGCCATGCTTTACTTTGCCATGTTCAGGTCCTGTAGCATGTTGTTTTGTTGCTCCGAAGAGTGCTACCTGATCTGAAATTCCAGACAAGTGTTAATTTCACTAAGTTTGAGATCTGTTTGCCATATGCATTTTTGCCATGCTTGTTTGAACCTGTTAATGGATGATTTGGCCATAGCTCAGTGCTAGACTTTTGTTAAGCATCTTGAATGCATCCCTGCCATGTATTTTTTTGCCATGTTTGGGTGCTGTAGCTTGTTCATTTCGTTGCATTTAGATGCCTACTTGCTGTTGATCGCACACCGGTGCCATTTTTGTATCGCTTGCCATTTCCAAACCGTAACTCCGTTTCCGATGATCTTTATATCGTTTTCAAGCGATTTCATCTCATCTTTCCAGTGGAACACTTGGAATTCAAAGTTGAGTCCAGGTTCATGCATTTCCTGGCATATCTTGCATTTTGCATCCCGCATAGCATATCATCTTTGCCTCGTCTTGTTTGATTCTTGCACGTGGTTGATTCTGTCCTTGTTGCTTGTTTGTCTTGTTTGTCTAGAGCCGGGAGACGAGTTCGCTAACGAGGAGCCCGTTGAGTTTGCTTTCGAGGATCCAATCAACTCTGACAACTGTGCAGGCAAGATGATCATACCCTCGAAATCACTACTATCTTTGCTATGCTAGTTTGCTCGCTCTTTTGCTATGCCAATGCTACGATGCCTACCACTTGATTTCAAGCCTCCCAAATTGCCATGTCAAACCTCTAACCCACCATGTCCTAGCAAACCGTTGATTGGCTATGTTACCGCTTCGCTCAGCCCCTCTTATAGCGTTGCTAGTTGCAGGTGAAGATTGGAGGCCGTTCTTTGTTGGAACATTTATTTACTTGTTGGGATATCATTATATTATCTTGTTATCTTAACGCATCTATATACTTGGTAAAGGGTGGAAGGCTCGGCCTCTAGCCTAGTGTTTTGTTCCACTCTTGCCGCCCTAGTTTCCGTCATATCGGTGTTATGTTCTCGGATTTTTGCGTTCCTTACGCGGTTGGGTTATAATGGGAACCCCTTGATAGTTCGCCTTGATTAAAGCTTTTCCAGCAATGCCCAACCTTGGTTTTACCATTTGCCACCTAGCCTTTTCTTTCCCTTGGGTTCTACAGACTCAAGTGTCATCATTGTTTTAACCCCCCCGGGCCAGTGCTCCTCTGAGTGTTGGTCCAAATTGTCAACCGCCGGTGGCTACCAGGGGCAACTCTGGGCTGGCCTACCAGAAGTTTAGACAATCTGAGTGTGCCCTGAGAAAGAGATATGTGCAGCTCCTATCGGGATTTGTCGGCACATTCAGGCGGTGTTGCTGGTCTTGTTTTAACCTGTCGAAATGTCTAGAAGAACCGAGATACCGAGTCTGATCGGAATGTCTTGGGAGGAGGTATATTCCTTCGTTGACCGTGAGAGCTTGTCATGGGATAAGTTGGGACTCCCCTGCAGGGATTTGAACTTCCGAAAGCCGTGCCCGTGGTTATGGGCAGATGGGAATTGTTAATGTCCGGTTGTAGATAACCTGAACCTTAATTAATTAAAATGAATCAACTGAGCGTGTTACCGTGATGGCCTCTTCTCGGCAGAGTCCGGGAAGCGGACACGGTGTTGGAGTAATGTTTGCGCAGGTTGTTCTCTAGATTCTCGCTCGCGCTTTGCCTCCTCTTCTCGCTCTCTTTTGCGAATAAGTTAGCCACCATATTTGCTAGTCGCTTGCTGCAGCTCCACTTATGTTTACCTTGCCATACCTATAAGCTTAAATAGTCTTGATCGCGAGGGTGCGAGATTGCTGAGTCCCTGTGGCTCACAGTTTACTATTACACCAGATGTAGGGCCTGATGATTCCGCTCCAGGAGACGCGTTTGAGCTAAAGTGGGAGTTCGACGAAGACTCTCAACGTTACTATGTTTCCTTTCCTGATGAGCAGTAGTGGTGCCCAGTTGGGGGTGATCGGGACCGCGTCGCTTGTTGAGTTATCTTTTATTTTGGCGCCGTAGTCGGGCCATGAGTGTTTGGATGATGTAATGTTATTTATGTACTTGATTGACGTGGCGAGTGTAAGCCAACTATGTTATCTCCCCTTTATGATTTATATTACATGGGATGTTGTGAAGATTGCCTAACTTGCGACATATGCCTTCAATTCGATTATGCCTCTAAGTCATGCCTCGACACGTGGGAGATATAGTCGCATCGAGGGTGTTACATTAAGCATGCAAACCAGAAAGGAGGTACTCCCTCCGTTTTTATTTAGTTCGCATATTAGCTTTGGTCAAAGTCATGCTTTACAAACTTTGACCAAGTTTATATACAAAAATATTAAGATATACAATAACAAATCAACAACAAAAATATTAAGATATACAATAACAAATCAACAACAAAAATATTAAGATATACAATAACAGATCATATACAAATATGTAGCTCGAAAAGCAGAGATCTAGAAAAAACATCTGTTCTTCCTACTAACATGGATGCTTCTCTTGGCCAACATTCAATACAGACTGAAAGACAAATTTGTTTGTAAAGTCTACAATTCCTCTTGCAAACGTAAGTGGTTTCACCAACAGCTGGAACCATGAGAATGAACCACACATGATGGAGGAACATCCACTGCAATATGATTTGGTCTTCTCTCGATCACATCGCGAGACTATTTTTGGAATACAAACTTTAACTTAGGCAAAATGATGCCCATTGTATAATCAGACCAAAGCAATGAAGCACCTAGTGTTGGCCAATAAATAGTACAGTACTACTTTTCTGCAGTCCTTGAAGTGACTATCCAATCTTTCTGTGTCTATTTTCAAATGGCACTGCATCCAGTGACTATACTATTCTCTTGTGCAGTTCAACCAAAATTGCGGACACTTTGTTTGTTTGCCAAATAGCAACGGGAAGACATCTCTGTCTGCACAAATATCAAGCAGCTAGTGAACATATACCACACCTTGTATTTTCGGTTTAAACATGTCTCTTCCGCTTAGCATTTGTCATGTTCTGCACTGGACAATCTGATACAATTATGTTTTGCCCTGGACAATTTCATACTGAATTGATTTGCTGGTTCAGAGCAGAAATATAGCGCCTATTCTTCATCAGACCAAGGATATCCATGTTCGCAGTGATGGAAGAGGTGAAATCAATACAACCGAAATTGAGCATCCAATCATTGAATCCTGTCCTGCACCTCCAATGTAGGTCCACCCTGCCAATACATTCACATGCAAACCACTAGTATTACTATCTAATGACAGTAAAAGAAGAGTAGCAAGATAGTAGAAAACCATGTACCTTCATAATGAACAGCTCATAGTGCCACCAATTGGATATAAAGGTTTGGAAAAAACATGCTCCTAATGTTGAACCAGTTGGACTTTTTGTGCAGTTCCACTAAAATCGAGCATCCCTGTTTGCATAGATATTGAAAATGTGATTACTCTAAAAGTGGCACTAGTTGAAGCATAGACTCACAAATATAAGCATTCCAATTTCATAATGGGAAAAGGTAGCAAGACTGTTTCTAACCACCTGTTTGAAGGAATAAATAAAGCAACAATGGCTGATGTCAGGAAGGCATACATAGTTTTTTCTGAAAAACTGAGCCATTCCTGACCTTTCCTCTTCTTTTAAGCAAATTTTGTGCAGTTCTACTAAAATAAAATGCCATCACCGCCTTGACAATTCAGTGACACTATACAAAAGGAAATGACTTAACATTACATCATGATGTCAGGTATGTAGTCGACAGGCATAAGAGAAAAACATACAGACCTCCTCCGATAACATAATGAACATTAATTTTAACAAAGGTGTGACTAGCTTTACCGGGATAATTTGAGTGAACTCTACACCCTTTGTTCCTTAACATAAGACGTTTTCGCGGTTCAATTTAAAGTACCCAAACGTCTAGTATTTAGAAAAACAGGTAGTAGTTTTCTTGAGCACATATCTAGGAAAGCTTGCCACACTTTATTTATGTCCATACGCTAATGCAACACCATTCTAATACTACAAATATACACTAATCTAGTGGCTAGTGCAACAGTAGAGTAGTTAGTTTATTACAGGGTACAGTACAATGGTTTTACTGAACAGATTTCAATAAACTCTAGCACTGGAAGGTTTCTATAAGAATTAACAATACAAAATGTAAAGGTAACAAGTTTCAGCATTGGTATACTAGCTCTGCATGAGCATTAAACCAAATACAAAAGTCTGAAGGTAACTAGCATTATTAACTAATGATAGTATAAAAAATTGCAAACCATGTACCTCCAAGGTAAATATCATTTCGAACTCGGGGGGACCTTAAAAATTGCTATCCCAATCTTGATAATCAATCAAACATAAAAACTTGATCGAACGAATCAAGAAAATAGCCGGAGGAGGAGGTGCCCACTCTTGACCTTTCCTCTTGTCTTCATAATTGTCGGTGCAGTTTAACCAAAATAAAATGACATCAGCGCCTTAGCATTTTGGTGACACTGTACAAAAAAATTAACTTATCTCATGAAAGTGAGGTATGTAATCTATAAGCATTAACAATGCAAAAATCTCAAGGTAGTAACAAGTTTCATCATTGGTATACTGGCTGTGCTACAGCATTAGAATGCCTTAGACTACTGGCGTTGCTTAAATTTATCGGTGGCATTAGACTGAGAGCGGCATTAGTTAAATGTGGCATCACTTTAGCAGTAGCATTGCTTGACTTGACTTCTGGCGTTATACTAACAGCAAAAAAAGTGGCAATAAGAGCATGGGAGGCCCATTCGGACAATGGGCGTACCAGTACGATGTACCTCCACAGACGAAGAGTGGTGAGGGAGGTATGGTTGCCCAGAGCAACAAATATCCAGGCAGCATATGTGGATTACGTCCCATTTTTGCTCTCTTTAGCCACCTTTTTCCTATGCGAGGACAACAAACCGATCGACCTAGTCATTCTCTATTGCATTGTCATGTCTTTCTATCCTTCTTCAACCAAGAGACACGAGACTCCTTCCTTAGCTACTGATTTTCCCCTTTTAAACCTAGATGCGGGTTCGATGCCTACTCTCTTGGACAGTACAGTCTCCCTTCCTTTCCTTATTCAACCCATACATGGATTAGTCTGCATGAAGTAGGGTTTCCTTTAATAGTCCAAATTATGGTTTTCATCTGCGTGGCCAGCAGAGCAGAGGATAGCAAATTGGGAAGATGGTGGAGTGGAAAAAGATCCACATGCAACGACGTGGCAGATGGGGCAATAGAACAAGGTTATGGTTCGAAAAGAGGTAGCATACCTGAGGGTCGGCGGGAAGTGGCTTCGCTCGTGGTCGTCGTCCTCCGCACACACTACGGCAGCGAGCTTGGGGATGGAGGCCATCCCGCCTGGGCACTAGGTCTGAGAGGATGGCCTTATCGTCAATGCGTGACCTCGCTCGCCGACGACGAGTGCGTCAACGTTGCACGTCCTTTTCTTCCCCGACGGATTTGTGACCACCGGTGAGGAGGGAGAGAGGGGCCGTCTTTTTTAGATCTGGAGAGAGGGTGGCAGTGTGAGAAGCAAGTGGGCAGCCCTTAGCAAGAAAGCGCTCAAGCTCCAGCCTATATATCTTTTTTGTACTACTAGTACTGAAGGTGGAGTAGTGGTAGAGTAGTTCATATTTTCTCTACGTACAGTACCAGTTAGTCGTGCTTCAAAACTGATCGGCACGCCATTAAAAAATAAAGGTCGATAAGTAATGCGGCACCTCGGGCCAACGCGGCCAGATCGCATTTTGCACGAGAAATTACACACCATGTTTCGTTGACATGTGGTCCCGTTCCAACATATCAGTGAGACAACGGTGAGTAGTAGGAGTATTTCCGAATAGACGTGTAGGACGGGGCGCCTCTTCGTGAACCGTGGCAAACTCGCAACCGTCCACCGACTCTTCGCCTTTCCCTCTCAATTTGGAACTGCTGTCGCACGCTCTTCCTCTCCCTCCTCCATTTTCCTCCAACCCTTCGCCCTTTCTTCTGCCATTGTTCGATCATCTTCTCCATGGAGGGAACAGGCCGGAAACGACCCCGTTATTCTTGCCCCGATCTGAAAGATGACGTGGTGGAGGAACTCATTGATCGGTGCGACGTCATCACCTCGGCTAGCATGGCAGGTTCATTCAAGCCCATTCTCGACTCAACTAATAACATCATTACAAAGAACCCAAGAGTCAAGGAGCGGTTTGATCTCCCCTATCTTCTTCGTCGTGACCCTGATGATGACTGGCGCCGGCATGACGGAGGCCTCGCCCTATGCAAGTTGATGCCGCTTGATAATGATACGTATGATGTTAAGATGCCATCGCTTGAGGGCAAGGCTTGGGCGGGCGCAAATGGAGATTGGGTTGTTTACATTGGGTCCAACTACGAGTGGGAACTTGTGAATGTGTACACTCGTCACCGGGTTCCACTTCCAAAAATCTCAGCACACTGCCCAGAGGTTGAGCACACCGGTAATGTACGCACGTTCAAATACGATCATGGTGACTGTATTCTACGGAAGATAGCAATTTTTCGAGTTCCCAACCGCTCTTGGAATTACAGCGACTATGATGTTGTTGCTATCTTCGACAAGCTTGTTGCCTTCCTTGATGGTTTCACTCGATGGATATTGCTCAAAAATCAGTTTCTGTACACGGATGAGTACTGTGATGCAATTCAATACGAGCGCCTTGTGTTTGCTGCCACCACTCGTGGCACTGTTTTTGCATGGCATCCTCATAGTTTCGGTACGTTTGTCTTCCACCGTAATTATAATTGTTTCATCCACATGCATGCGGGTTAGCAAGTTTCCCTTTACTAATTAACCTTCTTCTTGTGTTTCCAAGGTCCTGTGAACATCCCACCACCTATACTTGAAAAAATTTATAACCAAGGGGGAGATGACGATGGTGATGATCACGAGCATGAGGACGAGCAGCGCCCATATACTCTGTGGCGCCTGGCAACTAATTCTGATGGATCACCTCTTCTTGTGTGTATACAACCCACTGATGATGTTACTGGTAAGGAAGCAGGTGTCTCCCATGGTCGCACTCTCCGTACCTATTCCAACACCCGTTGCATGGTATTCGGGATGGATACTAGTGTCCTAGCGCCAACTCCTTCTCCCTGGTACATAATTGATAGTCTTGGAGAAAACTCGCTCTTCCTTGGACAAAACTATCCGATGATGGTGAAAGGCGATCCAACTGCTGTTGACACATTTATGAGAAACAACTGTGTCTATACCTCGGACATTTGTGTGGTTCCCTACCCTGGTAGGGATATAGTAGGCCGCTTTAGCCTGGATGATCAGTCCTGCGTTGGTTTCCAGATCGACAATCGATGGCCCATCCCAGAGAATCACTTGTGGTTCAAAGCAAGCATTTCCAATGCCGAGGAATGGTTGAGTTGAAGTTCATTTCATTGCTTGTTATTTGTTGTGTGGTGAAAACATTAGTATTTATAATGTATCCTCGTTGTCGATGTGGGTTGCTGACCTGTTTTATGTAATAAAATGATATGCGTGTGATAAACTTACTAAATTTATGAATGGCTTTCGAGTCACTTCTCTGAGTGAGTGGTGCGACGAGGCAAAAAAATATTTTCCGAATACATAATTGTACGTGCATTGCAACATGTTATCGGATGAGGCCAATCAACAATAGTAGTACACTATTTGTACTAGCTTCAGATGCTTCGCGCGTCGGGCGGGTGTTTTTACTGTAGCCATATGTTAATGTGTTCGCTGTACGTAACCAGCACCTCGAATCCTCGATACTAGTACTATATAGTAGGAGTAAGTAGTAGGGAGTAGTAGGGTGGCATGGGCTAGAACAAGCATTCACGTCCAGGAGTACTTCACACGCCACCACCACGACATCCATCTGACACCATATTATTTCTTGGAGTCCATGCTAGAGCAATCTCTTCAACCTCGTCGTTTCTCTAACTTCAGCCATCGCGCGGCAGGCGAGGTGGGGGTTTGCCGATAGTCGGTTTCCTTAACTGTGGTCCCACTTGTAAGGCCAACTCCAACGCACGACCCTGAACGCACCTCCGTTTTGCATGGACTCCAACGATAATTTTGACTAGAAAAGCAAGACCAAAGAAAACAAGAACCACAAGAATACATTTTACTACTCCTGTAAGTTGGATTAGTACCTTCTCGATGCATTCATTGTTGATCTGCGGAGGCTCGATCTCGCGTCTGTGCTAGCTAAAAGTGATGGAACATCTACTAAATTGCGCTCTATCAATATATGGATGTACTCTTCTTCCCAATACAAAAACTTGCATCCATTCTACTCCCTCCGTTGCACAATACATGCCTTCTATTTGTCAAAATATATATGTATCTAGACATGTCTTAGTATATAGGTACATCCATTTTTGGACAAATGGAAGTCAAGTATTTTGGAACCGAGGGAGTACACAATAAAAATTTTAAGTTAGCACAACAAGTCTAATCCGAGAGCAGAACCGAAGATTTGGTCGGGTTCTTCCTCCTTTTGCTGACACGTGGGACATCCAGCATCCAGGTCGTGTCATGAAAGAAAATAGAGTGGTAGTTGAAGCCACGAGATGTGCATCTTGGGTTAAACTGTAAATAGAATCTTACTACTCTTGAGTAACTCCAAAAGCGGCCACCGAAGATCTTTATTGGATTTGTTTTTCATCACTAGCACGTCGAGGAGAAAGATGAGTAGGTTCAGTGGGTCCTCTTGCGTTTTCACTGACATGTGGGGCCACATGTGAGCAAACAGACGATGGGCTCTGCGTGTCTGCTAGCTGGCTTAGAAGAGAGATAGAGGAGGGCTGAGCACGGACTACAGGAAATTTGTTCTACGTACCTCGATATAGTGGGGTGGCATGGGCCATAACTAGCATTCACGTCTAGCAGTACGTCACACGCCACCCACACGAGTCCCATCCGACACCAATTTTCTTGGAGTCCGTGCTACAGCCATCTCTTCTCCCTCCTGTTTTCTCAGCCATCGCGCGGTGGGCGGGGTGGGGGTTTGCCGATAGTCGGTTTGCTCAACTGCGGTCCCACTTGTAAGTGAAAATGCAACACCACACGCATTCCCGCTTGAGCGGCATGCCGGACCAACCGTGTGGGGGTGCGACGCGAACATGGCAGGCTTTTCCTTTTGAACTCGTAACTTGTAAAATTTGGTTCTGCTCCATGGCGCGACCGATAGATAGAAAATAACGATTTTGCCTAGAGTTATGAGAAGTTTGGTTCTGGCGCCGTTCATGCATGGAGTACGTACGAAAATTATGAAGTTGATGTAGAAGGTAAGATAATTACTATAGTATCATATGCTACAACATGGATTTGATGGAAAGATAAAAATACATACGGATCCATCAACGTTCAACGACATCCTCACGCCCTAGTGCGCCGGGTCACCAACCGACGTGTGAGGAGCAGCGGCATTGGCGGGGAGCTCAACGTGCTTCTGAACAGTGTCGTCCAAGGTTGCCCTGCGCTCCAAGAAGGCCAGCGTCCTATCGTCCTCCTCTTGCATGTAGTAGTCCTTGTGGACGATTTGCGCGTAGACGTGGGTGATTATGTCGATGGTGTCTTGCTTCGCCAGGCGCTGCGCGGCGAGCACGACCTCGAGGTGGACATTCTCCGGCGCGACGGCGGGTAGTTGCAGGGCCACGAGTGCGTCGAATAGGTTGTTACCATAGTGGCCGTTGAGGGTGGTGGGCATCGTAGAGCCTGGGCGCGTCGGCTGGAGGCTTACGTCAAAGTCGTCCGCAAGCTTCTTGACGACGGTGAACTTGTCGAGGAAACCGACGAGGACCTCGTCGAACAAGGAGACGAAGCTGTCATCCAAGAGGCCCCTCGCCCTGGCGGCCTCAAGAAGTACTACCTGGAGACGTTCCTCGGTGCCGGTGGACGTGGTAGTACTCCTAAATCCAGACGGTGGTGCTACTAGTACTAGTAGTAGTACTACCAATGTAGTAGTAGGAGTACTAGCACTGTACTACCCGTTGGTCAAATTATTACGTGCTGCTCCTCACAGTGAAGTGACAAGACCCTGCGCCGGAGATGACACCTGAGTATAGGCGCCGTGTTCGGCATACCATAGTCAGCCTCACCGTCCGCAGTCACTATCATCATGGCTGTAGAGCTAGCCTGCTTACAACTAGCCCTATTTGACATAATTTCCCATGTGTAGATGCCCGTGCATTGCATGGAACACCAAGATTGGGGGTGGACGGCTCCGGCAGCGGCCATCGCGCCATATTTTTCCACGGCCTTCTACTCCTAGATGTGTACAAGTGTGCTGGTGTGTGTTGTGTGCTGGGTGTGTGCGAGTGCGTCCTTCTGTGCATGCCGCCGTGCAGTGGTGAATTGTGCACGAGTGCGTCCTTCGCACGCAAGAAGTTTGTCCTCAATGTGCCCTCAATTTACTAGCGTGCGGGGTGCTACCCCGAGTGGTTTCAACTTTGTTTACTTCACCGCGTGTCAGATGGGCCTCTACTTTACTTATTTTCACCCACTGCCACATGGGCCAGCACAAGAAGATACAGAACATGAGCTGACAAGGCAGCATGTGGATTGGTTGACCGTTCAACTAAACAATATACGGAGCTATACACTGGCACAGTGAGCGTATAATCCGTCAGTATAGAGAGTTCAAGTGAGAGGGGAGGCCCGTGAGAGATAGCAGAGAGAGAGAAAGAGCTACTCCCTCCGTTCGATAATGTAGTTCCAACATTTTTTTAAGTCAAACTTTTGAAACTTTGACCAAGTTTATAAAGAAATTACTTATATCTATAATACTGTACAACATGCTACTCGATTGAGGTGTTCAATTTTGGATATAGTTCACTATTTTGACCTACTGAATGAGCTATTTCATTGAATCGAGATATTTCATTTTGGGTTTGATTCGCGTTTTTGAGTGGGTCAACTATTTGTCATATAGTAAATCGCTAGCAACGAGCATGTAAAAACACATTACTCCCAAGCATCATCTCTCCATCTAAAAAAGAAGTGGCAAGCTAATATTTCAAAATTTGATCCGAATCGACTTGGTAAGGTAGACGTGGATGCTCGTTCTCCCAAAATTTGAACAAACCATTAAACATCCTCTCTGCTTGGTGGAATTTGCCCGAGCAAATAAATGGGAGACGCAAAATTACCGTCCTATGTGGGACACACATCAATTGGCCCGTTGTACATCGAGGGTAGGTTCGTAACTTCATCCAAGCGCGCCTTCTCCTCGGCCGAAATGACATGTGTCGAATAATTCATAAACCATGGTCGGCCAAACACGCTCTCCTTGCCCGAAATAGCTCGCGCCCACTATTTCAAAACACGCTCTCCTCGCCCGAAATCGCTCGCGGCCACTATAGTTCAAAACACGCCCTCCTCGCCCGAAATTGCTCCCGCCCAGAGAAGAAAAGTTACTCTACTATCCCCGACCCTCAGTACACAGACCCAAGCCGAGAAGCCTATAGGCAAGGGTAGAACTGTAACTCCCCCTCACATTTCAGACAAATGCGTCCGTAAGACATGGTTCCACTCCCCTCCCAATTTCCCCCGCCCTCCCCCATTCATACCTCGTGGGCACCAAATCACCTTCTCCCAGGGAAGCTCCCTTCTCTCGAGCCGCGAAACCTCAGCCCCACCTCCATGGCGCCCCCCACCGCACCAATTTCACAGCCGCCCTCCTCCCTAATGCTGGAGACGATGTCCATTTGCCGTCATGCACTGGGCCGTGTGCCGCTTATTCCGTGCTGCTGGTGCTGCCTCGACGACGGCCGCGTGAACCGTACCGGAGCCGATTCACCCCCGCCGTTGTTCACGACGCTGGAGCGGCTCCAACTTCGGATCCGTCCAGAGTCCTGGCGCTGCTTCGGGGTAGCCGTCGACCGTCGCGACATCGCTCTTTCCCTGCCACCGTTCGCCACCGCAACCGCGCCGGCCTCACCGACTCGGCAGCCGGACCTGCCTACTTCACCATGCCGCTAGATAGGTTGCATCCTCATCTCAAATCACTTTATTTAGGCATCAGTTGTCTGAATTTTTATTCTGGGCCAATCGATTTGCAATGGGAAGCAGCACCCCTCGAGGCGGCGGAGCTCCTAGGCTACCGGTTGGCTGGTGTCTAACGTAAGGGTGCGGGGCCGCAAAGTTCACCGCGGAAGCAGCGCTTAGATGGCTATCTTTTAGAGTTGCATGGGTTGAAGGTACTGCCGCCGCTAGATCTGGATGACGGGGAGTCTTTGTGGATTGGCCCGGGGGCGGCGCAACCAAGGTAGTGCGGTGGAGCGGGGAGCGGGGTTTTGGCCGGGGCCACAGATGGCGGAGGCAGGCTGCTCTGCCGTTGGTCGCTGGCTCTTCGGGGAAGATTCTGAACAGTGTCAGCCGGGAGGCACAAGACGGCCAGCCATCCGGCATAGATCGGACAGTACCAAAATAAAATAAAATCATGTGACCCCAATTTAGTCTTCAGTCAATAGACGTGTGACCACTCTCGTACCTTGCTATTAATCTCTTAGTGTATTTCTTCAGATCAAAGAGATATCTTGTTCTTAACATTATGCGTTATCTGCATCTTCAGACACATCGTCTTCTGACTCACCGCAGCTGCTCCAACAAGGGAAGCATACACCAGAAGGGAGCTATAGTCCCCACTCAACAGTTCCCTGCATCGAATGCGCGTGCCTGGCATGCACAGCCACAACAACTGCAGGGCGATCCACAAGTCAGCACATGATGCTCACTCCTATGGATGGCAGCCAGATAGGTTGTACCCTCATGTTACTTGTGTGCAACATTCATGGCTTTGTTATTCATCTAAGCATGGAAAATAGATCATCACATTTCACTATATATTCATATTGATCTCTTACGGGTCTTGTTCAGGAGTTAACATTGTTCCATAGTTCAGCTAAGATACTTGTTCTTTAGGTAACACTGTTCCATAGTTATCATCCATCAGCCAATGCTATCCCACAGGCTGGTAATTATAGTATTATACTACTTCTAGTATTTCCTATGTTGTTCTTTAATACTTTTGTGTGCCATCTAGTTAATCTCGAGTACAAACGATACATATTTTGTAGCTTTCATATGTGTTCTCCCTTTAGTTTATGAGACCTGTTGCTGCTAGTTAACCCCAGTCCTACTATTTATGTTTCCTCCTACATGCACACATTACATAAATCTAACTAGTTGTCTTCCATGCATGTCAGATATAAATTGCACACACTGATATATCCACAAGAACCTCACGGAGCAATGTAAAGGCCAATAAACTTGATGTCAATGATACCCAATATGACGGAACATGTAAAGGAAGTTCTTCAGAAGACTTGCAGAAAGATGATGAATCCTCTTCACCCCACAAGGTCCTTGCTCTAACTTGGCCTGTGATATGGGTACACCATGCATATAATGTCCTGGAGTGTATCTACTCTGTTACAATGCCATGTGCTTAGCATGCTCATCATGCATGTAAATATGTCATGCCTTCCTGTTTTTCAGTACCTATTCCATTCATGATAACATGTTTTCAAATTTAAGTACTGTCATTCTACTCTATTGCAATGCCATCTGCTTAATTTGGACATCATGCTTCTGAATATCTTATGCATTGTTATTCATCAGTATGTACTTCATCTCTCTACCATACCATGTTTTTTACATTGAAGTGATGTTCTAGTGCTCTGTTGCAATGCCATCTTATTTTCCCAATCATACACGTGTATGTTGCCTTAGTTATTTATGTATGTATTCCGCTAGCATACAGTTTTACATTCAACTAGTGGTTTTTTGCTGTGTTGTCATGTCGTATCCCTAGCTCTTACACCATACTCCCTCCGTCCGGATTACATGTTGCCGAAATGGATAAAAAAAGGATGTATCTAGAACTGAAATATGCCTAGACCCATCCATTTTTTTCCGGATGGAGGGAATACATGTCAATATGTCATGCCTTTCTATTCTTCAGTACCTATTCCATCTCTCTGCTGCCGCATGTTTTATAATTAAAGCACCATTCTTCTATACAAGGCATGCAAGGGGAAGACGACTATGTTAGAATCTGAAGGGTTACAAACAAGGCCTTTGCAAAAGATCCAAATGCCAGGAGATAATAAACCAACTCCAGTTTTTAAAGATGCTGCTCCAACACAGAGAAACCCAACTCCTACTGATAATAAGCAGATTCCAGTGGCCAAAGAACCAGTCCGCTCTAGTCCAGCAAAAATATGTCAACTCAACTCTAAGAAGCGTGTGCGTATCCGTGCATCATGAAATTTTATAGCATGCTGATCATATTTTCTACATGTTTCTTACCCATCTCTCTTTTAGAAAATAATCTTAACAGATAGAAGAATTTCTGCACTGGTATCGTCTGTGAGGAAAGATTCTTGCAGGAATTCTCTGTACTCCAATGCAGATGTAAGTACCTGTTGTATATCACTATATTTTTACATCAGCATGCATTTTGTTAATCGGCGTGAATCCAAACTTTATCTGATCTAAATTTAGTTGTAGAAAAATGTATGATTAAAGGCCACAATGTTGATTTTTGTATGGAAAACTGTCTGGTAGTTTTGCATCCTGAGCGGCATGAGTGTACTATCTCATATCAGTGGGTTTGATTACTTTGGTTCTGCAGTGGGTTTTGAGTGTTTTTTTATTGTGTTGTCCTATCGTATCCCTAGCTCTTACGTCATACCCCCTCCGCCCGGATTACATGTCGCAGAAATGGATCAAACTGGATGTATCTAGAACTGAAATACGCCTAGACCCATCCATTTATTTTCGGATGGAGGGAATACATGTCAATATGTCATGCCTTTCTATTCTTCAGTACCTATTCCATCTCTACTATAGCATGTTTTATAATTGAAGCACCATTCTTCTATATAAGGCATGCAAGGGGAAGACGGCTATGTTAGAATCTGGAGGGTTACAAACCAGGTCTTTGCAAAAGATCCAAACGCCAGGAGATAATAAACCAACTCCAATTTTCATAGATACTGCTCCAGCACAGAGAAACCCAACTCCCACTGATAATAAGCAGATTCCAGTGGCCAAAGAACTAGTCCTCTCCAGTCCAGCAAAAGAATGTCAACTCCATTCTAAGAAGCGTGTGCGTATCCTCGCATCATGAAATTTTATAGAATTCTGATCATAATTTCTACATGTTTCTTACCCGTCTCTCTTTTAGAAAATAAGGTTAAACGATACAAGACTTCCTCCATTGGGATTGTATTCGAGGAAAATATCTTGCGGGAATTCCATGTGCTCCAGTGCTGATGTAAGTACCTGTTGTATATCACTATATTTTTACATCAGCATGTATTTTGTTAATCGGCCTGAATCTAACCTTTATCTGATCTAAAATTAGTTGTAGCAAAATGTTAAAGGTGTCAATGTTGATTTTTGTAAGGAAAACTGCCTGGTAGTTTTCGTACTGAGCTGCATGAATGTGCTATCTCATATCACGCACATTACTGAATTGTAGTGTTCTTTGGTTGCCCATTCATTCATTGTGTCAATGTTGCTTTCGTATTACCTTACCTGGCTGATGATAGCTGTGCCATATTGTGTTAATTTGGTGTAGGCTAGTTGCCCAAACGTTCGTTGTGTCAATGTTGCTTTCCTATCATCTGACTTGGCCAATGATAGCAATGATAGTGTGTTAATTTTGTGCAGGCTGCTGAAGATAAGAAGACAAACTCTGAAAACAGCAAGGCAACCCCATTGTTTCTTTCCAATAAATCTAGGCTAGGTAATATGGCAATAACTCATGATTAATCTATTTGGTTCCCGTCCTAATTTATGTTATGATGCAGTGCTCAAGACACTCTCCACTATCAATAATACAAGCCTGCCAAAATCGCCATCTGAATCTGTTCAGTATCCTCTGTCTTGAATGCGACGGAATAAATGTATGTTTGTGAACCAATTAATGGCTGAAGCAATGATGGAAATGGTGGATGAATCAGAGGTGCAGAGTCGTGCGACACAACAACTGATCAATGTTTTCAGAGACAGTGTGGCAAAGCAGCAAGAACTTTCCCACATGCTGATGGGCGTCATTTGTGCTGAGGTTGCAGATTGTGACGCTGTAGATGGTTAGGTTCTGCTCATTTATTTGCACTGGCATCAATCTTTGATTTCCCAGTGGATGTAATTTCCTATAATATATTCTGGATGTGCAACATTATTCCCTGTATGACGTACCTTTGCTCGTCATAATGGGCTCGAATTATCTAATTTGGCCTAAAGACATGAACGAACTTTAGTGGGCCCATTAAGTTAATGGGCCGTTAATAGGCCGAAAGTTAATGGTCGGCCCTCTTACCTCCCGGGTCGTTAACAGGCCGACATCGAAGCGGGAAATAGGTGGCCCCAATTTATTTCACGGGCCGTTAACAGGCCGTTACTAAGTTTGGGCTACATATGGCCCAACTATACTATAGGCCTTTAGCAGGCCGAAAGAGACAGCGGGCTTGTATTGGACCATGAAGAGCATGGGCCGCTAAGAGGCCAAAAGTCAGGTCGTATTGTAAACGGCCCAACTGTGTTGTGGGTCTTTAGCAGGCCGAAAGAGAAACCGGGCTGGTATTGGACCATGAAGGGCATGGGCCGTTAAGAGACCAAAACTAAGGTTCGACTACAAATGGCCCAACTCATTTATGGTCCGTTAACAGGCCGAAAGGCACACAGGGCCGGGAATTGGCCCAACACTTAAATGGGTCGCTAAAAGGCCAAAACTCAGGTCCGACTACAATGGGCCCAACTGATTTATGGGCCGTCAACAGGCTGAAAGTGACACCGGGCTAGAAATTGGCCCAACACTTAAATGGGCCGCTAAAAGGCCGAAACTCAGGTCCGACTACAAATGGCCCATCAGATTTATGGGCCGTCAATAGGCTGAAAGACACACCGGGCCGAAAATTAGCCCAACATTAAATGGGTCGCTAAAAGGCCAAAAGATGTACATCCTGAAAATTGGCCCATCCATTAAATGGGCCGTTAACAGGCCGAAATCTCATCGAGCCGATATTGAGCCAAAATATATAGCGGGCTGTTAACGGGCTCGAACTGACGATGGGCTGCAATGGTGTCAAATCTTTAACGGGCCGAATTGGCACATCTCGTATGGGCCATGGGCTTAAATGGACCTGACACAAGTAGGCCTTATATGGGCCGGCCTGCTAATTTTTACTGGGCCGACTTTTTTCACCAGAATGGGCCACTATTGGGTCGTGCCACGTGTCGATCTATCATAGGCGCCTCCTGTCCAATGAGTGGATGACATCTGTCCCAACGATGAGCCGACACGTGTTTCCTCTAGCCAATGATGATTTTACACGTGGAAAATCCCCATTGGTCGGGGCTGTTAACGCGTTATCGGATCTAAAACCCGACCCGATAGCTTAACGGCGTTCCGTTACAGTGGATGCCATGTGCCAGTCACCCTTGACGAAAGCACTTCTGTGATGCGTGATTTATCATCATGGAAGTGGACACTTCCATGATGATAATTTTGGTAATGTCATGGAACACTTCTACGACATCACAGGTATGACTATCTTGATTCTGTCATAAATTTGCCATGGATGTACATGCATGACAAAAAAAAGCGACCTACTGTGACAAACACGTATCATCACGGAAGTGTATTTTTTTTGTAGTGCAACTGGGCTCCTCTATTGATCATCCGAAAGAGAAACATAGTAACGGCCCGAATCCTCGTCGAGCTCCCACTTGAGTTCGGTAGCGTCCCCTACACTGGCATCATTGGCACGGGGACTGAGCAATCTCACACCCTCGTGATCAAGACTATTTAATCTTAAGGGTAGGGAAAAGGGGTAGTGAGGTGGAGCTGCAACAAGCACTGGCATATATGGTGGCTATCTTACGCAAATGAGACCGAGAAGAGAAGCAAAGCATGGTCGAGAAGCTAATAGTGATCAAAAAGTGATCCTGAAACTACTTACGTTCAACCATAACACGAGACCATGTTCTCTTCCCGGACTCCACCGAAAAGAGACCATCACGGCTACACACGCTATGGATTCATTTTAATTAAGTTAAGTTTCAAGTTTTCTACAATCGGATATTAAAAAATTCCCATCTGCCCATAACCGCGGTCATGTCTTTCGAAAGTTCAAACCCTGCAGGGGTGTCCCAACTTAGCCCATCACAAGCTCTCACGATCAACGAAGGATATTCCTTCTCCCAGGAAGACCCGATCAGACTCGGAATCCTGGTTACAAGACATTTCGACAATTGTAAAACAAGACCAGCAAAGCCACCCGATGTGCCGACAAATCCTGATCGGAGTCGCACGTATCTCGTTCTCAGGGCACATCGGATGGGCAAGATGTCGGGTTGGCATAAACCCTAGTTGCCCAGGGGACGCCGGACATCGCCCAGTTTGGACCAACACTCAGAGGAGCACTGGCCTGGGGGTTTAAAATAAAGATGACCCTTGAGTCTGCGGAACCCAAGGGAAAAAGGCTAAGGTGGCAAATGGTAAAACGAAGGTTGGGCCTTGCTGTAGGAGTTTTATTCAAGGTGAACTGTCAAGGGGTTCCCATAACACCCAACCGCGTAAGGAACACAAAATCAAGGAACATAACACCGATATTACGGAAACTAGGGCGGCAAGAGTGGAACAAAACACCAGGCATAAGGCCGAGCCTTCCACCCTTTACCAAGTATATAGATGCATTAAAGTAAACAAGATATAATAATGATGTCCCAACAAATATCCATGTTCCAACATGGAACAAACTTCATCTTCACCTGCAACTAGCAACGCTATAAGAGGGGCTGAGCAAAGCGGTAACATAGCCAAACAACGGTTTGCTAGGAAAGGTGGGTTAGAGAATTGACATGGCAATATGGGAGGCATGATATAGCAAGTGGTAGGCATCGCAGCATGGCAAAAGAGCGAACAACTAGCAAGCAAAGATAGAAGTGATTTCGAGGGTATGGTCATCTTGCCTGCAAAGTTCTCAGAGTTGACGAAAGCTTGATCCTCGTTAGGTACTCAACGGGTTCCTCGATCACGTACTCGTCTCCTGGCTCTACCCAAAGCAAGAGCACAAGCAAAGGAACAAAAATGAACCACGGTGCAATGCTCAATCAACATGGGCTGCATAGAATAAAAGTCCCTTACTGACCATGAGCCAAAAAGGCACAGAAGACATGATGGCACCCATGTAAACATAGCAAGTTTCGTTATCAGATTCAGACTTAGCAGAAAATTGAGCATGGCATAATCAGAATTATGAAGGCCTCTTTGCAAGCTCGATTCACTCACCACAAGGCATTGAAAGACAAGATAAGCATACTACCAGCAAGAAGACATGATCATAAGGCTAACCATGGCAAGAACAAGTTTATAGCATGCTTGGATCAACTACAACAACCATGGCAAAATTGATTAACATGTAAACAATCTGCCAGGAACATTTTATAGCAAAAGTAGAGCAAGATTAAGTCATGCTAGGGCACTCCATAAATGCAAACATGGGCATGGATGGGTAGAGCATAACCATATGTCAAAATCATCCTTACTGAAGCAACTCAAAACAAGCATGTATCTCACTGTAGCGTCGTGGATACATGGCATAAAAATAACAGCAGAGCAAGGACTTAGCAAAATCCTAAGTCCTTGAAATCAGCAATATCACGAAGGCTACTTTGCATGCTTGTGCTAGTCACCACAAAGATCACAAAAATACATGGCAAGCAACCCTGTAAAGATGGCATGGCATAGACCAAAACACATGTAGAGCTCATGCTCATATGCAGCACACAGCAAATGTAGCAAAAATGATAAATCCTCATAATCTGCTAAGAATCAGCACCTACCAATTTATAGCACTCTTGCATCAGTGATTTGGGCATCAAGATGGACTCCAAAAAGAATGTAACAATGGAACAAAATGAAGAGCACATCATGATGAACATGTTTATATATCATGCGCATGAAACGGAGCTACGGTCATGAAGTTATGGCATGATGAACATGGGCTTAAAATTTAACAGGGAAAAGACTTAGACGAAAAATAGACCTCCAGATCTTGGGTTCCCGTGGCGCACGGATCGAGGCGGCCGGATCTTCGTCGGAAAACTCGCCAGAGAGGGAGAAGTGACCGGAGAGGAGGTGGATCCGGGGCGGTGGAGACCAGATCCGGCCGTGGAATGGCGGGGCGGTGAGGTCCGCGGCGGCGGGCGAGGCGACCGGCGTCGGTGGCATGGTGGCACGGCGGAGATGACGGCGGCGGGCGGTCGACGATCGCGGGAAGATGCCGGTTACTCGTGCGGCGGAAGGAGGAAGGCGCGAGGCGGCGGGGTCCCTCGCTGGGCGGCGGCGCCCGATCCGAGCCGGGAGGGCCTCCCACGGGCCCTGCGGGCTTCGGCGGCGGCGGTGAAGTGGGGCGCGGCCCGGTGACGTGGCGCGCAATGATTGGGCAAGGGGACGGCGGTGGACGTGTCCGGCGCGCGGAGGAAGGGGAGACTAGGGTTTAGACCGGAAATTTTGGAGAGGTGCACATATATAGGTAGGAGGAGGTAGGAGTGTCCAAATGGAGTTCGGTTTTTGGCCACGCGATCATGATCCAACGACGGAGGACACGGGAGTGGTTTGGAAGGGTTATTGGGCCGTTTTGGAGGGGTGCTGGGCTGCAACACACACGAGGCCTTTACGGTTCCCCGGTTAACCGTTGTAGCATCAAACGGACTGCAAATGGCACAAAATTTGACAGGCAGTCTACCGGTGGGGTAGCAAGGCCTCTTGGCAAATCTCGGTCCATTCCGAGAATGTTTAACACCCGCTCATGAAAAGAGACAAGAGGGGGACGCCGGAAGACATAGGAGTGTCAGATTGCAAAACAGACAACGGGAAAAATGCTCGGATGCATGAGACGAACATGCATGCAAATGAGATGCACATGATGACATGATATGGAATGCATGACATGGACAAAATGCAAAACGAAGACAAGAACCCAACCACGAAGGGAAACTCATAACTTAGGCCGAAAATGGCAGAGTCAGAGTACAAATATGGAAAGTTATATCCGAGGTGTTACAACACTCCACCACTACAAAAGGATCTCATCCCGAGATCTTGGACTGAAAGAACTTCGGATACTCGGAACGGAGGTGGTCCTCGCGTTCCCAGGTGGCTTCTCGGTCGGAATGGTGTGACCACTTCACTTTCAGGAATTTGATAGACTTGGTGCGAGTCTTGCGCTCAGTTTCTTCAAGAATAGCAACGAGATGCTCATGATAAGACAGGTCTTCTTGGAGATCAATCTCTTCGAAGTTGATGGTGCGGTCAGGAGTCTTGAAGCACTTGTGAAGCTGTGACATGTGAAACATGTCGTGCACATTTGCAAAGTTGGACGGAAGCTCAAGTTGATAGGCGAGGTCGCCTCTTTTACCAAAGATCTTGAAAGGACCCACGTATCTAGGGGCAAGCTTCCCTTTGATACCGAAGCGACGAGTACCTTTCATTAGAGAGACGCGGAGGTAGACATGGTCTCCGATCTCGAAAGCCAAGTCATGATGCTTGCTATCATAGTAACTCTTCTGACGCGATTGCGCGGATTTGAGATTTTCACGAATGACTTTGCACATTTCTTCAGCTTCTGTGATGAAGTCATTGCCAAGAAGTTGGCGTTCACCAGTCTCTGACCAATTAAGAGGAGTACGACACTTTCTGCCATAGAGAATCTCGAATGGGGTCTTGCTCGAACTCTCTTGGAAACTGTTGTTGTAGGAGAACTCACCATATGGAAGACAATCTTCCAACTTCATACCGAAAGAAATGACACAAGCCCTGAGCATATCTTCAAGGATTTGATTGACTCGCTCGACTTGTCCACTAGTTTGAGGATGGAAGGTTGTGCTGAAGTGAATGTTGGTGCCCATGACCTTCTGGAAGGATTCCTAGAACTTAGAAGTAAAGATGCTCCCATGATCTGAAGATATCAATTGAGGAATGCCATGCAAAGAGACAATCCTGGAGGTGTATAGCTCTGCCAACTGAGCTGATGTGATAGATTCTTTGATAGGAAGGAAATGAGCCACTTTAGTAAGCATGTCGATGACAACAAAGATAGCATCATTTCCATGTTTGAACTTGGGAAATCCAGTGACGAAGTCCATCTCAATATGGTCAAACTTCCATTCTGGAATAGAAAGAGGTTGAAGGAGACCAGCTGGTCGTTGGTGTTCTGCTTTAACTCTTCTGCAGACATCATATTCATTCACGAACTGAGCAATTGCTCGCTTCATTCGAGTCCACCAATACGACTTCTTGAGGTCATGGTACATCTTTGTACTTCCAGGATGAATGGATAGAAGGGAATTGTGAGCCTCGTTCATAATGACTTTACGTAGATCACCCTTAGGAACCACAATTCGATCCTCGTAGAATAGAGTATCCTTGTCATCAAGGCGATAGCACTTATACTTGGGTTGACTCTTGGCAATCCCATTTTTCACCTTCTTCACCATGGCATCAAGAAGTTGTGCCTCACGAATCTGATCTTCCAAAGTAGGAGAGACTTGTAGGTTGGCAAGAAATCCTTGAGGAACAACTTGGAGATTTAGTTTGCGGGAAGCTTCACAAAGGTCCGGTTGGAAGGGCTTGAGAATTAAGCTGTTGTAGTAAGCTTTCCTGCGCAAAGCGTCTGTGATGACATTGGCCTTGCCTTGAGTATATTCAATACTCGGATTGTACTCTTGAATCATTTCGACACAATGAGTCTGCCTGAGGTTGAGGTTGGGTAGAGTGAAGATGTACTTGATGCTCTTATGATCAGTGAAGATGTCCACTTTCCTTCCCAACAAGAGATGTCTCCATGTTAATAGAGCATGGACAACTGCCGCCAACTCGAGGTCGTGAGTGGGGTAGTTATTTCCGTTGGGCTTCAACTGGCGAGAGGTATAGGCCACAACTTTCTTCTCTTGCATTAACACAGCACCGAGACCTTGCCGGGAGGCATCACAGAAAACTTCGAATGGTTTGGATTCATCAGGAGGAGTAAAAACAGGAGCTATGATTAACTTCTCTTTCAGGGTGTTGAAAGCGATGTCACATTCAGGCGTCCAAACATACTTGATGTGCTTCTGGAGGAGGTTGGAAAGAGGCTTTGCAATCTTAGAGAAATTCTCAACGAATCTTTGACAATAGCTTGCAAGCCCAAGAAAGCTGCGGAGCTGCTTCACATTCTGAGGCGGTTCCCAATTCACAATTGCAGACACCTTCTCAGGATTAACAGCAATGCCCTTGGCGGAGATGATATGGCCAAGGTAGAGAACCTCATCAAGCCAAAACTCACACTTTGAGAACTTCGCATAGAACTGATGCTCTCTGAGTTTGTCGAGTACCAATCTCAAATGCTTGGCATGATCCTCCTTGTTCTTGGAAAAGACCTAGATGTCATTGAGATACACCAAGACGAAATCATTTGTGTAAAGGTTGAAGATGAAGTTCATCATGCGAGAGAACGTTGGAGGGGCATTGACAAGGCCGAAAGACATGATAGTATATTCATAAGAACCATAGCTTGTTCTGAATGTTGTCCTTGGAATATCTTGTTCACGAATGTGAATCTAATGATAGCCCATATGGAGGTCAAGCTTGGAGAATACTTGAGCACCCTTAAGTTGCTCGAATAGCTCATTGATGTTGGGAAGTGGGTACTTGTTCTTTATTGTCTTCTTGTTCAATGGGCGGTAGTCGACACAAAGTCGGTCCGTGCCATCCTTCTTCTGTACAAAAAGAACACCACAACCCCATGGAGATGAGCTCGGTTTGATCAGACCCAGACGCTCTTGTTTATCGAGTTGTTTCTTCAATTCCTTTGGTCCAAGCTTGTAAGGACGCTTGCAAACAGGTTCCATGCCAGGCTCAAGATCGATAACAAATTCAACTGGCCAGTGAGGAGGCATTCCTGGAAGCTTTTCTGGAAAGACGTCTTGATATTCAAAAACGACTGGAATCCGAGAGATGGCATTCAACTCGCCCTTCTCATTGAGAGAAAACAGTCGAATGGTCTCGTCACGAGCGGCATAGATGGTCACATCCTCAGAAGAGTGTGTCAATTGAATCTGCCTAGCAGCACAATCAAGTTGAGCCTTGTGCTTAGAAAGCCATTCCATGCCGAGAATTAGATCAATATCCGAGTCACCAAGGACCATTGGAGAAGACATAAATTTATAGTCTCCCATCTTGATAGAAACATCCAGAGCCATCATTTTGGTGTTCATGAACAAACCCGGAGAGGAAACCGCTATCGGATTAGGCAAATCGACAGTATGCAAATCGTGCATGGATGCAAAAGGCTTTGATATGAATGACAAAGATGCACCAGTATCAAATAAGACTCTTGCAGGAATATCATTAACTAGAAGATTACCCATGATCACTTCTGAAGAGTCCTCTGCCTGAGTTGCATTCATCATGTTCACCCTTGTCGACTTGGAATTGTGCTTGACCACTGCATTGCTAGCAGATCTCACAGGAGGAGGAGGCGGAAGACGCCTTTGGTTGAAGCATTTGTTTGCATAGTGCCCTTTCTGCTAACACTTGTTACAAGTAACCTCTGAAAGCGGCCAGTAATAAGGAGCACTTGACCTTGGAGCATGAGACAGAGCTTTGTTCTGATAGCCTGGGTTGGGTGGGTGGGAAGATCCATTGCCACCTTTACTCTTCTGCTGGTAAGACTGACGAAATGGAGGAGGAGGAGGCAACCAGAACTTTTGTTGTTTAGCTGCCACTTGAGATGAAGAAGACGATTGAGTTGCATCCCTGACTCTCTTCTTAGAAGCATCGCACTTGAGCTGAGCGGCCTCTTGCTTTAGTGCCATGTTGTAGAATTCATCATACTTGGTCGGCTCAAAAAGCACGAGAGCTAATTGCAGATCTTCTCTGAGGCCACCTCTGAACTGATAAATCATGCTCTTTTCGTCAGGGAAGTCTTGTTTAGTGAAGCGAGTGAGCCTCTGAAATAGGATGTTGTATTGGTAAACAGACATGCTGCCTTGCTTTAGATTGGGGAACTCCTCGCGCTTACTCTCAGCAACACTTTGTGGAATGTAGTGAGCTTTGAAGTCTCAGCGGAAATCATCCCAGGTAATCATACGACCTCCTCTGGAATCTTTGTATTGTTGATACCACTCAGCAGCTTGGTCTTTGAGTTGGAACGAAGCAAACTTGACAAAGTCCTCAGGCCTGACATTGCTACACTCAAAATGTTTGCAAATATCCACGAGCCAGTTGTCGGCGTCTGTGGCCTCGACACAGTTACTGAAGGACTTCGTCTGGTTTGCGAGGAACTGATTGAGGGTAGCAAACCGAGGCTGATTGTTTCCTTGGCCTTGATTTCCTTGGTTGCCTTGCCCTTGGTTGCGCTCTTGCAAGAGCTGCAAAAGCATCCGAGTGTTGGCGTTGGTGGCTGACATGACAGCTTGCCATGCCACCAGAGGTGGAGGTGGTGGCGGAGGTTCCGGATTCTAGCGCATTGGAGGAGCCATCCTGAAGAAGGTTGACATCCGTTAGCTTCTTGAAAGACATATATTCAAAGCTGAATCAATGGATCGAAATTGCAACATAAAGCCTTAACATTCGAACAAGAATGAACGAATGAATTCCAAAGTAAATCATCACACTTCCATAAATTGAGAAGCAACTTAGATAGAGATAGATGAATAAAGCAACAAGGTACGGACATGAACAAATAATTGGTAAGGATTACCCAATCACAAACCAAATATCAGCGGGAAGAAATACTAGAGCTACAAGAATTCGCACCTATGAAACTCCCGAAACTTTCTTGTTATGCAATCAGGTGTTGGGGATACAGGGGAAGCATAATATCTCAATCAAAACTAGCAAATCCTACATCCAGCTGTATCCATCCTTCAACACATAACCAAGAAACCTTCGGAAATCATTTACCTCAACCTTCGAAAAGCATCCGTTATACGAGTTATGGCAATACTCCCGAACTCCCGCCCAGGTACTGGGTGGCGTCGAGGTTATCTCACCAACAATTGCATAAAAGAGATTTTCGATGTCGGCGAACTCAGGTATTCCAGAATTGCAATGATAAAATTGTGACGACAACACATCGGAGCTCAACTCCCTGGGACACTGCCACAACCCCTAAATATGAGGAGGCACCAAGAACAATGTTCTCGTCACAAAACCATCAAAACGATTCCAAGATACCCGTGTGATCCTAAAAAAATTCGTGAAATTTGAGGAGAGAAGAGTCAAAATTCTACGTCATGAGGCCCTACCAGAGTGACGAAGGGACTGAGGAGTAAAAAGAATCCAACTCTCCGATATATATAATCCTAAGACTCAAAACATTTTCTTCTAGACTCAACAACATCAGCGATTCAATCAAGCAGGGGGCTCCTAAGTCGGGGAAGGCTCTGACCAACTTGTAACACCCACGAGGCGGCTATATCTCCCATGTGTCGGGGCACGACTTAGAGGCATAACCGCATGGTAGGCATGTCGCAAGAGGGGTAATCTTTACACATCCCATGTACTGAATAAGAAAAGCATAAAGAGTTGGCTTACAATCCCCACTTCACACAATACATAAATATATCATACATCATCCAGAATATGATCAAGGTCCGACTACGGTACCAAAATACAGAAAGACAACCCCAAATGCTTGATCCCGGATCGCTCCAACTGGGCTCCTCTACTGATCATCCGGAAAAGAAACATAGTAACGGATCGAATCCTTGTCGAACTCCCACTTGAGTTCGATAGCGTCCCCTGCACTGGCATCATCGACACCTGCATCTGTTTGGAAGTATCTGTGAGTCACGGGGACTCAGCAATCTCACACCCTCGCGATCAAGACTATTTAAGCTTAAGGGTAGGGAAAAGGGGTAGTGAGGTGGAGCTGCAGCAAGCACTGGCATATATGGTGGCTACCTTACGCAAATGAGAGCGAGAAGAGAAGCAAAGCACAGTCGAGAAGCTAATAGTGATCAAGAAGTGATCCTGAAACTACTTACGTTCAAGCATAACACGAGACCGTGTTCTCTTCCCGGACTCTGCCGAAAAGAGACCATCATGGCTACACACGCGGTTGATTCATTTTAATTAAGTTAAGTTTCAAGTTTTCTACAATTGGATATTAACAAATTCCCATCTGCCCATAACCGCGGACACGGCTTTTGAAAGTTCAAACCCTGTAGGGGTGTCCCAACTTAGCCCATCACAAGCTCTCACGGTCAACGAAGGATATTCCTTCTCCCAGGAAGACCCGATCAGACTCGGAATCCCGGTTACAAGACATTTCGACAATGGTAAAACAAGACCAGCAAAGCCACCCGATGTGCCGACAAATCCCGATAGGAGTCGCACGTATCTCGTTCTTAGGGCACACCGGATGGGCAAGACGTCAGGTTGGCATAAACCCTGGTTGCCCAGGGGGCGCCGGACATCGCCCAGTTTGGACCAACACTCAGAGGAGCACTGGCCCGAGGGTTTAAAATAAAGATGACCCTTGAGTCCACGGAACCCAAGGGAAAAAGGCTTAGGTGGCAAATGGTAAAACCAAGGTTGGGCCTTGCTGGAGGATTTTTATTCAAGGCGAACTGTCAAGGGGTTCCCATAACACCGAACCGCGTAAGGAACGCAAAATCAAGGAACATAACACCGGTATGACGGAAACTAGGGCGGCAAGAGTGGAACAAAACACCAGGCATAAGGCCGAGCCTTCCACCCTTTACCAAGTATATAGATGCATTAACGTAAACAAGATATAATAGTAATATCCCAACAAATATCCATGCTCCAACATGGAACAAACTTCATCTTCACCTGCAACTAGCAACGCTATAAGAGGGTCTGAGCAAAGAGGTATAGCCAAACAACGGTTTGCTAGGAGAGGTGGGTTAGAGGCTTGACATGGCAATATGGGAGGCATGATATAGCAAGTGGTAGGCATCGCAACATGGAAAAAGAGTGAACAACTAGCAAGCAAAGATAGAAGTGATTTCGAGGGTATGGTCATCTTGCCTGCAAAGTTCTCAGAGTTGACGAAAGCTTGATCCTCGTTAGCGTACTCAACGGGTTCCTCAATCACGTACTCGTCTCCCGGCTCTACCCAAAGCAAGATCACAAGCAAAGGAACAACAATAAACCACGGTGCAATGCTCAATCAACATGATGCAAAACATGGCATGATATGCAATATGTGATATGCAATGCATATGCATGCTCCAGAAGGAAAAGATTGGTCAAGGCATCAACTTGGCAAACAAAGTGTGCCGCTGGAAAGATGAGATGATTTCGGTCCAAAGTGGCAAGCAAAACAAGAATGGCACAATTCTGCGATTAACAACACGATGCCATCTAGAATGCAACAAGAAACTAAGCTACTGCACTCCAACATAGCAACAAAGCATATGGTAGTGATCTACTCCAGATGCTTGACAAAAGATGAACACTGAGCTACGGCTAAAACACACAAGAGCAGGTTCAAACAAGCATGGCAAAAGTGCAAAATATATCAGCTTCACAGACTTGGTGAAAATTACTAACATGCCAGAAATTAACATCAGGAAGCCATGTTTAGAGCAAGCAAACAACATGATACAGGAACATATCATAGCAAACAAAGGCATGGCATGGATCTACTCAATGCATAGAACAAATGTCCCTTACTGGCCATGAGCCAAAAAGGAACAGAAGACATGATGGCACCCATGTAAACATAGCAAGTTTCGTTAACAGATTCAGACACCCATGTTAACAGATTCAGACACCCATGCCAAAAAGGAACAGAAGACATGATAGAAAGTTTCGTTAAACATAGCAAGTTTCGTTAACAGAAGACATGATGGCACCCATGTAAACTGAGCATGGCATAAACATAATTATGAAGGCCTCTTTCCGAGCTTGATTCACTCACCACAAGGCATTGCATGACAATATAAGCATACTACCAGCAAGAAGACATGATCATAAGGCTAACCATGGCAAGAACAAGTTTATAGCATGCTTGGATCAACTACAACAACCATGGCAAAACTGATTAACATGTAAACAATCTGTCAGGAACATTTTATAGCAAAAGTAGAGCAAGATTAAGTCATGCTAGGGCACTCCATAAATGCAAACATGGGCATGTATGGGTAGAGCATAACCATATGTCAAAATCATCCTTACTGAAGCAACTCAAAACAAGCATGGATCTCACTGTAGCATCACGGATACATGGCATAAAAATAACAGCAGAGCAAGGACTTAGCAAAATCCTAAGTCCCTGAAATCAGCAATATCATGAAGGCTACTTTGCATGCTTGTGCTAGTCACCACAAAGATCACAAAAATACATGGCAAGAACCCCTGTAAAGATGGCATGGCATAGACCAAAACACATGTAGAGCTCATGCTCATATGCAGCACACAACAAATGTAGCAAAAATGACAAATCCTTTGGACTGGGTAGGAGGAGGTAGGGGTGTCCAAATGGAGCGCGGTTTTCGGCCACGCGATCGTGATCCGACGACGGAGGACATGGGAGTGGTTTGGAAGGGTTATTGGGCCGTTTTGGAGGGGTGTTGGGCTGCAACACACACGAGGCCTTTATGGTCCCCCGGTTAACCGTTGGAGGATCAAACGGACTCCAAATGGCACGAAATGTGACAGGAGGTCTACCGGTGGGGTACCAAGGCCGCTTGGCAAATCTCGGTCCATTCCGAGAATATTTAACACCCGCTCACAAAAGAGACAAAAGGGGGATGCCAGAGGACATAGGAGTGTCAGATTGCAAAACGGACAACAGGGAAAATGCTCGGATGCATGAGATGAACACGTATGCAAATGAGATGCACATGATGACATGATATGGAATGCATGACATGGACAAAATGCAAAATGAAGACAAGAACCCAACCACAAAGGGAAACTCATAACTTAAGCCAAAAATGGCTGAGTCGGAGTACAAATATGGGAAGTTGCATCCGGGGTGTTACAAGAGAATATCTAGGTATGATCATGTATATAGGCATCACGTCCGAGACAAGTAGACTGACTCCTTCCTGCATCTACTACTATTACTCCACACATCGACCGCTATCCAGCATGCATCTAGAGTACTAAATTCAAGAGAACAGAGTAACGCTTTAAGCAAGATGACATGATGTAGAGGGATAAACTCATGCAATACGGTATAAACCCCATCTTGTTATCCTCGATGGCAACAATACAATACGTGCCTTGCCGCCCCTACTGTCACTGGGAAAGGACACCGCAAGATTGAACCCAAATCTAAGCACTTCTCCCATTGCAAGAAACATCAATCTAGTAGGCCAAACCAAACTGATAATTCGAAGAGACTTGCAAAGATAACCAATCATACATAAAAGAATTCGGAGAAGATTCAAATATTGTTCATAGATAAACTTGATCATAAACCCACAATTCATCGGTCTCAACAAGCACACCGCAAAACAAGATTACATCAAATAGATCTCCAGAAGAGAGGGCGAGAACTTTGTATTGAGATCCAAAAAGAGAGAAGAAGCCATCTAGCTAATAACTATGGACCCGTAGGTCTGAAGTAAACTACTCACACTTCACGGGGTCGTCCTATTCATCCAGTCCTCCACGGGGTCATGTTCATCCACCGGCTCGATCGATCGGGGTCTTGTTCATCCAGCGACAACGGCCTCTACTACCACGGGGTCCTGTTCATCGAACCCCCACCGGGAACTGTTCATCGAAAACCCCCAACAACGCTCACTACTCATCAAGGGAAGGAGGCAGCAGTGTTTGATCGGCTTCAGTTAGCAGTAGTAGCGAAGGAATCACTCGGGTTCAGTTAACAGCAAGGGATCAATCGATCGCTCAGGTTCAGTAACGGGTAGCCTACAGTGCAATCGCTCGGGTTCAGTTAGGCGAACGCCTTGCTCGGGTTCAGTTAGAGCCCAAGACCTTGCACCCACGCACGTACGTGTACGAGAGAAACACGCATCGCTCGGCCCCCAACCACCCACCGTAAAAGGGAACTCCCCGATATGTTCCTCGCCCTCGCTTCTACCATGGTTTTTTCCGTCATGGACGGCCCAAAGAATGTCATGCAGCCGCATCTCCGGCCCGCCTAGGACGAAAAGCCCATTTTTTGTCATGATTTTTTATCATAGAAGTAGGACCCCACCACATCTATGATGATACCGGGTTTTGTCACAATATCGTCATAGAAGTGTCATAAGTATGACAGAAAAAATTTCATTCAGCCCAAAATGTCACGGATGTGTCTTTTTTTTGTAGTGTGACCAGTCAAACAGTCCGCATGCACCTCATCAGCTCATGTTCTTTATCTATCTATCTATGCGGGCCTACCTGTCAGTGGAGAAAGAAATAAAAACCAAAATTGTGCCTATGTGAGGAATCAAACCACGGACTCGTCGCTGCAACGCACACTCATCAGCCAAATGAAAATGAAATACTTTGTGTTAAATGCACAAACGGATTTTTTTATATTATACGTGATGCACACATTAGCGCACACCGTCCATAGAGGCAAGTAGCATGTACTCGTGCAGACACTCACGCTCACGCTGCCAAACCATGCTAATGCATGCACGTCACCCTCTCAATCAAAGTCATGCTCATGGCGCAACGCAAACGGTGAGCCTGTCACCTGCTCGCCCCGGCGGTGCCTGACATTACTGTTTAGACATTTGCTGGAGGCCTCCGCAAACACCGAGCATGTATTCACCTGGCTCAACACCAACGGTCATACTCGTGACTCGGCGCCTTGCTCATGTATATCGTCCATCACAACGACAATCTATAAAACAGCCTAGCTAGAGAGGGTAATATGGTACAGAGTGTGTACTATCGTGAGCGAACGATCATAGTGCCACTGCACACGAGTGTGTGTCTGATCGATTCATCCATTATTTGTAAGTTATGCATGGTTGTGTGGTGTCTAATGGTGGTCGTTGAGGGCTAGCTGGCGATAAGAGCGGTTGCATGGATGCCTAGTTGTCAATACGTGCCGCATACGCTTCAAAGGCTCGTCATCCATGAGTTCGCATTTTACCACCACGCCAGCGTCTGACCGCCCTGGCCTATCGAAACCCCTTCCATCGCTAGCGCGCGCTTCCCGCCTGAAACAGTCATCGTCTCTCCAGAATGGCAATGCCGCATTCACCAGACTTAACTGCAGGTGTAGTTGGTGTGTCACTGACATGCGGCCCAGATGCCCGTTGGGCCCACATGTCACTGACCCAACACACCTGCAGTTAAGTCACTGAAGCAGCGTTTGCATTCACGCCCGACGCGACCTCTCACTAGCGTCGGCATTATAGCGACTGCTCTGCGTAAACTACACCATGGCCATCCTTCCGTCCGCTGCCCACATTAATGACACACGGCTGCCGACGAACGTACTCCGGCACCAGCCGTCCATCCATCTGCGGGGCTCATTGCCATTCGCCCGCTATATTAACTTGAGCTCCAGCTCCCAGCCATAGCCAAATACCCACACTCATTCTCCTCCGGCCCCTTCCTTCTATCATCACCACTCCAACCATGGCCTCCTGGCGCTCCAAAGCTCTCTTGGACGTATTGTCGCAGGAGCAGACGAAGGACATCAGCGGCTCCGCTCCGGGCGCGCTCCAAAGCTCTCTTGGACGTACTGTCACAGGAGCAGACGAAGGAGATCGCATGCGCGGGCGTAGCCGGCAACGAGGAAGAGTAGTCCACGATAGGTCACCGCCATTATGGTCCCATGAAGGCGACCGCTCCTCCACTCAGTCGATGCCAAGCTTGGTGGGATAAACATCAGCGGCCGATTAGCCGCTTAACGGCGACATGGAGGCGGAAATCTTCAGAACCTTGTGCTCCGAAGGATGAGGTTATCGAGGTGGATGAGGAGGAGGCAAAGGCAATGGCCAGCTTTCTCGGGTTCATGGCCGGACATGGTGATCGGGCATCGGCGATCATTTAGATTAGTTTTACAGTATGTTTTAGTATGGTTTGTGCGAAATATGTAATGAATTTTGTCCAGTTTATAGGAAAAGTTTTCGAAATGTAATGAATTTCATTTGGTTAATTTGAAATTTTCTTTGTTTGCACGAATTTTGTCCGTTTAGTTCATATAGCTGTCGAAAGGTATGCGGGCAGCATTGGATGGCATCCATCAGTGTTCTCGGATAGATGCTGGTGTAAATTTGTGGGCCAGTGCTGGAGATGCCCTAATTGTCGTTCTATAATCGCTAACAATGCTCCATTATTTCACAAGGAACAGTTATCCCTCGATCAAAATCAGATCCGCCGTGTTTCGCACTCCTCCCACATAAGAGTGTCGACTCTTGCTTGCATAAAAATGGAGCAAGTGGACGACACTGTAGCATGTCATATCACTCAAACTAGCCCGCCTAACGCGCGGGAAAGCACCGCCCTCGTCATTTTGTTCTGGATTTCTGTCGATCAATCGCACGAATATGTTACACTTTGCAAGTTCAAAAGGAAAAGGAGGCACACTTATGACTCATATGCGTCGCGTTCGTGTTGCACCCCCGACAATCCGGCTCGCACGCCGCTCACCAGAGGGGACCTGCTCTGTCTTGCATTTTCCCTGACATGTGGGTCTGCAATTGAATAAACCGTCGATAGCCAAAATCTAATCGCTCGGCGGGCGTCAACTGAGAAAAGACAGACGGGGGAGGGAGAAGAGATCGCATTGTGGAGGAGAGAGAGGCATTAACAAAGTGAAGGAGTGGGCTCTGCAAGAGCCCGTCTCTACACGTGCTCCTAGGTATAAAAAACTAATTGTAAAAAAAGGCATAAAAACAATTGTGTCTAAAAAGAAAGGTTAAAAACTTTTTAGAGGAAATAGATAAAGAGAAAGTGAGAAAAATTTGTAACCTTATAGCCAACCTTATAGTCAACACTATGGTAGTATTACATGAGGAAGGAGGGAGTGGTGCACATGCCAAGTTCACGGGGCTGCCGTGTTTCACACTACTCCGTCGTAACAATAGAGACAATAGCTTTCATCAAAAATAAACAATGAATACTCGTTGCTCGTCCTCTATATCGGAAAGAATACTTTCATTCGTTGACATGTGGGACATCGACCATCCTGGTCCACCTGCCATGCACAAAATTATCCTGGTCCACCCCGATCGTAGCGCAGGCCCAACATTTGACAATGTAAGTTGGTCGGATGAAGGAACCATCATGACTTCGTTGAATTCCGCTTCTTCAGGAAAACTTACTATGCCCGCAATACTGCTACCACACGCGAAGACTGGACGGCACTGTACCACGTTATATCACTGAAACCCACTAGGCCAAACTAGCCCGCCTAGGATTTGTACTCCCCCCGTTTCAAAGTTAGTAGTAAAAAGTTGAGTCATCTATTTTGGAACGGAGGGAGTACGTATCTGTACTGCTATGATTTTGTGTTGTACGTCTCTATACTTTTGCTATGATTTTCCTACCCTATGAACCAAATGAGGCCTGAATGTATCTGTGTCGACTATTGTCTCATCGATCACTAAGCCTACAATTTTAGGAGCTTGGTCTATTGGCCAATCAACAAAGAAGGATCAGTATGAGCGTACCATGAGCTCATCAGCCCCAACGTTTCTATTCGGTGAGTGTTTTGCAAGTACTATAGCTCGCATAGTAGCTAGCCTACCAAGAATCATCAAACAAGCCCTGCTAATTTGATAAATAGTTCAAACTTACATCTAAGCATGCCATATATTACATCAAAAGATGGTGAGGATACATCTGTTTCCATAACTCGGAGAGGGTTCACATGATTCACTATCGAACAAAAGTAGCAAGTACCGCCCACACAAGACAGTGCACTAGCCCTAAGATGGTTTGATAACATGCATTGTTCTGGTAATTAAACACAATGCAAACTACCCTGAAGGATTAGCGTGACCAACTATTTCTTGTCATCGATCTCTCGGGCAATGACCATAGCACGGACAATGGCATGGGAATCGATCTCTAGGGCGATGTCCACAGGACAGACCGCGACATCGGAATCGATCTCTAGGGCGATGTCCACAGGATGGACAGCGGCATCGGAATCGATCTCTGGGGCGATGTCAACAGGACGGACCGCGACATCGAAAACGATCTCTGGGGCGTTGTCCATGGGACGGGCCGCGCTATCAGAATAATCAAGGACGTCCATCGGTACCTACACAACCCTAACATATTAGCAAGCACATTGCAAATAATCGAAAACCACAACTATGGTAAGCCATTATTTTTTACCTTATGCAGCTCACCGGGGGATCCCATCCCTCCGGGGGGCCATCTCCTCATCCTTGATGGGGGGCATCACCTTGCGAGGGGAATACTGCTTCTCAACGGCGACTATCTCCTCAAACTCGGCCTTGAGCCTCGCATAGGTGGCCAGTTTCTGGGGTAGGCACGGTGGGGCCCTTGCTGTTCTTCCAACTTTCTTTGAGTTCGTCCACCAACATCATCAACTCTTTGGCCAGTGCTTGTTTCTTGGAGTTCTTTGTCTCCATGAGTTGGCCCGCCAACATGGTCAACTGGTTGGTCGGTGCTCGCTTCCTAGAGATCGTTGTCTCTAGTGGGTTGTCTGGCGGCAACTCTTTGCCTAGCGCTCCAAGATCCATCAATGAACTGACAAACAAAAAGCAATCGAAAGGAAACCACAATCGCAATGAAAACGGGGAAAGAATAGGCTGTGAGAATCGGTCGGTGCTTCACAAAAACAAGATTCTTGGAATGAAAATATAGTAGCATCGCTGATTCACCCACCTTTCCTTTGTCAATACAGAAGAAAAATGGCAGAAGTGAGTAGCCTAGAGTGAGGTTTTCTTCAAGAAAGGAGAGAAAGGCCTTCAACTAGCGCTCCAGTGAAATGATGGTTGCTTCGTCCAGTCCAACTTCGAGGCCACTTTACCACTGCTAGTAAAGGTGTGGGTTTTGTGATATGACGGGTCATGACAGCCACACCGGGGTGACCGGCGAGTCTTGGCTGTAGCACCTCGCGGTGATTTGGTGGATGGCATGCAGGCCCAGATGCTTTGATGTCCCGCATGTAGATAGAGCGGCTAGTCATATAGGAGTACTCAACATTGTGCACCGCGACCAAGGCGGAGAGGAAAACGAGAGAACTACGTATTTATTTACGGTGTAGATTCACTCATTTTGCTCCATATGTACTAGTACTACTCATTTAGGGTGTAGTCTAGTCACTTGTTGAAATCTCTAGAAAGGCAAATACTCCTTTCTGGTTTACAGGGCTATACTAGCAAGTAGTACTACAATAGTGGGCTCAAATAGTAGCCTGGCTATATGCATGCTACAAGGCACTGCACCATGCCCCACCCCTACACAAAGACTGTCACGCGAGCGTTCGCAACTGCCACGTTCGGGTTGCGCTTGGCTCTTCGCCTCTTCAAGAAGACGAACAATGATGTTACTACTACTTCTATAGTATCGATTCCACTGCTGCATGTCCGTCCATCTTGTGCGGGAGGGATAGCTTGTTGTAGTATAAGCAAAAGCATGTCCACGTCTGCGAGGCACCGCGCGCATGGGCGAGGGAGAAGGCGTGTAGTAGTAAAATCAAGCTTCTCCTTGTTGTACGAGTTGACACGACACATCATAGCACTGGCCCCACATGGTTGCCTCTAAACTTGGCTGAAAGACCCGCAGTGTACAATATATTTGCTGCAACCTCTAACATTTACCCAACCACAAATTAAAATATATATTCCTGTCTTAACCAGATGAGCATGCAAACTGCAATCACCAGGATGACAGGTAAGGCCAGAAGATTATTTTAATTAAAAAAAGCTTCAAGACGGCCTCATAGCATGGAGCCGACCCCAATGATTTTAAGCTTACATGCACGGTACATGCCATCCTAGACTACTCTACACATGAAACTGCCACACGAGCGTCCGGGCTGCGCTTGGCTCTTCGCCTCTTCGGGCAGTCGAATATTGATGGAGTACTACTGTAGTGGAGGAGTACTACAGTATGCTTCTGGCCATCTGACACTGAATGAACTATTGCATGTCCACCGTGTGTGGGAGGGAGAGCATCTAATGAAAGCTTCTCCTAGTCCTGCCAGCCACCACCCTCATGGGTGAGGGAGGGGCGCAGCTTCATTGACTTAGAGCATCTCCAGCTGTTGAGCCCCCCAGGAGGCATTTTTGCCGCCTGGGGGGCTGCCGGTGAAGATTTTGGCCCGGGGATGAAAATCTTCCTAGTTGTGTCCACCCCCAAGCCTTCCCGTCCTTCCAGCAGCGCGTCCTCGCCGCCTCCGCTGGCCGCTGCTGCCCCCGCCCGCTATGGCCGCTGCTGCTCGCGCGCGCACCCTGCTGCACCCGCCTGTGGCCGCGCCCGCTCATGCCCCCGCACCCGCTCGCATCCGTGGACGCGCCCGTGGCCGCGCCCGCTCGCGCCCGTGCCTGGCCGTGCGCGCCCTCCCAAGCACGTGTGCTGGCGCTCTCATGCTCGCCACTGCCGACCGCCGGCGGCGCCGCGAGCTCGAAGCCGCTCCTCCTCCTGCTGGCGCCCATCCTCTTCCCCTCCCCGTCAGCCCCTCGGCACCCTTGAAGAACACGTTGAGGGCCTGCCCCTTTTTGGACGACATGATGCTGCATCGGAGCAGCATGTCGCGGAGCCGGGCACCATGCCAGACGGAGGTGGACACCCCTGTCCAAGCTGCTGAGATTGTCTCACTGTTTGCTGCACCATGTTCTGCTCCTTGCGGTGGTTGCCGGCGCAGACAAGCATGGCGGGAACCTCCGCGGTGGCGAACCCGTTCGCCAGTCAATGGTGAGACGCGCGGGGCGGCGGACGAGCCCCGTCACCTCCACCGTCCAGGTGGCCCAGTCGCCCCGGGTGTCCGCCGTGCCCTCGTCGCGTGGTTCACGCGTCGATGGCTCCACCTCCAGCTGCAGCTGCGAGCCGTACGCTTCCCGCCGATCCTATGGCTCCTCGTCCTCCTCGTCTTCCTCCTCGTCCTCGGATGCCGGACGGGGCGGCGAGTGGACCCAGCCAGGGGCGAAGTAGCGCCCATGATCGAGCAGCTGGGCGTGGAGGAAGCCGCGGGAGGGCGAGCGGGCGGAGCCGGCGCGAGCCGACCAGCCGGTGTGCGGGAGGCCGGCCGGGCGAGGTGGCGAGCGGGGCCTTGGATGGCGAGAGCAGCGAGGCATAGGCGGGGATGTGGCAACCACGGCGGCGAGCAGGCAGGGAGCGGCGAGGCAACGCGGCAAGGAGAGCAACAAGGCGGCGAGCGGGGAGATGCGGGGCCCGGCGAGGGAGACGTCGGGGCTGCATTCGGCCGCGCGAGCTCTCTGCTCCTGCCGCGCGATCTATGTGCCTGTGCATGCCAAAGGAGAGGAGAGGGGAGAGAAAAGAGAGAAAGGAGAGGAGAGACAGAGGGGCTGCAAGTGGGCCACATGAGACAAAAACAGCAGCGCCGGCATCCCCAGCTGCCCCTCGGTGCTTGGTTTGGGGTGGGATCGCCGGGCTCAATTTTAATCAAATCCGGCGAAAAACAGGGCTCTAGGGGCGTGAGTGGAGGGGTTTTTTGTCGCTAGGGGTAAAAATGTGCTCCTGGGGGGCTTCTTGGGGGGCCTAGTGGAGATGCTCTTACTGCTCCTGCCTTTGCATGTATGACAGGAGGGCCCAACAGGTGGGTGGCCCACCTATCATACAGCCAAAGGTAGGTGCAGTTAAGGCACCTGAGATCAGTCCGTGGGGGAGAGGGCACTGTAGTAACCAAACTTCTCGTTGTTGTATGAGTTGACGCGACACATCAAAGCACTGCACTCGATATATTTCAATAATTTGCGTTTACCTATGCATTAATTACAAACCATTCGTGCATGTCATGACTTTCCTTTTGATATTTGCATGTGTTGATTTAATGCACCTTGCCAAATTTTGACTATAAATTTAACTAAGCAAAAGTTCATGCATGTCACAAAAAATTACATCATTGAAAACTATGATCAAATACGAATCAAACGATACAATTTTTGTTAACATGCACTTACATTTTGTCAGTTAAATCTTTGGTCAAAATTTAGCACCAATTACAAATGGGCCCAATAAATATTGCACTCTCACATTTTGTTTTGAGGATACTCCCACATAGAAAATATAAATAATAATGCATGTTGGGGCAGCCCACGTTTCCGATAATTTTAGCCATGGGCATGTTCACAAATTTTATGAGGCGGTGGTTGTTCATTTAATGGAGGGTCTTGTACCAGACTTGAATGATACAAAGTGTGACCTGGCACACCGTAACACCACTTGGAATAAGCATGTAGCTATCTCAAAAAACAATCAACGACTCAAAAAATCGGTGACCTGGCATGTACACAATTCTAAACGATTGTTTTGATGGAGTGAAAAAGGAAAACTACGCCACTACGTATATATAGGCCGGAGCATCCGCGCTCGCTGGCTAGGGTTGCTCTATTCACACACTCTCATCCTCTCCAGATCTAAACAAGATAGTGGTGGTAACACTGTCTTTCTCCCTTCAAAAAATATTTTCTTTCTATCCTCGCTACTGGTTAGAGATCTGGACATATCCCCCTCCGCCGGTGAAGGGGAGGAGGGGCAGCGTTTAGGCCATCGTTGATGCCGAGGGACGAGACCCACTGCCGGCCGCACCGTTATCTCTAGCCGAGCGCCGGCGCGGGAGGTCCTCCGATCCCTTCGTTGTTGCCCTAGTGTGGGCAGATCCGGCCTCCCGCCGCCCACCTATCCACATCCCGACAACCTTCAGGTATATCTTCCTTCGAAACCGCCCTAGCTCTACTTCCCCAGCTCTCTACGTCGTTGCATGTGCATCCTTTTCTACCTCTCAGCCCCTCTCGATCGGATGGTCCAACGTCACCTATTTTCTTCTTCTATTGTTAGAGGTAAAGCTACTTCATGGAGTCGAATCTTGTACTTGGTAACAAGAAATAAAGTGGGGGTGGGGGAATTTAGTGTGTACATCGAACTTGGTACAAACAGGAAGGAAATGGGGGTGAAAGTAGTACAGACTGGTCATCCAACTGGTCTCTTGGTCGAAAAGGGAAATATAGGGGAAACGTTATACATAGTGGTATGACCAGGACTAGATTTGCTATCCACACGTAGGAGTAGGTGGCTACAGTGAACAAAAATGGGACCAACCCAGATATGTTTCTTGGATGTTTTTTTCTCAGGGCAACAAACTCTGAATTCCCACTTTATGCCCTGGTTTAGGTACATGGTGCTGGACAGCTGGTGCACCCACTGTCCCATGCCCTTATACCAAATATTTAGTTGTACTTAATCTAATGCCCCTAGTAAAATGAAGCCATGCCACTATTATAATCCATGACAAGTTTAGCCAAATGTTTTTGCCTGTAATTGATTGAGACTCTGACTGTTTCCAATGTAGCTTTTTGTGCAAATAGGGATATCCATTTCACCTGGTTGCTGTTGTGACCTTTTGGTGCACTGCACAAAACACTTCTTTAAAGAAGTGACTTTTGTGCTCTTTAACTGGAATGTCAGAATGGAACAATTGGTTCATTTCGGTGGAACTGCACAAAGGGAGATATGTGTTCCAATCCTCATCATCCATATTGGAACCATAACCTTCCTTTAGGTAAGAATGATATTTAATGCATGTGTCAATCTCTATTTTGCGACTGCCATGAGAAAATAATACTATTGCTTTCTAGTACACTTGTACTCCCTCACTGACAAAACCAATTCTGAAATAGAAGGCCAATCATGTACTTGGTTTCACCAACTGGTGAGGAGAAAGAGAAACAGAGCATGAAGAGGAAGAAGAAGAAAAATAAACAGTGCAAGGTGATCTTGCTGAAGCCCGAGGCCTTAGTAGAGGCCATTCAACGGCTCCGGCAACGTCTACCTTACATGTGAGACTATCCTCCAGGGAGCCCTTCCACTTCTGTTGTCTCTCTTGCAAGGTCACTTAATTAATTAGGAGTGCTTAAGTACCACTGTCGGTGTCAAAATCGGCGGATCTCGGGTAGGGGGTCCCGAACTGTGCGTCTAAGGTGGATGGTAACAGGAGGCAGGGGACACGATGTTTTACCCAGGTTCGGGCCCTCTTGATGGAGGTAAAACCCTACGTCCTGCTTGATTAATATTGATGATATGGGTAGTACAAGAGTAGATCTACCACGAGATCAAGGAGGCTAAACCCTAGAAGCTAGCCTATGGTATGATTGTTGTATATATCATCTATCGACTAGCCTGGCCTCGGTTTATATAATGCACTAGAGGCATAGGATAACAAGAGTCCTAGACGAATACGCCGGTGGGGAGGAGTCCTTGTCTTGATCGCCAAGTCTTGTGGAATATTCCTTGTATGCGGCAGCTGTCCGAACTAGCCCATGAGTATACGGCCATGGGGGTCCTCGGCCCAATCTAATAGACCGGGAGATGACGTGGTGAGTACCCCCTAGTTCAGGACACCGTCAGTAGCCCCCTGAACCGGTCTTCAAGTTAGGGATGCTCCTCGATTCTTCCGAACTGTTCTTCATCTTCGGTTGATGGTCTTGAAAACTGGTTCAACAAATCTTCTCATCTTCGATCTTGAGGATCGCCGAAATGCATTCGGCGAGTTTACACGTCGGGTATCCGAGGAGCCCCTTTAAGTTTATGGCCTTTATCAATGCCTTGTTATTTTTATGCCACACCTCGGGTTTGAAGTTGTTCCCGGGCGGCAGCGTCCTCTTGCGTCCGAGCTCCAACGCCGGACTGCATTCGAGGTATCTTTTGCAGCCGAGCACCAACGCCGGACCGCTTCCCAGCTCTAACGCCGGAATGTATCCGAGCTCCAACGCCATACTATGTGTCCGAGCTCCAACGCCGGACTATATCCGAGGTGTCATATCACCTTGGTTCAAAAAAGTTTGAAGGAGTTTAGCCGAGCTTAATGCCGGAAATGCCCTCTATGGAGCCAGCCACTAGCGCCCGAGCTTTATGCCGGACTGCTTCCGAGGTGGTGCACCACCCCGAATGTGGGCCGATTTTTGTGAATATTTTTTATTGGTGCAATTTATTCTCTGCCGAGATATATAGCTAGTAGCCCTCAAGGTGTGTATCGGTCTAAAACCTGAGATGCACCTGAAGGATGACGTAAGACTGCTGATCCTAGTAGCCGCTGAGGCTCTGGTTGATTTGCAAAATCGGCCTGAGGATCAAGTCCAAACTCGGCAGAATACTTCGGGACACTAAAAGCGGTGTGCTCAGTCCTCGAGGCTCAGGTTGGGTGCGGCCGACCAACCTGAGGATCAAAATCTCCTCGGAAACTATATTGCACATAAAATTTTCTGCATTGGACAAGCAATGCAGTAGCCCCCGAGACACTGGTCGGGTGGCAACACCAGATCAGGGGATCGATGTGCCCCTTTAATATTTGTAAATAATAAGCCCGAAGCCCAGTAGCCCCCGAGCCTTAATGCGGGCACGGGTGGCCGAATTAAGGATCAATATCCATAGTAAAATCACAAATTATGTGTAATGACTCTATGTATAAAAGTACTTTACGTCATTAATGCTCGGATCCGCATTGTACAAAACTTTGTTTGACCGACCATCGGCTTCCACCTCCTCGGTCAGTAGCCGAGGAGTGTTTGTCCTACTTTATAAAGCCTTTATGAGGGCAAAGATTTACAACAAACAAGGCAATCTGGCCATACGGTTTTATAAACAAAGGTACGTAGAGAGTTATATCACTGTTTAACAGAAGAAATGTCTTCCAAAGAAAATAGTCCCGCTATCGGTTCCTTTCTTTGGGTTGTCATCTAAGCATGATCATTAAACCTCAGCTCTAATGTAAGAGCAAAATATTGAGGATTTAGTTTGGGAGGCCAGTTAATAGCCCCCGGTAGTGTTCGGCGACAGTCGGGGTCAAGCCGTAAACACTTCGGCCAATGTTATGAACGGCCCATCATTTAACATAGTCATCGGATCGCTAACCAGTTTACGCTTATTGTGAAAGTCAGTTTTCGGCTTTCTCCACTGAGGTGCTTAACCATGTGAGCTAGAAGCACAATCGCAGTGGTTCTCCCTTTGCACGCCTAGCCGAACAAAACGGAACGTAGGAAGCAAGTGCAGGAGCCGGGCAACCCAACTATTGACCGAAGACACAATTCGAAACCGATGCATATATAGCAATATCTGAGAATGTTTTTGTCGAATCCCTAAAGGTGTCCGATGTTGCACTGCGAGACTAATGCTGGAGAAGCGCAAATAGTTTTAAATGTGCCAAAAAGCTTTGAAAACCAAGAAACGTCAGTAAAAACATGACATCCGAACAATATTAAGTGTTCGGTGCCAATCCGAAAGTTGGTCTGAGAAAAAAGAAGTGCTTCTGTCGTGCTTTAACATGATACATCCTATCTCAAGACTTCGAGCGGGTCAGCCTACGGCTTCAACCTCCTATCCCGAGGCCGGAGTACTTCTCATCAGGCCAGTTTAGCAAACTAAACTCTAGCGGCTTTGAGAGAGAAATTAGGCTCCCCGGCTAGTGACCGCACACTCGTGTCGAAAAAGGAGTGATAAATAATAATAAAACTTTGCAACGGCTAAGAAGAAGAAAACTTATTATAAAACGGCTCAAATAAACTTAAGAGCCCCCAAGTGACTTGGGTAGAGGAATGATTGCATGTACCAAAGTACTTATATCATATCTATGTTCAACCGAACTTTAAATGCATCTTAACCGACCGTCAGCTTCTCCCTCTTCGGTCAAGGACCGGAAAGTGTTATGTACTCCATCGGTCGAGAATATCGACGGTGTTTCCAATAACCAGGCAATCAGGCCATAAGGCTGTAACAGACAAAGCGCGCTCAGGGAACTTATGCTATATTACCGTGAAGTGTAAGAAGCATCTTCGAAGAAAATAGTACCCCCACCGATACCTTTCTTCGGTGCTCATTGTTATTATGAGACTTGTGCAATAGATTTTTTGTACTCATGAGTTCCGTTGTGTGCCGACCATCATTGAAAACTATAAGAGCGCTAGCTTTCGGCTTCACCCAGTCTGAGGTCCGGCTCGGTTGACCCGATCGTGACAATTGCAGAGGTGCTCCATTTACTCCCTAGCAGAACAATCGGGAATGTAGGGGTAAACACAGGAGCGAGGCAACCCAGCTTGCAAATTGCTTAAGTCAATATGGTGCATATTGTGGCATAATACACGAACAAGGAACGAAGCCGTACAAGTATAATCATATGCAAGAGGAAAAGCTTCATAGATGAAGCCCCCAAGTGAATTGGGTCCTTGAATTTGTGTGTCACAAACAAAGTTTGGACAAGGAAATTTTTTACAAGCAACTTTTTTCCAAAAAAGTATAATGCTTGGTCGAACCGAACACAAGTTAGAAATTAAAGCTTTGAGCATGAAAGCGACTTAGCTGGTTAATGTGTTCGGTATTGATGACGCGGTCCGAGCTTGATGCGGGGCAAGGTTCCATCCCCCAAGCTGGTCCTGAGGTGGCGGAGCGGAGAGCTCGACACGCCAAAGTGGTGACATAGCACGGTCAATGCAGACCGGCAGAGTGACGCCGAAGTCCCCGGATCATTTTCCTGTGCACAAAAAATAGTGCAAACCGGAGATAATAGTAATAATGATAATTAAAAAAATATGTTGCATAATAAATAATTTATGCAAAGTGAAGAAATAGAAGAAATATGGCCTGGCGCCGCAGTCAATGTCGATGCAGGGCGTCGGCGTGATGTAGTAAAGGTGTGGCAAAGCCTGAATTCACAGGTCGGTCCGAGCTTCGGATGCGGCATTCGCCGGACTATGTACGGAAACTGATCGAACCACCACGCGACCGTCATTAATGCGGTCACCATTTGATAGACCTGTGTACATATCATGGACAAACCAGAGTAATAATTTCTTGGGAAAAATGAACCCAAATAAGCAAAAAATACTGGGATTAATAGCACCTGGTTTATTTGTTGTAGCAATCCGAAGAAAGGTGATTCCCAAAATTGGGACTCGCTCCGCACACCCATTGCCTGATGAGCGATAAAACGACGGCATGGCAATGCTGGTAAAGGTTGACTCGCCGAGGCAAAGCCCTCGGCCCAGCTAACATGACGGAGCTGGTCGGCTAGTGATGCCGAAGTGTCCGGAGTAGGTTGATGAAGAGATGGCGAAGCCCCCGGTCCAGCCGAGATTTCGAAGCCTCGACGTCAGCCGATGAGTCGAAGCAGGTCGGCGTGACGGACACCAGCTTGAAGAAGCAGTAGTGCGGCCCTGTCGATGCAGGTCGTGACGTGGTTGATGCCGGCTTGATGAAGCGACCGTGCGGCGATGCCGGTATGCCCGCTCCGTGTAATCCGTGGGGCGGCGATGTTGATGATGATTTATCCTTCGCAATGCCGGACTCTTGTTCGGCTTGCCGAGATGATGATCCGAAGAAGTTGAGCTCAACTAAAGTGACGACGTGTCCAGCGCAGGTCGGCAGCCGTGGAGTAATATTGCCGGACTGATTTGACACCAGCATGATGTTGAAGATCATGTTCAAAAGATCTTAAAGTTAGTGGGATGTGTTCGGGAATGAAACACAATACCCCATACAAAACTTCCTTCAAAAGGGATGTTCGAAATCCTGTTCATAAAAAAGACGAACTCGGGTCGGATTCGTTTTCGCGCAGAAAACAGATCCGAAAAGTGCTGCACTAATCGGAAGGTTCCCAGAGTTTGGACGGTCGGATCGAGCTGAAATTTTGAGAGGTGGTAGATATAGGAATTCCGCAGCCGATCAACGGTTGGATCTTTAAAAGGACGTCCGAGCTAGAACCTGGACACCACGCCCTAAACTCATCCAGATTCCCGTCCAGATTTGACCGGACTCCGGTATATCATAGATTGCCAGAGATTCCTCCATCGGAACTCGACAAAATTTTCCAGGGTTGTTGTAGATTCGATTCCGCACAATTCCACCGAAGCGATCGTTAAAGCAATGCTCGAGCAGGCGGTGGCGGCGGATACGCTTTCGCTGTTTGGAAAAACAGCACGGTCGCTTGAGGGCAATGTTGACGTTGAGCCCCTGAGCTCCATAGATGATTCCTCCGTGATCTTGATAGAGATCGGAGTTGATGTTTGATGAAGGCCCTCGTCCGAACATGGTGATCCGAACACGGGGCGCAATTCTTGGTCGAACCAAGGTGACCAGTCGAGCTGGTGACGAAGATGCCGAAGTCGCAGTTGATCTGCAGGCGAGCCATCGATCCTTTTGTCGATCACACAGCGGAACTCTCAATGAAAGCACCAATGTCGGTGTCAAAACCGGCGGATCTCGGGTAGGGGGTCCCGAACTGTGCGTCTAAGGTGGATAGTAACAGGAGGCAGGGGACATGATGTTTTACCCAGGTTCGGGCCCTCTTGATGGAGGTAAAACCCTACGTCCTGCTTGATTAATATTGATGATATGGGTAGTACAAGAGTAGATCTACCACGAGATCAAGGAGGCTAAACCCTAGAAGCTAGCCTATGGTATGATTGTTGTATATATCATCTATCGACTAGCCTGGCCTCGGTTTATATAATGCACCAGAGGCCTAGGATAACAAGAGTCCTAGCCGAATACGCCGGTGGGGAGGAGTCCTTGTCTTGATCGCCAAGTCTTGTGGAATATTCCTTGTATGCGACAGCTGTCCGAACTGGCCCATGAGTATACGGCCATGGGCGTCCTCGGCCCAATCTAATAGATCGGGAGATGACGTGGTGAGTACCCCCTAGTCCAGGACACCGTCAACCACTAATTTATTGCTGCCTAATTTTCCTGATTGAGTTAAACAAATCTTTAGTAGCACCCTATGTCTAATCATGTATGTGTGTATGTTTGTCTGTGGAGGTGAATCATGTGGTGGAGCAGGGAGGGAATCTTAGTAGTGTCATGACATAATAGTGCTATTGTTTTGCATGTCAATTTATTGCCATTGGTTCAATGAGGCAATGTTTTGTGTATTGTCCATCATGAATTTGATGCTACTGTTATAGTAATATGCTAATGTCTTTCTGTCCTTTCTCACTAACCTAATGAAGGTTTCACCTTGTTCCTACTTGTGCAAACAGGGATCATGTTGTGCCAATCATACATTTTAGTGGAACTACACAAGACAATACAATGAATTGTATCCCAGCCAATGCTTTAACTCTGCTGGAAGTTCTTGATAATCTTTCGATATAATCTCGGCACTGGTAAACAAGAGTGACTTCAACCATACATTTGAAGTGCACAAAAATATATACTATTGAGTGATTCCAGTGAGTGCTTTATCGTCTCTTCTGGGAATACATGAATAAGCTTTCTTACTCAGGTTGGTACCGGCCTAAGGCCTTCATTCATATTAGTTTGCTGTCATCTCTATTTGTATCGTGTTATTGTCATGAGAAACTCCTTTATCTTTGCACATTAAAGTTTTGCAACCTATGATAGATGGCAATGCTTTGAGTGTTGAACTAATTGGCACTGATTAAATAAACTAATACCTCTCTTTAAGCAAGACTAGTATGTTGCTAACTTTAGCCATTAAGATAATGAGGGTGCTTCTATTTGTTAGTGTATGTTTCATCAATTAGTCCCACTATTACAGTAATCCCGCTCTCTCAATATATCTGCCAACAGGGATGCTCGATTTTGGTGGAACTGCACAAAAATTTTTGGTGCTTCATTGCCTTGACAGCTTCCTTCCATTCCTTTTAGTCGCTAATCTGGGCTTGCTTTCTTCCTTTGCTGTCAGTCGCTTCACTTATCTCGGCTTCCAGTCAAATGAAATAGTAATTGATATGCTACCTCACACATGTTGGTACTGGTCTTTATCCTAATTATTGTACTTGTCATATGTATTGGTAATTTGGTATTGTGCTACTATTTGCCGATTCCATAAAGGAGTAACTTGGAGCCTGAACTCGCATGCAAATCATTACATTGGGTGATTTCACTAGAACTATACAAAAAGATCAGCTGGATAGACACTTATGATGTTGCTATGTACTCCAAAGTTCACTCAGACAAGCATCGATATTGACAAGAAGAAGTGCCTAGATTTATTCGAGTATCAACTGGCATCAACCAGTTGTCAAAATACAAGTATTAGGAGAGTGATCGCCAAAAATATTGCTTGGCGCATAGCCCAGAAAAACACAGTCCAGTCTATGGTACCAACTTGTGCCTTTTGGTTATCGGCACATATGGTAGCGAAATGTATGGCATAGAGTCTAAAGATTCCAGACAAGTTGGTTGACGCGTATATTCATCTGACACTTAATCAATTTGCATGCCAGGGATGCTCCATTTCAGCTGAACTGCACAAAAAAGTTGGGTGGTTCATTTTCTCAACTGCCTCCTTTCTTGTCTGCAATGTAGAATTTTGATGAGCTACGGGACCAAGATAAGCCAGTAAACTAGTTGGATGAAAGTACTGGCCAAGTTGCCCAAACCTCCCTCGGCATGAGGCCACTATTTGAGGATAAACCTACAAGCAAAGTTCAGATTGTCTGTGCTACCTCTTATGTACTCGAAAGTTTACTCGTACAAGCATTAAGTTTAGCAAGAAGTACCTCCGACTGAACACCATTTACCAGTATCTACCCTAGGTAATTAAAGTTCGTCCATGGATGATATTGGCTGTGATCTCAATCATTTGGATGCATAAACATACTGAACATGTGTATATCTGAATATTTTTGTGAATTATCTATGAATATTGTCGCGTGATCTATCAATCATTTGGATGCATAGACATGCTGAACTTGTGTATATATGAATCCTTTGAGTTGTTGATTGTGAATGTTGGCTATGAATATGAACGTGTCCTGTGAACCTGAGTTTGATACAAATGTTTACCTTTTCTATTGTACTTTTCTGTGAACTTGTTAGTATGTCTATTGTAGGATTTGTGACGTGTGGGTGTCAATGGCACACCTTCTTCCCGAGAAGAATTGCACCTGCTTTGTTAGGGTAGCAACGACGCATCAGCTCTTTTTAATATTTTTGCTCTATCTTCCCCCCTCCCCTACTCAACCCCTGCCGTAATGTTTTCGGCCTCAAAACAAACATAGTATTGTGTTGTTTTGGGGGCTTGATGAAAAATCGAGTGTTGGTTTCTGTAGGTTGGCCCGCCCAACAAATGGGCAGCTGGTCCACCACGGACTGGGAGGCTAAAAATACAAGTTGTATGGTGCAGAGGCAAGTAAAAAAAATGCCATCGAGAGCCATCCACTAAAGAAAAAAATCGCGTCTGATGTGCTTCTTCAGTCGCGCCGCCGACCCCCTCTTTAATCTGGTTCGCTCGGGGATCTAGCTGGTATCATTTTTTCCAGAGGGCGAACAAGTATCAGCTAGGCCTAGGTTTTGTTTTTTAACATGTGTAGCCCACGACATACGGAGACAGTGGTTTCAACTTATTTTTTGAGGTCCATACCGGCCTATGGGCCTCCCAGTGTAGGTTTTACTTTTTCTTAAAGATTGGCAACCCAATGTATTAATTTTAATAAAATGTAGATCTCTGTTCTATTTATCTATATATCAGAATAATAATGCGATGTCCAATTTATGTTTTCCCTTCTAACCACATTATATATATTTATATTATTACTATTATCATATATTTTATAGAGACTTATATATACATTATAAAAACATCCCACGTGTTATTAACTTATAAAAGTAAATGTTTAACAGAAGTTGGCAAGGAAAATCATGGTTGTTTTTGACTCACAGGCAAGGAAAATCCTGGTGATTGCATACAAAAGCTTGCGAAGATTTTAAGGACCAATGTAATAATAACGTGCTCATTTTTATTTTGAGCAATAACTCGCTAATTTGTTAATTTTATATATAAAAAATGTGTTGCTCTGGTTTATTTTTTGATGTTAATTGCTCCTTCTAACCTAACATTATATATAGAACGAGCCCAGCTAATTCATGTATTTCAAGAAAGTGCAAATGGGCTGGGATTTCTTAGAAAATATTAAATGGGTCACATTGACGCGAAATTATTTGTTCACCCAGCCCAGCAAATGGACTGTACATTCTAGAAAACATGGGTTAAACATATGCCACATTTTTGCAGGCTGACATGTGGGCCAATAGGTTGAAGCCTACGCAAGGCGTTGTCAACTTGGTCAACAAATGATTATGGCATCCACAGCCATTGGATTTATATCCAATGGCCAGCATGCACCTTCAATCTCTCGTCTTCTTCCTCCAGCATCGCCGGGACCGCCTGGTCTGGCCTACGGCGGCTAGTGGCTCTGCTTAGCACGCATCGCTGCGAAGCGCTACCCCACTGTCGGCCAGGCTATCCCTCCATCCCTCTACACCTGATGTTATTCTCCACCGACTGTAGCCCCACGCCGCACCAGAACCAGTTATAACCCTTGTACTCCTCTCAATCTGTGACTCCGCTGCCACGTCTTCCCATCTCCGGGTCGTTCTCGTCTGGGGCCTCGCCATCGTCCACCGCCTTGTTGCGCTCGGCGCGGCGTGGTCAACAAACGAGAGTCATCAGAAGAGGACGGCTGGGACCCACGAGGTCCATGGTCGCACGCGAGGAAAGTTCCTCATTATTAAGCTAAAAAAAGTTTCCTCCCCCTGACAGCTGGGACCCATTGGTTTTATCTTTGCACGGAAGGAAGTGCCTCCTTGTTATGCGAAAAAACTATTCCTCCCGTTGACAGTTGGGACCCATCAGATTTGGTGGCTGACTTGTGGGCCTACTAAGCGGACATGTACGTAGGGCTTTGTCAACTTAATCAACAAATGATTCTAGCAGCTGGACCGTTAGATGTTAATCCAACAGCCATGCTCCTTCTTCAACCTCTATTCTTGCTCCTGTCTCCCGTGGGTGGCACCGCGGCAGTGCTACCGCGCACCCGAACCAGTCAAGTTTCCCACTCCTCTCCATCTGCGACTCCACCGCCGCGTCTTCCCCATCTCCGGGCCATTCTAGTCTGGGGCCTCGCCGTCGTCCACCGGCCTTGGTGCGCTCGGCACGGTGTGTTCAACGTGGCAACAAATGAGAGTCATCGGGAGATGACTGTACGTGAGAGGCTAACAGTGGGGACGCACCATGCCCATGGACGCATGCATGCAGCTGCATCCTTTTTCCCTGAAAAATAATGTTTTCTCCCCCTGATTGCCGGGACCCACCAGCTACATCTTCGCACGCAAGGAAGTGTGTCCTTATTATAGGAGCAATTGGTATCCCCAAGGGCCGGCTCATTACAGTGTGATGAGTCGGGTCTTCAATAAGATGAGCAAAAATTGACTTTGCATTAGCCCCCAAGTGCCATGGTGCATGCTGGCAGTGACATGGGACTTGCATATTTGATGTAATCTCAACTTGAATAATGTAGCCCCCAAGTGTCGGGTCGTAAGCCTGTAGTGACTCGGGACTATTCCTTCCATTGTAAAATAAATCATATCCATTGATAAAATAATATCCATTGCGTTGAAGCGAGTTTGAAAACCTCAATCATAATACTGGTTATTGACAACCATAATAAAAATACAGCCTTGTTGGCTATTCAAGATTTAAATAATATAATCTGGTATGAAACTCTCAATCATTCAATATCATCATGACAATCCAGCCAAGTTTTGGCTATTAAAGATTTGAATACCTTATCGGTTGACAAGTAAATCCGGAGTTTAAATACTCAGTGGCTCTTGGCCGATGGCGACTTAAGTCGCATCCATTGTAAGCCAGAATTTTTATAACTCGGCGGCTTATAGCCTTTGAGAAAGTCCAGAATGGATAATCCTTTTGAAACATCAATTTTGATGATGAGCTTGAATTTATATGTCATCGTTCTGCAAATCCTGCACAAAGTTTAAACAACATATGCCCCGACGACTTAACGTCAAAAGCCAGGGCGGGTAACAACCCAAATATAATCTTATGCAATTATGGAAAAGACTACTATTAAGGCCATTCAAGCCTAAACATACTGGCAACTTAAAGTTTAAAGCCAGGGCGGGTTATCAAACCTCGCATATTCATATAACCAGGAAAATCATACCTGTTGAATTGATGTATACTGTTGGCTTATATTGCCATGCCTAGTTAGGGTAATAATTCAATGATTTATAAGCGCCTGAATTCCAATGGTGCAATCCAAAATATGCTAGCGACTTAATGTCCAAAGCCAGGCCGGGTTAATGAACACCGGTAATGTCATATATGACTCAGAAGGCATATAAGCCTTATTGGTTTTCAAACATGTATTACTATGTCACAACAGAAAAAAAACTCAAAAAGACGTTCAAATCAAACAATAGAAAATCCAAAGGCTTTCATAGGCCGCCAAGCCAAAATATCTTCTTCAATGAAACTAGCATTAGCCACTGGAAGGTACGCGCTTTCCGTGAGCCGGCACTGACATTACCCCATCGACATTTTAACCCAGATAAGTTCAGTTCTTATTTAAAGATAGACTTATCAGGAGTACGCGGGGTCAGAGTAGCATCGTGCATCACAGGACGATTTATCCAAGTTTCAAGGAATGCGGCTTTATCAGCCTGAGCTTCTCCTTGCTTTCCGTAAACCATGCCCTCACATGACAAACCAGTGTTTTAACCTTAACGAGTTTAGGGTCTTGTTTAAAAGATTGACTGTTAAGAGTTCAGCGGGTCAATCAGGATTACCTGATGGAGAAGCATCTGGCATACAGGCAAGATAACCCAGGGTTTTAGGTGAATACACCTGGCTTCCAAGCCTCACTTTTAAGCCTATTACCAGGGTTATACAAACTCTTTGTTATTTAGAACAAAAGAGCCCCTGTCGGTGTCAAAACCGGCGGATCTCGGGTAGGGGGTCCCAAACTGTGCATCTAGGCCGGATGGTAACAGGAGGCAGGGGACACAATGTTTTACCCAGGTTCGGGCCCTCTTGATGGAGGTAAAACCCTACGTCCTGCTTGATTAATATTGATGATATGGGTAGTACAAGAGTAGATCTACCACGAGATCGGAGAGACTAAACCCTAGAAGCTAGCCTATGGTTTGATTGTATGTTGTGGCTGTTGTTCTATGGACTAAAACCCTTCGGTTTATATAGACACCGGAGAGGGTTAGGGTTACACAAGGTCGGTTACAAAGAGGAGATATCCATATCCGTATTGCCTTGCTTGCCTTCCACGCCAAGTAGAGTCCCATCCGGACACGAGACGAAGTCTTCAATCTTGTATCTTCATAGTCCAACAGTCCGGCCAATAGAGATAGTCCGGCTGTCCGGAGACCCCCTAATCCAGGACTCCCTCATTAGCCCATGAACCAGGCTTCAATGACGATGAGTCCGGCGCGCAGTATTGTCTTCGGCATTGCAAGGCGGGTTCCTTCTCCGAATACATCACAGAAGAATTTGAATACGAGGATAGTGTCCGACCCTGCAAAATAAGTTCCACATACCACCGTAGAGAGAATAATATTTCCGCAGATCTAATTTGCAGGCTTGTTTTGGCAGCATGACGTTATGTCATGGCCCGGTGATTATTCGAACCGTTTCCTTTAACCAGCCCCGCACATAGCGCGAGGCATTTTTTCGACACGTCTCATCAAAGCAGAGATCGTGTCCCCTTATTACGGGATTCTCATCAATACGGGCGTGGGCAATCCCAACCGCGCTATCAATTACGGCGCTTGGTGGATAAGCGAGTTTTACCAGGCAAGTGGGGACACTTAGCTTCGTCTGCCCATATAAAGGGATAAGGATTCACCTTTCTATCCACGCCTTCTTCCTCATTTGCTCATCCATTTTCGCACACTCGAGCTCTAGCGCCCAAGTCCGCACTTCCACATCAACCTTCTCCAACCATGTCCGGAGCAGGAGGCAGGTGGATGGTCTCCTCCGTCACAGAGGGAGACATCAAGAAGCTGCGCGGAGCCGGATACTTAGCCGCAAACATCGCGCATCAGCTGCCCGCTGCGGGGCAGATCGTCCCTACCCCGGAACCTCACGAGAGGGTAGTTTTCCTTGACCACTTCCTCCGCGGACTAGGGTTTCCTCTCCATCCATTCGTCCGTGGTCTCATGTTCTACTATGGGCTGGACTTTCATGATCTGGCCCCGAACTTCATCCTCAACATTTCAGCGTTCATCGTCATGTGTGAGGCTTTCCTCCGCATCCGGCCCCACTTCGGCCTGTGGTTAAAGATCTTCAATATCAAGCCGAAGGTGGTACGAGGCCAACAAGCAGAATGCGGCGGAGCCATGGTGGGCAAGATGCCCAATGTTATATGGCTCGAAGGCTCCTTCATGGAGACAATAAAGGGATGGCAATCGGCGTGGTTCTACATCACCGAGCCGCGCGATGCCAAATGGGTGGCAGCCCCCAAGTTTCGATCCAGATTCCCTACACGGCTCACTTCCTGGAAAGAGTAGGGCTTGTCGTGGGGTTCGTCAGTGGAGCTGGATGGACTCCAGAAATGTATCTGGAGTATGGCGAGCAAGAAGCTCAAGCTTGTCAACATAGTCCAAGTTATGCTCATCCGCCGGATCCTCCCATGCCAACAACGGGATTTTACTTTGTGGGAGTTTGACCCGGCCCAGCATCAGACTCTGAGCGAGCTCTTTGATACAACGCACAAGAACGTCTGGAAGGTGCTGTTCAAGGGCGCCGAGGTCCCTCCTTCTCTCGTCGAGGACCGCGGACTAAGCGCAAAGCGCCTAGCGCGTTCGGTGAGTTCAATACGTCCCATAGGACATTTATTTTCTCTAGCTTAATTATGTGCAGGGTCTAATCTCCATGCCTTTAACAGGACTGGGTGGAGATGTCGGGGCAGATTAACTGTCCGGCCCCTTTGCCCGAAGATACTGCGGGCGCTCTCCTGACGGAGATGCTGACTCCGGCCCCTTACAAGGTGCCGGAGAAGACCAAGAAGGCCAAGGGAACCCGAAAGAGTTCCCGGCGCCAGGTGTTATCGGACTCATCGTCCGATAACTCTGTGGCACACTCCTCCCCCGAAGACGAGAAAGAAGAAGAAGATGCTCCCCCTCCAAGCGGGGGAGACAAGAAAAGGAAGGCCGCCCCAACTGGGGAGGCCGAAGGGTCCAAGAAGGGAAGGACTCTCCTTCCGGACAGTTCCACCGCCGCCGACGAAGGCGAAGACAAGTGGTTGCCCAAGGCCAAGCCCTCGGGGAGATCGTAAGTATTCGGATACCAGAGTAACTCATAGAATTCCTTTGTCACACTTCTTTCCCTAATCGCCAAACACGATTATGCAGGCCGCCGCGAACCAGCATCGATATATCATCGGACGGCTCCCTGGGCTCGTCGGACATGGATAGCGATTCAGTCCCGACCGCCACCTCCCCTCATCCTGCTGACGACGCCGAGGTGCTGTCTCAAGAGGCACCGGATCGAGGGGAGACAGTCCTGGAGGCGCCTCAAGGCGACCTTCCGTACTCCGGGAGTCGAGGGGACGGGGCCCCTGAGAGCTCCGAGTTCGGCCCTCAGCCGAACACCGCGTCGGACCCTCCAGCGGTTCCGGACTCGGGCAGGCGGCCTCCTTCTAAGAGAGGCAAGACGCCTGTGCCGGTGACCTCTGTCCATCCAGAGGCGCCGGACAATCTGCTGGAAGCGCTTCGCAGCGCTTCCATCGACGAGGAGGACCGCACTGTCATGAGTGCGGTGATCCAGAAGGTTTAGTCCGCAAAGAGCGGATTGACTGAAGCCTGTGCCAGCCTTCTAATAGGCTTTGAGGTAAGTGTTTTAAAATGTAGTAGAAATATTACCGCATAGACAGTAGCCCCTGATGCTTTGTTCGGTGTTCACAGAGAAAAGCCGAACAAAGGATCAAATAATATCACAGGAGTCTAATATAAGTATGTCAATATGCATATGCAGGCTTCGCTGTTGGCGTCCGCCGCACTGACTGTGGAGGTCGCCGTACTGAAGCAGGACCTCGAGGGGTCCAGGAAAGAGCTCGGCCTTGCCAAGAGACAACTCGAGGAGAACAAGGGTAAGTAATACCCTGTCTATAGATATGTATATATAAAAGAAGACACGATTGCAAAATGATGGGATCAACGTATATTTGCCAGGGGCCACGACCGAGGTGGCGACCCTGAAGCAAGCGCTAACCCAGGCCGAAAATAACCCGGCCAAGGAGCGCACCGAGCAAGAGAAGCACGAGGTTCGGGTGGGTGAGGTGCAGGAAGAGCTCCAGGCTCTCGTGGCGAAGCACGAGGCGTTGGAGCTTGACTCAAAGACGCGGGAGTCTGAGCTTGCCGCGGCCCTCGAGAGCGCAAGAAGTGCCAAGGCCGAAGCCCAAAAGGCCCTCCAGGAGATCGACGCAATGAAGAAGATAGCAGCGGGTAATGCTTTCTATATGCAAAACAAGCATGTAAAAGTAAATTACCGATTACTTACCCGAATCCGGAGCTTTCCAGGAGCATTCGCAGATTTGCCCCGCAGTGTGTCCGATGCCGCACAATTTTACCAGGCCAAGGAGGAAAGCTCAACGGAGAAGCTGTTCTGGTCTCAGTATGCTGAGGCCGAACACCCGGTGCCAATGACCGACCAGCTGAAGCAGATGGTCGAGCTACATAAGGCGGCTGATCGGGCCATGAAGAGCTTTATAGTCCGGCTGTGGTCATTGACGTGCATCCCTGATCATCCTGTATAAACAGTATATGCCAGGAAAAAGAAAATATTTTCTAAAAGAATTAATATGTACAGACACAAGAGATCAGTGTTGAGAACACTTGGTGTTTCGTCGGACGTATCGATAGAAGCAAAATTCCTCATGCAGGTTTAGTGGGCCTTCATATCCACCCACGTATCCATCAAGCTTTGGAGGTCGTCCCCAAATTGCAGTTTTTTTATGCCAATATATCATTGCATTGGCCGAGGCTAATCATGTTAGCTTTGGCTGATTCCTGCATGCAACGTTGGAGTTGTTTATTCCTGCACTTTGAGACGGCAGCATACGGCGCATCTGTTGGTCCAGCATCCGTAGGGGTAGATAGATCCGAGTAGTTCAGCAGGCCTATGCAACAGTGAGTACTGCTGGTCTCCTATTCCTTTATTTTAGGCAGATTGGTCTTTGAACCATTATGTATGCAAGCAATGCCCAGGGTATCTCCTTCGTCGTATCTTTCATCAGCATATTAACCTCCAGGCCTTGTACACCTTAAAACCATCAAAAACTGAGGTAACTGAAGCCTAAAAACCATCGCCATCCATAGGCATCCATCCAACTGCGACTCGACAGAGCGGCTGAGGGGCCCCGACAGCTCAAACTTGGGCGCGGGCGGGTCACCTGCATCCTGCGAGGTGGCTTGAAATAGCAGCTCTCGGTGGGTTGTAGCAGAGGTGTTGCAGCAGAGGGTAGCCTAAGGTCGCAGGAGTGAGGCGGCTAGGCCGGCTGTCCCAGAGGAACCGAGGGCCCGTCCGGCGACTCAGCGCGGGACGGCAGCGGAGGAGCAGCTCAATACTGGAACCGCGGTGGCGGCTTAGCTTAGCACGGCAGCAGCTGAAAGCGGCACCGCGGTGGAACGATGAAGGCGATGGTCCGGCGACTTGAAGCAGAGAACCGGTCGAGGCAAAGGGACGAGGTTGCCGAGGTGAGCGGCTGGAGCAGCAAGGGCAGCGCTAGCAGAGGCAGCAGGACGGCTCGCAAGGTTAGTGAGGCCCGGCCATGGCAATTTAGCGGCAAGGTCGCTCAGAGGCGAGGCAAGGCCGCAGCGGCAATCCAGGCGCGAGAGTGCAATAGCAGAGGGCGCCGCAGCGGCTCATTGCACAGAGCATCGGAGCTTCCTTCGGGTCGTGGCCCTTTTTTCTCTCCCTTTTTTTATATGTGAACTAGCACATTAGCAAACTCACGTGAGGGATCTTTGGTGCATATGTCTTTGTCCTTCCCATGTAGGAGTAAGCAGTAATATTAGCTTTTGATTCGTGCGTAAACATTGGTTCTTGGTCCATCACGTGGGGGCGGGGTTGTAGCTTCAGAGATGTGACATCGCTATTGTTGCAAGATTCGTTGGATGGCTTTGAACGCGTGCGTACAGAGATGACTTGCGATTTTAATAGCAGGGCGCAGCGGAAACTTTGTGTCCACCTCGGCGGACTGCCCGTACCAGAATCGATCTCCATCGCTGCTTATGCATTGAATCGGTAGCAAAGAACTTGTCGGTCTCAGCGACTCACGGTGCATCTCACGGACCGTTACACAATCCTAGTTTCCTTTTAATGGCACGGGCATCTGGGCAAAGTTGGTTTCTTGTCGCTGTCAATTTGGATGCTGGTCGTCGACGCCTTGTCGTTGTCCTTTGTTTTCTTTTTCCTTCCAAGTTCCAACGTTGGATTTAGGGCCGAACCAATGTCGTATTTGTTGTGACTACCGCTGATCAGGACAGCTTGGTTTCGCCAGATTGCTCCTGTGTACCTTCCATTGAACTGACAATATGCTAAAGATGCACCCGGCGGCGCACAAGTCGAAACCCCAGTTTCTCGTGAACTCTGAGTTTGCTGGCTCCAAAGTTTAATCATGTTCTAGATCATAAAACAACGAACTTGTCGGCTCTTCCTCATCCGACGAAATTGTAAGCTTCTCAAACCCTAGGAGAGATCCCTCCAAGAAATCATCACCACCGTGCGCAGGCCCCGCGGTGGACGTCAACTGTCGTGGAATTATCAAGGTAGATGTCCTCGTTGAAAGGACTTAGTCGTGAGGCCAACGCATCTATGTGGTAGCTTGAGAGGGGTTGAGTGGGACGAGAGACGCGAGGTTTTACCCAGGTTCGGCCCCTCACGGTGGAGGTAAAAGCCTACATCCTACTTCATTGATATTGATGATGATGATCACGATTACAGGGATGCTCTATTTCGAGAGGTATTGACTTGTCTGTCTAAACCTAACTTGTGAAATCTCTCTCTTGGGGTGCCCTACCCGTCCTTATATATGTTGAAGGGTGGCTTACATGACTAGTCCTATTAGGATTAGGATTACTCTATTACAAGTGGAGTCCTAGTCTTGCTTTCTTTGTAAGGGAATATTCCTTATGCTTTCCTCTTAAGCCAACCACCATAGCTTGAGCCGGACTTCCATGAGCCGCCTTCTGGGCCCCCGGTCTTCTCGCTCCTCTGCCCCGCCTGCCGGGTTACCAATGAGTCACCAGGCCCAGCCGGGTCATCAAAGAGTGGAGAGATCCGAGCGAGTCACTTCGTGAGTCGCCAAGTCAGGGCGGGTCGCCAGTGAGTCGCCAAGTCCGGTCAGGTCAAACTTCTGGCCGGGTCATTCTGCGGGGTATATCCCTGACACTAAGTGTTCCACCGGTATTCGGGAGTTGCATAATCTCATAGTCATAGGAACATGTATAAGTTATGGAGAAATCAATATCAATAAACTAAATGATCATAGTGCTAAGCTAACGGATGGGTCAAGTCAATCACATCATTCTCTAATGACATGATCCCGTTCATCAAATGACAACTCATGTCTATAGTTAGGAAACTTAACCTTGTTTGATTAACGAGCTAGTCAATGTAGAGGCATACTAGTGACACTCTGTTTGTCTATGTATTCACACATGTACTAAGTTTCCGGTTAATACAATTCTAGCATGAATAATAAACATTTATCATGATATAAGGAAATATAAATAACAACTTTATTATTGCCTCTAGGGCATATTTCCTTCAGTCTCCCACTTGCACTAGAGTCAATAATCTAGATTACATTGTAATGATTCTAACACCCATGGAGTCATGGTGCTGATCATGTTTTGCTCGTGAGAGAGGCTTAGTCAATGGGTCTGCAACATTCAGATCCGTATGTATCTTGCAAATCTCTATGTCTCCCTCCTTGACTTGATCGCGGATGGAATTGAAGCATCTCTTGATGTGCTTGGTTCTCTTGTGAAATCTGGATTCCTTTGCCAAGGCAATTGCACCAGTATAGTCACAAATGATTTTCATTAGACCTGATGCACTAGGTATGACACCTAGATCGGATATGAACTCCTTCATCCAGACTCCTTCATTTGCTACTTCCGAAGCAACTATGTATTCTGCTTCACACATAGATCCCGCCAAGACACTTTGCTTAGAACTGTATCAACTGACAGCTCCACCATTCAAAAAAATATGTATCCAGTTTGTGACTTAGAGTCACCCGGATCAGTGTCAAAGCTTGAATCAACATAACCGTTTACGACAAGCTCTTTGTCACCTCCATAAACGAGAAACATATCATTAGTCTTTTTTAGGTATTTCAGGATATTCTTGATCGATGTCCAGTGATCCACTCTTGGATTACTTTGGTACCTCCCTACTAAACTAATAGGAAGGCACACATCAGGTCTGGTACACAGCATTGCATACATGATAGAACCTATGGCTGAAGCATAGGGAATGACTTTTGTTTTCTCTCTATCTTCTGCAGTGATCGGGCATTGAACCTGACTCAACTTCACACCTTTTAACATAGGCAAGAACCCTTTCTTTGCTTGATCCATTTTGAACTTCTTCAAAACTTTATCAAGGTATGTGCTTTGTGAAAGTCCAATTAAGCGTCTTGATCTATCTCTATAGATCTTGATGCCCAATATATAAGCAGCTTCACCGAGGTATTTCATTGAAAAATTCTTATTCAAGTATCGTTTTATGCTATTCAGAAATTCAGTATCATTTCCAATCAACAATATGTCATCCACATACAATATCAGAAATGCTACAGAGCTCCCACTCACTTTCTTGTAAATATAGGCTTCTTCAAAAGTCTGTATAAAACCATATGCTTTGATCACACTATCAAAGCGTACATTCCAACTCCGAGATGCTTGCACCAGTCCATAAATGGAATGCTGGAGCTTACACACTTTGTTAGCACCTTTTGGATCGACAAGACATTCTGCTTGCATCATATACAACTCATCTTTAAGATATCCATTAAGGAATATAGTTTTGACATTCATTTGCCAAATTTCATAATCATAAAATGCGGCAATTGCTAATATGATTCAGACGGACTTAAGCATCGCTATGGGTGAGAAGGTCTCATCGTAGTCAACTCCTTGAACTTGTCAAAAACCTTTCGTAACAAGTCGAGCTTTGTAGACAGTAACATTACCGTCAGCGTCAGTCTTCTTCTTGAGCATCGATTTATTCTCTATGGCTTGCTGATCATCGGGCAAGTCAACCAAAGTCCACACTTTGTTCTCATACATGGATCCCATCTTAGATTTCATGGCCTCAAGCCATTTTGCAGAATTTGGGCTCATCATCGCTTCCTCATAGTTCGTAGGTTCATCATGGTCAAGTAACATGACCTCCAAAACAGGATTATCGTACCAGTCTGGTGCGGATCTTACTCTGGTTGACCTACAAGGTTCGGTAGTAACTTGATCAGAAGTTTCATGATCATCATCATTACCTTCCACTACAAACAAATACACTTCCGTGATGATACGTGTTTGTCACAGTAGGTCACGTTTTCTGTCATGCATGTACATCCATGACAATTTTATGACAGAATCAAGATAGTCATACCTGTGCTGTCGTAGAAGTGTTCCATGACATTACCAAAATTATCATCACGGAAGTGTCCACTTCCATGATGATAAATCGCGCGTCACAGAAGTGCTGTCGTCAAGGGTGACCGACACGTGGCATCCACCATAACGGAATGTCGTTAAGCTATCGGGTCCGGTTTTAGATCAGATAACCCGTTAACAGCCCCGACCAATGGGGATTTTCCACATGTAAAATCATCATTGGCTGGAGGAAACACGTGTTGGCTCACCATTGGGACAGATGTCATCCACTCATTGGACCCAAAGCGCCAATGGTACGTCGACATGTGGCACGGCCCAACAGAGGCCCATTCCTGTGAAAAGGCCAGCCCGTTTGACTTGGTCAAAAGGTGGCGGGCTGGCCCACGGCAAGCCTGTTAACGGCTTGTTCGCATATAGCCCATTTATAGCCCGCTAACCCAGGGCCTGTTTACGGCCTATCCGAATTAGGCCCAATAGCGTCATCTGGGCTGCCCAATATAATTCCAACCCATTTTAACTTCCGGCCCATGTATGGCCCATGACGTCTTTCGGCCCATATGAGGCCCTTAGTAACCCTCGGCCCATTAACGGTCGGTGGTAAAACTAGCCCGTAATGAACAGTGTATCAATTTATACCCATTAACGGCCCATTATTCCGTTGGTCCGTTTCCAGCCCATGTTATCTTTCGGCCTTCTCAGGGCCCTTTTATTCTTGGGCTCATTTCCAGCATTCGTTTACTTTCGGCCTGTTACTATCATTTTCTGCTTGTGGGCCAAATTCAGCCCGTGGTTACAGTCGGCCCGTTTTTGGCCCGTTAATACATTGGGTCGTTTTCATAGCGTCATCAAATACGGCCGATTAACGACGGCCCGTTATGGTCGGCCCATGAACGGACGATTTCAACTCTAGCCCATTTACGGCCATAATGTGGTCTGTTATTGGCCCATGTTTGGCCAACCGATCATACGACCCGTAGAAGGCCCATTGATGATACGGCCCGTAGAAGGCCCATTGTGTCTACGGCACGTATAAGGCCCATTGTTTCTATGCCCCGTAGAAGGCCCATTGTTTCTACGGTCCTTAGAAGGCCCATTGTTTCTTCGGCCAGTAGGAGGCCCATGTTAACTACAGTAAATATGTAGCCCATGGTTAATGTGGCCTAGTTTTAAAAATAGGTTATTGCGGCCACTAGCAAACCGCGGAAAAAAGAACTACACTGACTATAAGAAAACAAATAAACAAGACAATAAGGAAATAAATAAGCAAGCAACTTACGCTAGGCAATCACGGCTATTACACATATTACATCCACTGGGCATCAAAGTTCGCCACCAGTGCAAATATAGGGAACAAAGCAGCATATAAATACCACTTCAGAAGAGCTCAAGAAACAATATCCTGGGTACCCATAATGCTGGCAAGATACTTAGCAAGCTAATTAACTTTCTCTTATTTGGCGCTTAAATCCTCCAGCACTTGCTGTTGCACCAGAAAGTGTGCATCTGGATTATGCAGGGACTTCCTCAGTCCTTCGGCTTCCTGTCGCATAACATCTGATTGATGTCTTTCAACTTGAAGTTGAGACTCAAGAAGCCAAACTGATTCAGGCAGCGAGTTCGAAGAGCTGGTGCCAGCAGTAGTAGCGAGTAACTCAAACACTACATCAAGACAGTACTTTGGGGTTATCTTAGTGTCTTCAATATAGTTTTTATCAGCTTTCTTGGAGACCAACAGGGATGTCTCACTATCTTGAACCTTATTTACATTACTTCCTTTACCATTGCATAACGGGGTACTCTTCTCCAATATTTTATCCACGTTCTAAAAGAGAAACAAACAAACACATCACGGGTTTACAATGTAGTATATGAAACTCATTTTGGTAAACCAGTTCAGTAGTAAGGTGGACCAGATAATATCATGAAACAAACATATATCTATGTAGTATGGTCACTGTATGGTCTATATCATTCTAGTTTATGTTGCCAAATCAAGATAGATACAGTTTGAATCATATCTATTTAAGACAAAGCAGCATAGACAGAATATAAGTGTGGGAAACTACACAGCAATAACAACACTTGTAATGTGCATGGCATGAGAACATAACTGTTTATTCAATTGAAACTAAAATCAACATAGAGCAAGTTGCAACAGCGAACACATTAAAGAAACAGGTTTAAAACATACCTGTTGCGCCATTGGAGTTTCAATTGCATCCTTCAAATTTGAAATTAGTTGGTATGAGTAAATACAGTGATGCAAGAGCAAAGTAGTATGAACCATAGCTACGGAACCTGACTTGGGAACAATTCTTCTTCTGCTTTAAGCGTTGACTTGGGGTTCGGAGTGGTGGTCCTCGTGCTTTGGGCACTGCAGTTGCCTTACTAACTGCTTGTGTTTGGGTGCTCTGTGGTGGAGACGGTGATGTGTCAACGAGAACTGGGTTACTATCTGCTGGGGTTGGGGTTAGAAGGGGTGTAGCTAGTTCTCTGCCCAACTGGGTAGGGGTACAATCTGTGTGAGTTTGGGTTATGTGTGGTGGGGCTGATTCTTGGGCAAGTACAAATGTGGTTCTATCTCCATCGACGGGTAGCACGATCTTTTCTGAAGACCGTGTTTTTACTCCCACAGATACTGCCATCACCCCCTCCAATTGAAATGGCTGATAAACAAGAAAAGTAATTTAATGTACAGACATTGTAAGATAGACAAGTGCAATGGATAGTAGGGAAGAAAATAGGGCATGAAATAATTCACATTTACGTTGTCTAACCAAATAGAATATCAGGACATAATTTCACATATATGATGGATAATTAAACAGGATAGCATGACACAATTTCACATGTATGATGGCTAACTAAACAAGATAGAATGACATACTTCAAAATATGATGACTATGTAAACAGGATGACATGATATAACTATATGATGTGTCTATTGAAGTGGTTGGCATGCCATAAATCACAAACATGTCGTTGATGGAAACATGATGGCATGATATAATTCACGGATAGAATGACATAATTCAAAATATGATGACTATGTGAACAGGATGAGATGATATAACTATATTATGTCTTTAGAAAATGGGTCGGCATGCCATAATTCAGATACATGCTGTCTATGTAAACATCATGGCATGATATAATTCAAATATATGATTTATATACGAACAAAGTGAGCAGAGGGAAATCGCATATAGGATGTGTCAACTAAGGAGATGGCATTCAATATCGTGTATATGATGTAAAAACTAAGCATTGCAATACAACATATGCATGATATGAGTAATATAACCCTGTCAAGTTTGAGCATACACCTCAGGGGGATAATAGGATTGGTCATCTGCCTCTGAATCCTCCTCTGAAGAGCTATTTGTAACCAGTAAGATATCTGCTTCAGTAGGTAGCATTGTTTGCTCTGAAGACCTTGTTTTCACTCCAGATTTCTCCATCACCAATTCAAATGGCTGATGCATAGGAAGAGCAGTTGAATATACAAACATTGTCGACAAAATCAATGAGAAATACAAAAAAAAGGATGGCATGATATAATTCACATATATGACGCTTGGCTAAACAGCATGGCATTGCATAATTCACATATATAATGCCTTGCAACAAGATAGCATTGCATAATTCACATATATAATGTCTTGCAACAAGATGGCATTGCATAATTCACATATATGGTAATTAGACACTAAACAGGTGGCATTCACACAAAGCATGTCTAAACTAAGCAAATGACATAGCAATGCAAGATACCATACGCATGATATGAGCAACATAACCCTGCCAAGTTAGAGCATGCACCTTGAGGGGGAAATAGGATTGGTCATCTGTCTCTGAATCCTCCTCTGAGGAGCTATCTGTAACCAGCAAGACATGCGCTTCATCAGATTGCGTTGTCTGCTCTGAAGACCTTGTTTCCACTCCAGATTTTTCCATGACCGTGCTGAATGGCTGATGCACAGGATGAGTAATTGAATGTACTAAAATTGTTGACAAATTTAACACGTAATAAAAAAATGATGTCATGATATAATTCACATATAAGATGACTGGCTAACCAAGGTGGCATTGCAAAATTCACATATATGATGCCTGGCTAAACAAGATGGCATTGCATGATTCACATATACAATAAAGAAACTAAACAGATGGCATTGACACAAAGCATGTCTAAACTAAGCAGATGACATCTTTGATGTATATAGTAAGCAATGCAAGGAACCATATGCATGATATTACCAACATCAGCATGCCAAGTTAGAGCAAAGACCTCATGGGGTAAATAGGAGTGGTCTTCTGCTTCTGAATCCCCCTCAGAACAATTATCTTCCTCTTGATTACGATCCGAAATGGGTGGAGGGGGGCTGCCTTTGCGCCCACCATGGAGCGGTGTCTGCATGAAATTTTATTGCCACGCAAGGCTCGTCTCTTTTGCTCTACATGTTTAGTTCCATTGTGTACAATAACTGACATGCATAGGAATAAAACATAGTGAGATTATGTAAGGAGTGCATGCACAAATCCAGAGTGATGGTAGCAAACTGTGGATAGACCCAAAACCAATGATAGCAGGCAGATAATAGCTTTAGTTAAAAAATAGAGATAATGGCTCCTTTAATGTTTGTTTGCACCCAACATGAAACTCATAGTAGACACCCGAGATTAATCAGATAGTAGATAGATAGTACTGATTGCTGCCCCAATATGTACACCACAACCATTTAAAAACTCAAGTTTCGGCATAAGTTTCGACCTGACTCGGAGTCTAATAGGTGAACACGACGATGAAGTAGCATGTCATCATATTAAGCGATGCATAACGTAAGCAGACACGGAAGAGTGCTACCTCTCTTGCGGGCCCATGTAATCCTCAAGGTCATCTGCTTAGTTGATGATGGTAATGCAGTTGTCGTGGCTGCCGGTGGCGGGGAAGAAGATTTGAGGCAGCAAAAGACAGGCTGGAGACCGGATCCCTGCTGTGGTGAACCCTTCCGTCGTTGGAGCAGCTGAGCTGGGGTGGAACATAGCACCGCAGGAGCAGGACAAACCACACAAGGTTTTCTTTGACACATATATGTAATAGAAGTAATTGTGTAAGGGCTTGTTTGAATTTGAGGATTCTAACAATGCAGGGATAGGAAATAGACAGGAATAGGATAGGAATGCACGTGCAAAACATAGAATTTAAAAACACATGATTTCTGCCAATCTGGGTGTTTGGTTCACAAGAATTGGAAGATCACAGGATGCAAAGAAGCATGGTGAGATTAAGTCAAACCACAAGAAAATGTACGGTTATAATGCTATTATGCTACTATCTCTTAGTCTTGTGCTTCATGAATAGGAATTTGAAAAGGAGGACAAGTGGAAATTGAAATTCCTATGGTTTTTCTTTCAAGGAGACACTAAATGAACAAATCCTGCAGTTTTCCTTTGCTCCATTCCTTTGCACCAAATTCATGAAAACTAGTACCATAGGAAACTTTCCAATTTCTATGTTTTTCATTCACTTTTCCTTTCAAGCACTGGCGATTCTAGTAGGAAGGCTTGAGCAAGGAAAAGCCTACACTAAAAAAATGTTTTGTGCTACTTCTATTACTTTGGACTCAGGCCACTGCCCTACTAGCTCACTTCCCAGGGCCATCGACAAATGCATAGCTCAAACACACAGAGATAAATAATGATGGCGTTCTAGAGAGTCCATCACGGATAGCTAAGTTTCCTGGTACCTCACTGCTTGTCATATAGTAGGATAAAATAATCGTATTTCCTATTACTTCGTCTGCTCAATGGACAATATATATAACATGTAGAGTAAAAAAAGATATGCAACAAGTGTACAACCTCTTTGGAGAAGCCATGTCGATCTCAGCGTGATTGGGTTGGCCGGTGAGGATGCTCCGGCTGACTTGGCTGTCGAAGGAGGGGAAGAAGATCTTAGGCATCTGGAGATGGAGCCCGAGGTACTGCTGCGCTGTGATGGAGGGTTTCGTCGTTGGAGCAGCTCTGGTGAGTTGTACGACGCCGAGGCTGAAGCAGGACAAGAGAGACAATGTTAACCTGAGTGTAATTCTAATAGCATCTCCAATAGATGACGTAAAATACATAACCACAAAGTGCTAGATGTAAAATACATCAGCCGCTCATCTCTGAGCTTAACTGTCGAAACTGAATTTAAGTGTCAAAACTGAACTTGACTGTCGAAACTGAATTTAGCTGTCGAAACTGAATTTTACTGTCGAAACTGAACGCACTAGAGGTGAGGCTACACGTCAGTCGTCTGACTTTTTCATCTCTGGTCAGTCGATTTTGCAGCCGTTGGATATGAAATCAAGGGTCTGCAGTTCATCTTCAACCTCCACCCCCCTGAGCCGCCAGCCACCATCCGCCAAACAGCCGCCCGCGACCGGCAGTGCGCCGCCCCGCCCGCCTCAAAAACACTCCCCACCACTGGTCTGCCGCCGCCCCGGCCATCCTTCTAGGGCCCCTCGAGCCGAGATTTTTCTCCGGCGATCCCCACGCCACTGCCCCACCACCGCTGGCGACCATCGCCCTACCCTGAACCCTAAGATAGATAGTGGGGTACCTCTCCGGCGAGCCCCCCTCCCCGCTCCGGCTGGTTCTTCCTTAACTCCGGCGAGCCCCCCACCCCCTGAAAATCGACTAACTCAAAAGTCGATTCAGTCGACTGAAGTGTAGCTAAATCGGAGCAGCATCACAAGCAAGAGCAAGAGCGAGAGCAGCAGCGCGAGCGCGAGCAAGAGCAAGAGCAAACAAGGAAGGGGACCGAGATCAAGAGCAGAGCAGCAGCGCGAGCGAGAGCTAAAGCAGCAGCAACTCCTACTGATGTGGACGTCGCTGCCGAGGGAGCGACGTCGTGGAGGAAGTGGCCGGCGACGCCGCCATGGATGGAGCCGCACCGTGTCGGCTCGGGACCTAGCGCCGGTAGCACCGTGAGATCGAATCAAGAACAAAATGCGGCAACTAGTGTACAACCACTTTGGTGGCGCCGATTAGGCCGCAGCTTCATCCGAGGAAACGGTGATGATGATGCTCTTCCAGTGGTGCAGGTGAAGACGGCGTTGTGGGAATGGAGGTGGCGCGAAAGACGAGGGGAACATCGGGGCAGCTCCTTGGAGGTGGAGGATGGGGTGGCTGAACCGGCGGGACGACCAGATCGACGATGTATCCTCATCCAATACGGTGGATGAGGGACGTCGAGGTGTTGTTGTGGACGACGTCGTCGGGGAAGAGGCTCATGCTGGGTGGTGGATGGAGGAGGGTGTGGGGCTTCGCGGGTTTTCCCAGCCTCGGTATACGAATGGGTGGACAGATGGGATGGGAGTGGGGAACCATGGCTTAGGGACGCGCTTGTCCGAAATGTGGGGTAAGTTATGAAAGTACCCCCACCGATTTGAGGCGGTTCTTTCAGTTCAGGGGTATCACGGGCATTTCGCATGTCGGGATTTCACAGGAGGTGGGAGTTTTCCCGCGCGTTGTAATTTTGGAATAGCAAGGCGCGGGTTGAGATGGAGGGAGTTGTTGGAGCACAACGAGACAAAGATTTATCTTAAATATTTCGAGGTAACAAGGCGCGGGTTGAAGACGCGGGAGTTTCGCAGCACGATAGACAAAGATGCTAGCTTGAAATTTCGGCATAACAAGGCGCAGCTTGAAGTTTCGGGAGAACAAGCTTAGCGTGTACCCAAAAAAAGACAATTTAGACTAGTATGATATACTATGTACAATGTGTTTAACATGCACAACACACACACACAGACACCATTTAGACTAGTAAGGTACACGTGCATTGCACGCATGAGATTTGGCAACCAAATTATGAATAAATACCACATTATAGCATGTAAGCTTTGAGTCATATATGCATAATGTAGATGTTCGTTTAATTCTTATAGTTCATTTCATTCAAAATCATCTAGTTTTTATAAGAAAGCTAATCTATTTTAAGATTCATGGAATTGTGCATTGTAAGGCATAAAGTAAAAACAAATCATGTAGAAAAACATTTGTGCAATTCTGATACAGAAGATTCTAGAACAAAGAAGAAGTGCTTGTGTTTTGAGGTTTGTGCATTATGCTTAAGTTCAACCATAGAGTCTTCTAGATTGTACATGTGGCAAAATCTGGTGGAATCTAGATGATATCCAACGCCTAGTAGTGCTCAAATTTGCCAGCTCTGCACCATCAGATTGGCCTCATCCAGTGGCCATCTTTCAAAGTTAAAGTTATCCACACACTATATAAAAAATATAAAATATATAATATATATAGGGGTATAGATATAGATATGTGATGCGAAAGCCACCCATCATCTCCGATTAGAATAGTGTGTCCATGCACGGATGCAATGTTGCCAAACGATGTCTGCCATCGGTATCTCAAATTCAAACCAGTCTGACCTTGTTCAATGTGTATACATTACAACATGCTCGTTTCCAAACCACATCGCGCAGATCTCCGTTATATTCATGCATGCATGGGTTTCAAACATCATGATCTCTTATTCAAATATTTGAATTCAACTTTACATTGATTATGATGTCACCTAGTCTTTTACACCCACACATTGGTCCTCTCTTTATAATTGTACCACTAACTTTCTCTCGTACATGCATGCACACACACTACCAGTCGGCATTATCCATCGCACACATGCAATCTTTTTCTTCGGGTCGGTCTCCCATGAAGGCACACACACACACATCCCCCTCTCCATCATATCAGACATTCTATATCTCTCACGTGCATGCGCAATGATCGATGTTCCTCTATGTGTGTGTGTGTATAGCTAGGTCTTTCATAGTTTTCCACATAAATCGAGCAATCTATATATCTAGTGAGGTCTCACCCTCTTTCCCACATCCACATCGATCAATCTATACCTCTCTATATAGGGTTACGTATATAGCTAATACACCCACATTAATTATATATCCAATGCCCCCCTGTCATCATCCATGCCTTCCGCTTCATCTCTCAGACGTGCGCACAATGGTGAAGACAGGGGCAGCAAGGGCCCTGCCCCCCTAACATCACTATATATCGAGGCTAATATGAATGTGACCATTAGACAATTGCTGGTAAAAATGGTTTAAGTTGATGAATTGGCCCCCCTCGTAAAGGATTAGCAATGCTTTGCCCCCTAGCTCATGGGACTGTAGCGACCTGACCCACTGTGCTTAAGTGTCATCCCTGGATCGGTATGCTGACACACACAGTACTCGAAGGATTTATAACAGAGGTAAATCACATGTATAAAGTAACGTAAATACTATTACCTCAATCCATATAGCGGAAGCAACAAGGTTGTGGATTCCCATCAACACCAACGGCAAAGTTGAGTGTAGAAATCGTAACCCTAACGTATCACTTACTCGTCGTAAGATAATCCTGCAACATGAGACGTTGCAGCCCGAAACGGGTCAGTACATTGAATGTACTAGAAAATTCACACCATAGAGAAATAATGAATAATGACTATCACTACATGCATATTTGGCTGGTGGAAAAGCTCTATGGTTATAAGGTTTTTGCGTAAAGCCAATTTTTCCCTACTGCAAAGGAATAAATTTTATTTAACTATCATGGTGGTTGTTGAACATTGAGAATGGTTGACAGCATTCTCAATCCCAATTAAGTAACAACATTAAACCCAACAATATTCATTTAAAGTAACATGATGAGATCAACAGGATAATCCAAGAACTAGATACTCAAGATGTCCATAACCGGGGACACAGCTAATCATGATTAGTTTATACACTCTGCAGAGGTTTGCGCACTTTTCCCCACAAGACTCGATCGCCTCCGTTTGGTTTCTCGCACTGCAGGGTGTTTGAGAAGACGGATGACCGAGACACAGTCTTTCAGAAGCACTAGCACCTTACATGTGGGTAGACCGGTACACCTACTTTCCCCTACATCTGCTAGTCTACTCGTAAGAGTTCGCACGACTTAATCAACTATGCCAGAGCCCATAATGGCTTGTGGCTGCACACGGAAGTTTCTAGTATGAATAATCTTATGATCCCTTTGAGCCTGGGTGGCGGTCCGAAATAAAAACAGGCAAGTCCCGATAGACATCAGGTGCCTCAATCCACCCAGATGTGTATTTAAGTTGCCACCTTAAGTAAACCATTAAAATTAACAAACTCACATCTGTCATGGATATCACTCACCCAATCCACGTCTACTAGCATAGCATGGCATAGCAAGCGTAGAAGCAACTCCCAAAGGTTTCATAATAATACAGGTAATAGGTACTACCTCATCTACTTCCCATCCCACAATTTAATTAGATCCTAATCATGCAATGTGAGAGGATTGATCTAATGCAATAAAACATGGGTTGTAGAAAAGGGTATGATCAAAGTGTGAACTTGCCTGCAATGTTGATGAAGATGATGCGCACTCAAAACTCTTGATAGTTCAACTCGTCACACTCCGGTCAATCTATCGTAAGCAAGCAATAGTAACCACACATAAGTAATCACTCAAAAGATCGGGAAGAACGAAGAAAACAATTCGGAAACATCAAAACCAAGCAAATAACTCTTGCAACATAAAACAATTTCTAACAGTACCAAAATTATGTGAATTTGGCCTTATCAGAATGTTTAGGTCAAGAGGTTCGATTTGCAAAAAGAATCAACTCAAACGGAGCTACGTAACTCAAGTTATGATCAAACAAAGTTTGAATTCAAATCTGATCTAATTCAAAATTTTAAACTTTTCAAAAACATGTTTGAGTTGTTTATTCGGATAGAGGAGATCATAACGAAGAAGTGGGCGTTGGTTTCGTTGAATTTGGACAAACGGTGTAAAAGTTATAGTCGTTTGAAGTACAGGGACTAAACTATAAAGAAAAACCTCACAGATAAGTCCCTGGCCGGAATTAAAACAGAAAAAGAAAAAGACTAAATAGCAGACGTTCGTTACCGAACGCTAATGAACGAAAACCGTTCGCTACAAACCCTAAACTAGCGAGTGTTCTCTAATTAGATCTAACTAAAAGAACTAAACCGTTTTTTAACGAAAACCAAAACCCCCAAAAAAACCGGCAAACCGGGCGGTTTTTGTACCGGTTTGGTAGCGGGTTGTCGGCGGCGGCAGATCGGCGACGGGGGCTCTCCGGTGAGGCAGGGCGAGGCGCGGGGCGGTGCGGCGCGGGGCGGCGGAAGCAGCGGCAGCGGTGAGGGGCGGCTCCACGCGGCGGGGAGCGGCGTTGCAGGCGGCGGGTCAAGGCGGTAGCGGCGAGCTCCGGCGACAAGGCAAGACGCGGGCGGCGGTGGCGGCTCTGGAGCTGCTGCGGCGGGGAAGAGAAGGGAAACGGGGCCCGGGGCTCCGAATTATATAGAGGAGAGGGGCGGCGCGAAGCTTGGAGGAGGGGGCAGAGGAGGCCGGGCGGCGTACGGTGTCCATGGCGGTGCGGCGGCGTGCGGGAGCCGGAGTCCGGGCGGAGGTTGGGGACGCGCGGGGCTGGGCTGGTGGGCCGCGGCCTGGCTGGGTGCTGGGCCGGCCCAGTCGGCGAAGATTTTTTTTAAACGTTTTCCAGACAAATAAAATAATAAAAGCAAAGTAATTAAAAATATTATATAGGCATATAATATATCAAAATTTTTAGAAAAAGATTTTCTACGATATGAACATTTTTCTAGCATTAAGAAAAATACACACAAATTCTAATAATTCAAAGAGTGCTACTGGTCTATTAAAATCCAACAAAAATCATTTTAACAATACCAAAATGATTTCAAATTAATTTTTCTCCAATTTTCTATTGTAGGGAATCATGTTACCCTAATTTCCATATATTTTATTTTTGGAGAAAAATAATTTGATTAAAACCCAAATAACTCCAAATTGAAAATAAATTCAAAAGAACTTTGAATTTAATTCTTTGAAACTCCCAACTCATATTTCATATAATTTGAAGAAGTCATTTTATCTTCTCTCATGAAAATCATTGAGTTGCATAAAGTTTCAGAATTGGAAATATTTTCCAAATGAAATTCAAATATTTTCAACACCCCTTGTCATTTAAATAAATAAATGGAAGAAGTCATGTCATCTTCTCTCCAGGGTTTTGTGGTGAAAAGAATTTGAATTCATGGAGAGCATAAAATGCAAAAATGAAAGTTTGGGAAAGTCCTTTTATTCCCTCTCATTTAACTTTCAAAAGTTTCGAATTCACTCACTTTCAGACAATCAATCAAATCTATCTATTTATTATAACATTCCAAAATTTAGAATTTTGGGATGTTACAAACCTACCACCCTTAAAATGAATCTCGTCCTCGAGATTCGGAGAGGCTAGCAAGAAAAAGGTTAGGGTTTGGGGTCTTCTCAAAATCCATCGATCATCCCAGGGGTCTGGGGTGCTACCACCCTTAGAAGCATGGTTACGGTTCTATCAAAACTCATATACTCCATCCTTATTCTTGACAGTGTCGGTCTTTTTAGATCTTCAGGATAATTCCTTATCCGGGCTCTTCCGGTAGTGGCATAACCTTACCACAATTTTTCTATCCTTTCATCTTGGTAAGGTTCTTCCGAGATTGGGTCTTCTTAGCTGACGGGTCTGGCGCCTAGACTAAACAACTATCGATATCTCATGGTGGTCAACAATTTATGGTTTCTCCTGCAGGAAATGGGTCTGGGTTGATCCTCACCGTATAACCTACGGTTGGCAAAGGCTGCCTTGTACAAGGGAAAAAAATTGCTATACCATTCTAAGGTTTAAACAAGGTTTTCATCGTCGTCTCTCTACTATAGGTAAGTCACTCAGATTTACCATCCCATATAGCAAGGCGAATAATAAGAGTAAGTCGGTATGGTGATCAATCCATCCCGCACCCAAATCATTACCATGTATACAGTTTAGCAAATCTCGCATTCTAACACTCGGTCATCCGCACAAGCATTGCAAAATTTCTCTTGTCGACGAACCAAGTTTGGATAAATCCATGGATTCTGCACGCCAAACAACCATCTATCGTTCCTTCACAACTCTCAGGTTTTGCGTAACTCCTATAAGATCGTCTGTCGACAAAGGTATATCCACTTCCAGGGTTTTTCCTTCAGCAAGAATGTGCTTGCTTCTTGGCAGGTCCTGGGGCCTGTGGGTTATGGCACACCTCATCACTTGTAGTCCTTGAACTTATCATTGGGCAACTGGTCATTATTCCAACTTCCAACTTCCTAGTATTCTTAAAATTCATCCAATTGTACTGTCTTCCTTCCTTCTATTGGCACCAAACTAGGACATGATTACTCAGACTCATCATGGAATATAATCGTTCCATAATACCAACATCATACCTCCTTTATATCCAATAGTAATTCATCTCTTCATCCTCGTGGGTTATCCCTCGTACCGAGATAAAAACTTATACTTATGAAGTCCATATTCCACTTCATGGAACATCATTATCCTTTCCGCGGTCAAGCGTCCTTACAGGGGAATATTGGCCATCTCTGCATGGCACTTCTTCAACTAGGAAACGTGAAACACATCTTGAACTCCTGACAGTCCTTCGGGTAACTCAAACTTGTAGGCCGCTTCTCTCATACGCTCCAAAACTCGGTATGGTCCTACAAATCTCGGGGCTAACTGTCCCTTAACTCCAAATTGTTTAACTCCTCGCAGAGGGGTCACACGGAGACATGCTCTGTCTCCAATTTCATAGACTACCTCCTTGCGTTTTTAAGTCTGCATAACTCTTCTACCTGGACTGAGCTACTTTCAGTCTATCTCGAATCAACTTAACATTCTCTTCCGACTCCTTGATCACATTTGGTCCAAACAACTGACGGTCTCCAACTTCATCCCACATACTCTTGGGCATCACACATATCGAGACAAAACTCGTATTCATTTTGTCCGAAATCCACTCAGTGGAATATCCTTATCTGTTCCAGGGGTCAATGGTTCTTACAGGGTACTACCACCCTTAAAATGCACAAATCTTCCATAGACCATATTTCTCTTATCCAAAAAATGGTCAAAATCCTTCTTCATGGAGTAACAACTCATAAAATCCCTATCAGTACCAACGATGCTACTTTATTCATTCTCAAATGATTACAATCTCTCGCTTCTCCATTACATGTCTCAACTCAACACCTCAATATGAAGGGAAAATGTTCTCACTACTACTACTATATTTCTTCTGTTATAAACTCAACTATTTATCACAAGTCTCCTTCTCCTTCGGACAATCTCTGGCAAAGTGCCCTGCTTCATTACAACGGAAACATATTACTTCTGACAAGTTTCGAGGTTTCCTTGTGATTATATAGCCTCCTGGGGTCCTCATCTCCCCTTTTGGGCAATCATTGAAGTAGTGTCCTGAATTTTTGCACCTGAAACATGTGATATGACTCAGGTCTTTCTTTGTAGAAATTGGTTTGTTCCTGGGATCCAATCTACTTCTCTTCCTGTACCTTTCCATTCCAATCAGGGCTTCTATTTCCTGTGGGTCATACTCTACTTCCTCAGTCGGGAATTCTACTAGATTCCCATTCATACAATTCTGGGAGATGTGTCCTTCTTCTCCACATGAATAGCATGACTTGGTGCAGGGTTTAATTGGCTCTTCTTTGGGTGTGTCCTCCACATCTTTCTTCATAACAGGTTCTTCTAAACTTTCCATAAGGGCTCCTCTCGTTGCTTCTTTCTTCTGCTGGATGGTTCTTTGTACCATGGGGTAAATGTGACACTGAGCAGGGTAGTGGGTAGTCCCTTCACACAAGAAACAAGTGATCTGCCTAGTTGGGCATTCTTCAACTGGGTGACTTCCTTCACAATTAGGGCATTCATCCTTGTGTTCTTTATGGTTGTGTCCTATTTCTCCACAAAGCTTGCATGCACAAGTTTTTTTTCATATCCTTTCCATAAGGCTTCAATTTCTAGGACACAAACTAAGACTTTAGCAAAGTCAACTTAAATTCTTTCCAAGTGGTTACTCCTTGCCATCCATTGATGGTTTGGTACATTCTCCACCAAGTAGCAGCACCTCTTTCAAAGCATTGAAGAGCATGCTGGGTCATATCATTTCCAACTATAGGGTTATTCTCCATATGATTCTCCATGTTCTGGATCCATCGGTCTGTCTCCAATTGACTCATCGGTCCCGAAAATACAAGCTCATCTCCATTCATCCTCTATTAGGTCCATGGGTTTTGGGGTGAGATAAGAGAGATAGAGAGGGATGCACACAATACAAACAATGGTTTTGACAGGTTTTATTGTGGCTGTCAGGGAAAACATCAAACAAATGACAGCTCACAAACGTCGCATCTAACGTAGGTATAAAACAAGGGTTTGGTCTGCTAAGGTCATCGTCGCCAAACTCTTCAAGTCTTGATCATGCCTCCAATGGCTTCTTCCGATCATGCTTGTCTTCTCAAGTTCTTTTGCTAGATCATCTCTGTTGACGTGAAATCTCTCGTGACATCCTTTAATACTCCGGAGTTGTATTTCAAACTTCTAGGTTTCAACATCCTTCACATGAACCATGGTCATACTGTCCTTCAGTTCCTGACAAATCTCCGGTATCTCGAGGTTGTAGCTCCTCCAGCTTGGCTACTTTCGCGTCTAAGTTCTTCACGAAATGCTCCTTGTCAAAATACGGCTTCTTGTAGCACCATCTTAACTTCTTGATGTACTACTCCAGATCCTGGTGATACACCGGCTAAGGTTAAAACTTCATCTTGCTGATAGGTGCTCCATCAGCCTTCTACCATTTAATCCTTCCATGCATATGCATGCTTAGCTCAGCTCGGTGACCACAGTATCAATGGTGATGACATCACGGATAACCATGTTTCTGCCCTTGTCATTGTCATGAGCTATCTTGCCAGTTGATATCTCCTGCCTTAGGGTCTTCTTTGACAAAACTTCGAGTTCTCATACTCCTTGTTTCAGTCTTTCTCCGATACACCTTGATCTCGGGTATTGACAACTTCCATAGTCTGCCAGGTTCCATAAGGGTAGCCTTCCTAGGTCATACAAATCTGGGAATTCTTCAGAGCCTCCAATTCTCCTAGTCTTCAGAATCTTCAACAGCTGTAGTTTCCATTATCATAATGTATGGTAAAATCCTCTTCATTCCGAATGGTCTTACTGGTCTGATATCCTGTACTTCTTGGAGTGGTCTCATCAGTCGAATCCTCGAGTGGTCAAAAAGGGAAAAGGGGTATGGTCTCACTAAAGAGAATTTTTGAATAAGCTCAGAAGAGAAGAGAGGTAAAAGATCTTTTTGAAAGGGAAAGTTGTAGAGAAAAATCTTTGCTATGGGCTTGCCAGTTTCGAGGGTCACGTCCTACAGTCAACATGTGCTCTGATACCATCTTGTAGCGACCTGACCCGAATGGGTCAAGTCTCTATGCTTAAGTGTCATCCCTGGATCGATATGCTGACACACACAGTACTGGAAGGATTTATAACAGAGGTAAATCACATGTATAGAGTAACGTAAATACTATTACCTCAATCCATATAGCGGAAGCAACAAGGTTGTGGATTCCCATCAACACCAACGGCAAAGTTGAGTGTAGAAATCGTAACCCTAACGTATCACTTACTCGTCGTAAGATAATCCTGCAACATGAGACGTTGCAGCCCGAAACGGGTTAGTACATTGAATGTACTGGCAAATTCACACCATAGAGAAATAATGAATAATGACTATCACTACATGCATATTTGGCTAGTAGAAAAGCTCTATGGTTATAAGGTTTTTGCGTAAAGCCAATTTTTCCCTACTGCAAAGGAATAAATTTTATTTAACTATGATGGTGGTTGTTGAACATTGAGAATGGTTGACAGCATTCTCAATCCCAATTAAGTAACAACATTAAACCCAACAATATTCATTTAAAGTAACATGATGAGATCAACAGGATAATCCAAGAACTAGATACTCAAGATGTCCATAACCGGGGACACGGCTAATTATGATTAGTTTATACACTCTGCAGAGGTTTGCGCACTTTTCCCCAAAAGACTCGATCGCCTCCGTTTGGTTTCTCGCACTGCAGGGTGTTTGAGAAGACGGATGACCGAGACACAGTCTTTCAGAAGCGCTAGCACCTTACATGTGGGTAGACCGGTACACCTACTTTCCCCTACATCTGCTAGTCTACCCGTAAGAGTTCGCACGACTTAATCAACTATGCCAGAGCCCATAATGGCTTGTGGCTGCACACGGAAGTTTCTAGTATGAATAATCTTATGATCCCTTTGAGCCTGGGTGGCGGTCCGAAATAAAAACAGGCAAGTCCCGATAGACATCAGGTGCCTCAATCCACCCAGATGTGTATTTAAGTTACCACCTTAAGTAAACCATTAAAATTAACAAACTCACATCTGTCATGGATATCACTCACCCAATCCACGTCTACTAGCATAGCATGGCATAGCAAGCGTAGAAGCAACTCCCAAAGGTTTCATAATAATACAGGTAATAGGTACTACCTCATCTACTTCCCATCCCACAATTTAATTAGATCCTAATCATGCAATGTGAGAGGATTGATCTAATGCAATAAAACATGGGTTGTAGAAAAGGGTATGATCAAAGTGTGAACTTACCTGCAATGTTGATGAAGATGATGCGCACTCAAAACTCTTGATAGTTCTACTCGTCACACTCCGGTCAATCTATCGTAAGCAAGCAATAGTAACCACACATAAGCAATCACTCAAAAGATCGGGAAGAACGAAGAAAACAATTCGAAAACATCAAAACCAAGCAAATAACTCTTGCAACATAAAACAATTTCTAACAGTACCAAAATTATGTGAATTTGGCCTTATCAGAATGTTTAGGTCAAGAGCTTGCAAAAAGAATCAACTCAAACGGAGCTACGAAACTCAAGTTATGATCAAACAAAGTTTGAATTCAAATATGATCTAATTCAAAATTTTAAACTTTTCAAAAACATGTTTGAGTTGTTTATCCGGATAGAGGAGATCATAACGAAGAAGTGGGCGTTGGTTTCGTTGAATTTGGACAAACGGTGTAAAAGTTATAGTCGTTTGAAGTACAGGACTAAACTGTAAAGAAAAACCTCATAGATAAGTCCCTGGCCGGAATTAAAACAGAAAAAGAAAAAGACTAAATAGCGGACGTTCGTTACCGAACGCTAACGAACGAAAACCATTCGCTACAAACCCTAAACTAGCGAGCGTTCTCTAATTAGATCTAACTAAAAGAACTAAACCGTTTTTTTAAATGAAAACCAACCCCCCCCCCCAAAAATAAACCGGCAAACCGGGCGGTTTTTGTATCGGTTCGGCAGCGGGTCGTTGGCGGCGGCAGATCGTCGACGGGGGCTCTCCGGCGAGGCACGGCGAGGCGCGGGGCGGTGCGGCGGAAGCAGCGGCAGTGGTGAGGGGCGGCTCCACGCGGCGGGGAGCGGCGTTGCAGGCGGCGGGTCGAGGCGGCAGTGGCGAGCTCCGGCGATGAGGCAAGACGCGGGCGGCGGTGGCGGCTCTGGAGCTGCGGCGGCGGGGAAGAGAAGGGAAACGGGGCCCGGGGCTCCGAATTATATAGAGGAGAGGGGCGGCGCGAAGCTTGGAGGAGGGAGCAGAGGAGGCCGGGCGGCGTACGGCGTCCATGGCGGTGCGGCGGCGTGCAGGAGCCGGAGTCCGGGCGGAGGTCGGGGACGCGCGGGGCTGGGCTGGCTGGGCCGCGGCCTGGCTGGGTGCTGGGCCGGCCCAGTCGGCGAAGATTTTTTTTAAACGTTTTCCAGACAAATAAAATAATAAAAGCAAAGTAATTAAAAATATTATATAGGCATATAATATATCAAAATTTTCAGAAAAAGATTTTCTACGACATGAACATTTTTCTAGCATTAAGAAAAATACACACAAATTCTAATAATTCAAAGAGTGCTGCTGGCCTATTAAAATCCAACAAAAATCATTTTAACAATACCAAAATGATTTCAAATTAATTTTTCTCCAATTTTCTATTGTAGGGAATCATGTTACCCTAATTTCCATATATTGTATTTTTGGAGAAAAATAATTTGATTAAAACCCAAATAACTCCAAATTGAAAATAAATTCAAAAGAACTTTGAATTTAATTCTTTGAAACTCCCAACTCATATTTCATATAATTTGAAGAAGTCATTTTATCTTCGCTCATGAAAATCATTGAGTTGCATAAAGTTTCAGAATTGGAAATATTTTCCAAATGAAATTCAAATATTTTCAACACCCCTTGTCATTTAAATAAATGGAAGAAGTCATGTCATCTTCTCTCCAGGGTTTTGTGGTGAAAAGAATTTGAATTCATGGAGAGCATAAAATGCAAAAATGAAAGTGTGGGAAAGTCCTTTTATTCCCTCTCATTTAACTTTCAAAAGTTTCGAATTCACTCACTTTCAGACAATCAATCAAATCTATCTATTTATTATAACATTCCAAAATTTAGAATTTTGGGATGTTACAGGGACATTTTTCATGGCTCCGCCACTGCGCGCAACAGCGCACGTTGTCGCCCCCTCTCTCTAAATATCGATCTCGTAGTTGTGCTCTCCTTCATAGTCTCCCTCCACTCGTGCCCTCGCACCATCTTCTAGCCCCCCACTGGATTTTGCCACATGTACAACCTAGCAGACTCCATGGTTGAACTTAAGCATCATGCACAAATCTCAAAACAACAGTGGTTCTCCTTTGTTCTAGAATCTTCCGTATCATAACTGCCCAAACTTTTTTCTAGTTGAACTGCCATTATTTGTTTTTACTTTATGCTTTACAACGCATAATTCCATGAATCATAAAATAGATTAAGGGCTTCTTTGATTCAAAGGATTCTCAAAGGAATTTTGGAGGATTCTAATCCTTAGGAATTTTTCCTATCTTGGTTGTTTGATTCACAGGATTGTAAACCATAGGAATTTTTCCATATGATTTGTTTGCACTAGATTTCATAGGAAACATCCCATCCACTCAAACCTCTTTGAAAGAATTCTGTGTTTTTTCTATGCACAATCAAACACTCGTACAATCCTGTAGGATTCAAGACGGCATTCCACTCTAATCCCATATTCTTCCTATTCCCGCGTTTTGGAAATCCTAAGAATCAAAGAGGCCCCAATTTTTTTTATAAAAGCGAATTGATTTTGAATGAGATGAACTATAAGAATTAAACGAAGGTCTACATCAGGCATATATGACTCAGAGCTTACATGATATAGTGTGGTATTTATTCATAATTTGGTTGCAAAATCTGACGTGTGCAATGCACGTGTACCTTACTAGTACTTCGAGTATGTGCAAAACACAATGGCACGCAACATAGTGTCTCTCTTACAGTTCATGAAGCCACGTGGCACATGTGGAGGCGTTGTCGCGACATCCTTGTGTGGATTGATCACAATGACATGCTGCTGGTTCTAGAAGAATGTACTCGTCCTCCCTGAGCCACACTGGCGGTACATGCACGAAGCGAAGATGTGCATGCATGCCACGCACGCACTCATTCCCTCGCACGCACATGCGGGTACACGGGCGGACGCAATTTTGTACCAAGATCCACCCCATATGATAATTTGACGCGTGTAAAGTCCTTCACTTCATTGATGGTCAATTAATACAGCACATGCAAATTGAGTGGACGTGAGGGTGGAAGAAAGACATTACTACTCCACTGCGCGCATGCGATTAGTTAAATCATGGGTTGCTAGTAGTACTTCCATTGGTCCCCTTCGTATTTTGTGCCAATTTTTGACAGTAACATAATATTTACGCATCTGAGCAGTGTAGTCTACTTGAAATTTATGTTCCACTAAACTCATCGGGAGCCGTTTCGGGACTCAAAACCAAAACCCATAAATTTATCTTTACCTTGTTCCCATCATTCGAAAGTACTAGTGCTATAATTAAGTGCAAGCCTGCTCACACCTACTAGTACGTACCAAACTTGAACGTGTTCCCACTATGCAGGTATTAGTACTAGTGCTAGTACTAAGGTTATAAAAAGGGGAACTACCTAACCGAAAATTACTCTACCTTTCCTCCTCATAAGTGCTTCTTCTTCGCCCGTCCTTGCCATGTCCGGTGCGCAGAGCTCTAGGTCGAGAACTACTCGTAACAAGGGAGCAGCAACCAAGGCTGCGGGAAAAAAAGAGGGCTCGCCGCCATGTCGAGACCTCGAAAGATCTCTCACGGGCTGGCGATGGCTCCCAGGAGCACCCTAGCCGTGGAGGTGAACATGCCAAGATGGCGGCGCTGGAGTCGTTACCCCTCGACGGCATGCCCGATCAGCTCAATAAGCACCTCAATAAACAGAAGGAGTTCATCCACGGCTTGGTGGAGCTGCTGAAGGAGAGCCTCGATGACATGCCCGCTGAGCTCAATAAGCAGGGGGGGTTGACCGTCGGCTTGGTGATGCTGCTGAAGAAGAGCATTGCCTCGGAGAAGAAGGCGACCGGCGAAATCCTGCAACTTCGAGAGGACAAGGCGAAGCTCTGCCACGAGCTCGACCTGCTGAAGGAGAAGAACGCCGGCTGGAAGAAGCTGCATGAGAGTAGTAGTTCCTCGATGATGATGCTGCAGGACCTCATCATGGAACAGAAGGAGGAGTTGGCGAAGCTCCGCATCGAGCACCCGGCTGCTGTCAAGGTACGTAATGCGGCCGTGGAAGAGATGAGGAAGGCTCGCGTCGAGAAATACCGAGTCATGGACAGAATGAAGAAGATGGCAGAGGAGACGCGCAAGGAGATGGAGGTCGTGGAGGCGATGAAGAAGCAGTTACGACCCCGCGGCGAACTAGATCATTTGGGGTGATAATATTCCTTCTTCTTTTGCTCCTGTGTTTCTTCTTTTGCTTCGGGTGTTTCGTTGCATGTGTCACGTTCTCCGCGAGGCATGAATAGAACAATGCTAACAATGAGAGGACTAGCAAATTAGATCATTTTTTATCGCCATATGGCACTGGGCTGCCGTGTTTCGTGCTCCTCCGTTGTAGTACTACTCCAGTGGAATACTTGAGTATACCGCACGGTTCTTTGCTCCTCCTCAGGTTGTCGACACATTTATACGAGCAGTCAAATCACAAGGCCCCGCCTTCTAGCAGTAATGAGCCGTCAAATCACAAAGGCCCTCGTCTCTCATGAAAAGGACCAAGCTAGACTGCCCCACCCTCTAGCCTTTTAAAAAATGTATACATTTGTACAGTAGTAGTACCGATGGATTGCGCCATGGAGCAAAACTAACAAGATGAAATTAAAGAAAAAAAGGTGGTACATATAGAGAGCGCTCGTCGCCAAATTATGCATATACTATATGACACTACCCACTATGAAGGTACTAGTAACATGGACTAGTAACTAGTCTATGTTACTCTCCACTATGACCAGCCAAAGTCGAGGCACAGATATCAGCGAGGGCCTGGTTGTGTCTATACTTGGACAACTCACCCGACTGCATGCGCACCAGGTAGACGAAGCTCATGTTGTGTTGGTGTCATGTGCGGCCCGCACATTAACCAAAACCTTGCGCCTCCATCTTAGCCTCCGCGTTTTAAACTTCTCAATCTCAAGGCCAAGGAGCAACGTGAAACCTATGATAGAGCCAATCGGATGGTTGAGAACACTACAATTTGTAGCTACAGATGCGTGTGTGAGAGAGGATGAGTGCGTGCGTGCACCTCTTCTCAGAGTACAAGTGTATGTGGGTGGCATCGACCTAGGGAGCGGTGATGGTACGTGCGAGAAGTCCCGAGAGATAGGTGTAACGCGTCTGAAAAAAATACTAGTCTATAGCTCGCCACGAGGCTATTCCTGTCGAACGCCAAGCGTAAGATATGTATCTGACGGTGCCAGTTTTTGCATGTACACAGTAGTAGAAAAAGAACTAGTACCATGGCATATGCTACACCACGGCCGAGAAAACGTACCGACGTTACGCCATCCTGGAATAGTGCCGCACTTCGAAACTAGAACCATCAATAAATTTTGAGCGCGTCTCGTCACATTCCAAATTACTACTACTACCACGCTATATTTAATTACAAACCTGTTCACTCCGATCACAACCTAAACAGTTTCCCACTTAGGAGCGTATTAGTAGTACTCGGTTATAAATACTACTATGCTAAGATGACTGCACATTCCTCCTCAACTCCTCATCCACAAAAAACAATCAAGCCATAGCCAGTGTGATTTCTGGGTCGAGAGATTTCCACCAGGGAGAGGTGAGCATGGAAGAGGAAGCACGAGAGATGTCCCGCCTTGCCGCGAAAGCAGCCGACAAGTCCAGCCGCGCAGCAGTAGCAGCACAGAGGTCCCGCCATGCCGTTGAAGCAGCACGGAGGTCCCGCCACGCCGTCGATGTAGTAGACTGGTCCAGCCATGTCGCGGAAGTAGCAGAGATGTCCCTCCGCGCTGCCGAAGCAACACAGAGGTCCCGCCGCAGCGCGGCGGCCTTGGAAAATTTCTCGTGGGCAGGCGAGGTCTCTTACAGGCACATGCATGCGATGGTCCATAGGCAGATGGATTAGATCTCTGGCTGGGAGAGGTTGCAGGACGAGGCTACCGGCGTCATCCGTCAACTAGGGGAGGGCAATGCGAAGCTCCGGGGCGAGCGCGACCTGATGAGGGCGAAGATCACCGGAAGGCGAAGCAGGAGTTGGAGACCGCTGCCTTGTTACAGAGGACGGGCGTCATCATCAGGAAACTTATGGACGAGAATGCCATGCTCCGCATCGAGGGCAACAGGCTGGTGGAGGAATCCATGGATGCTGCCAAGCAGCGTATTAAGGACATGAAACTGATGAAAGATATCATCGCCCGCCGTGAGAACTAGTCTCCGCGACCTGCAGCGCATAAAGAATGTAGAGATCAGCGAGCCAGATTGTTGTATGCGTCTTCCTTCTTCTTTTGCCCTTGTGTATTTCGGGCGTAGCCGCATGCGGCTTTTTTGATTATCTTCCTAAGTATGTAAGACAATTATTATCCACTCTTGTCATCCTTATATATATTCATCACTCTTGCTATAAGTCACAGTAGATGCTATATAGGTCCGTCGGATCTTACATCAAGATCCGTGCAAAATTTTCTTTTTTCTCTCTTAAATCTCAGTCGAGTGAGACATTGCCACACCATTAAACAAAGGCTCGGGCGCCATTAATGGAGACCTTGGAAGAGAGGTGGACGACAGATGGACGTCAAAGGGCTCGCACGCCTCCCATACTCAAATAGCTACCCTGCACGGCGCCTCCTAGCTAATAAAAAAGGGGACGCGTGGCAGCACGTAAATGGTAAATAGAATGCCCACGGTTTCAATAATACTTGTGTTTCTGATTGTAATGTGACAACACTTGTTCCAAAATGACTTTGCTGATTGTTAATGTGTGCGCCTTCACAAATCGGACAGCAAAATTACCATAGCATGTTGGTGCCATGTCATGACACCAAGCCAAGTTACACGATTTTCATGCGTGTTTCGGATTTACAGGAATTAAAAAACCAAGTTTCTCAATGTTTCCAGCCAAGCCATGATGCCCAGATGTTTGAATTTCATTCCCATTTCTGGCATGGGACCTTGAAATTTACCCGAGGACACACATGTGATTTTTCAACGGTGCACTGGAGCATGTGCTTGTATTTAAAATTTGAATTATGCACACAAAGGTGACACGTTCCCTCTCAGAACCACGAGCCTTCTTGAGAGAAGCTCTGGTTTGCAAGAAACTTATACCAAAACTTGTTCCTGTTCTGCAAAAGAATTTACCACGACATGGCAGTACCATGACATGACACCATGCGAAGTTTCATGATTTTTAGGCGTGTTTTGGATTACAAGAATTTTAAAACCAATTTTCTCAATGTTCTCGGCCAAACCACGACATTAGACATTGTTAAGTTAGATGTTTGCTCAGAAATGCCATTAGACATTAGTGTTTTCATGTCAAAACCATTGACCATGTTACATGACAAAAATAAGCCGATTCTCACAATGATAAGTTCATGGTGTCCAGCACAACACACCCCTCAAATAAAACTAAGCACCCTGAAATTCTTTGACAACTAAACTGCTAGTTATATGATGTTGGCCATATATATTGTACATATATAATGTGAAGAAACGAGTTGTAGTACTATACCAACTAAAAGATGAAATGTACGAAATATAACAGGAAGAAACATAACATAATTCTGCTGGGGGCTCAGCACAACACACCCCTCAAATAAAACTAAGTACACCAGAAATTAAACTAAGCAACTAATCCGGTAGACACTGCATTAGAACCACCATGAGCAACGACAATGCCACCTTACTCGGAGTCCTCGTCCACGTCCTCGACTTCGTCCTTGTCCCTCTTCCTCTTGGGAGATACTTCTTTGCTTGAACCGCACACTTGGCTCTTGCTCTTCATCCAACCCTTGTAGATATTGAAACAAAGGTAGCCATCCATTGCAGCATAGTGGATGTGGTCTATAACTAGTACAGTCCACTGCCATGCACGATGAAACGTGTGCGGAGGTTTCTTCAGTTCATCATACGAAGGATGAACCATGGCTCCTGCCAGGGTCAGCATTGAAGGCTGCCCTTCCTTCTGGAGGTCGAAGGGGTCGCTAACAACGAGGCCTATCCGACCCAGGATTTCCTTGTCGTTCCTAAAGTCTATAGTAACGAATTTGACTCGGCCGCCCTTGAGGAACTTCTTAAATTCCTCGCACTCAATGTCAGCATGGCATATGTTGTAGACCAAGCATAAGTCATGCACGCAAACCTGGATCATGGCGGGCTTCTTCTTCTCTGCCTCCTTTAGATTCTTCTCGCTTCCCAGGACTGTGGTGTACTCAACATCTAGCCCAGCGACCCACTCATCATTTGAGATTTCAAACATGCGTTTGAAGCGAGCAAGGCATTGTTTCACCGTTGCGGAAGAACGGGTGTAGATGATGTCGAACTCATCGCCGGTGATGGTTCTAACCTTGTACTCACCACCGATCATGGAGATTTGGGATGCCATGGATTTGGGAGGAGGGTTAGGATTAGTGGAACTGCCGTAATGTGAAAGGACGGGACGATTAGGAGCGGTTTATCGATTGTAAAAATGTCGAGTGGGGGGGGGCGTGCCAATGGCAGGGTAGTGGCTTGCCTAGTGGATAAATGGATTCATGCACAGTACTACGGGGACCCAATTAGATGTCATGTCTACTCAACGCCTAATTAAATGGCTTTCGATGTCATGTCAAGCGTCGGGAAAATTACAGGTGATACGAAGCTTTCCATTCTCCCATGACACGGGCTTCCGAGAGCCCCTGGATCTGAGATCGAACTATTGCATGGCGTGATTCTAGACCTATGGGTGAATATCCTATCCTAGAGGGTTATTCTGCAATTTTTCAGCAACTTAGCATGTGACCGTTCGATCTCAGATCCAAGGGCTACCAGCAGCCCGTATCATGGTCGCGCCTACCACGACTGTCGCCTCGCTCGCGCGGTCGCCCCCTTGGAGATTTAACACAGTGCGTTAGGCTATCTGATGTTGGCATGTCATACATAGTCATCACTTAGTCACTCATACAACAAGGTTAGCTATAAGGTTAGCTATAAGGTTGTCTATAATAGTATTTTTTGTTTACTTCTCTCTATCTCTTTCTTCATAGTATTTAGTGCATTTGCCAAGGAGTGACCTCTTCCAATGAAATGGTGCTTAGATGAGGTGCTATGGGCATTAAATGGCTTAGCAACTCAAGTCCCCAATGCATAGGTGCTTAGTTTTCTGTTGCTAAGTTTGCTTCATCTAGGTACATGCGCTTGTCACCGTTTCTTCCTGGGGTCACCAAACTAGTCTCTCTCTTCTTAATTAACTTGCCACATCAGACTTTATGCCTATGTGGCAGGCTTAGCACCTGTAGGATCAAGTACAATAGTGGGCTATAAGCCCGCTTTTCATGGCATTTTTGCATATGTGGGGGAAAGAGGCAAGGAAAAAGTGGAGGAGTGGGCTCTCAAGCAAGAGCCAGCCTCTACATTGTGGAGCATCGGGAGAGGCACCTGTATGGAGGTGGTCAAGAATTGGGAGACTCACGCCGGTCGTAGTGCCGCAGTTAAAATGATAATGGCAAGTCAAATCACCGGGCCCCACCTGTCCAGCAGTAACTCACCATCAAATCACATAGCCCTACCTTTGCAGCAGCCTACTCCCTCATCTTCTCGCGTCTCTGTCAAACCGACAAGGCGGAACTGCCCTACCTACCACACGGGAAAAGCCCCGCCCTCGACTTTTAAATAGTACATTATACTAATTTTGTATCCATGGATTGCGCCATGGATCAAAGCCTCAATAAAACGGCGGTACACATGTACGGAGTATACAGCACGCTCGTCGCGTTCGCGTCGCACCCCAGACGGTCGGTCGGTCTGGCACGCCGCTCTCCAAATGGAACGTGCGTCATATTACGTTTGCACACACATGTGGGACCGCAATTGAGAACCGGCCATAGGCACACTCCCCGGCCCCGCAAGTCGGGTGAGTTAATAGAAGAGAGAGACGAGCGATAGTAATACTAGAGAAGTGTTGTAGGAGTACATACGTTGGTACCTGGACGATCCCTGCAAGACACAGAAGATCAGTTCATCCATGCACGTGACCAGACTCCAGCAGACACGCCTGGATTCGCTATCGTCTACATATCGTGTAAGCTGTGTTGTACAGGGCTGTAGTTCTGGTGAGAAATCTAAAAAAAGGTTTCTTGTCATCTCGCAAAATTAGGTGTCATGTTCTTCGGATCACTGCGAGGGTTAAACAACGACAACTGAGTTGGGCTAGTCATTGGGGGCACATGCACGAAGACTACTCGGCTGCCATCTAGGTCAAGCCGGCTATGTTAATTAGGACATCTATCGACGGACCCCTTTTCTACGAGTTTATCTTTAATTTGAGCTTTGATCCTCGTCTAGTTTGTCCGTCGGGATTCATCTTGTCTCCTTTGGGAAGTGAGGTTATGATTTCTTGTCATGTGGCATTTTTTCGTGTTATATGTTATAATCCGATGCTTCAGATCAAAAAGACGACAACTGCATCTCCGAGGCACGCGCATGAAGACTTCTCAACATTCATTGTCGAGGTCAAGCCAACTCCGGCCGGTAGACAAAATAAAACTAGTACTCCACTATATAGGCAGGAGCCTCCGCGCTTGCTTGCTAGTGTTGCTCTCTTCACACTGTCTCGTCCTCTCCAGATCTAAACACAAACAGCGGTGGCCACACTCTGTCTCTCTCTCTCTACTCACCACTTGTAACAGATCCAGTCGGATCCTCTCCGCCGGGGAAGGTGAGAAGGTGCAACGTTCACGCGGTCGTCCTCGGCGACGGCTCTTCCCACTACCGGCGCGTCCCGATCAGCGTGCCTTGCCGTTCTCTCCCAAGCATCGCTGGCGAGGGAGGGCCTCCCACCCCTTCTTCCTCGTTGCCATAGTGTGGGCAGATCCGGCCTCCCGCCGCCCACCTAGTGACATCCCGGTGACCCTCAGGTATAACTTCCTTCGAAACCAGCCTTGCTCTACTTCCCGAGCTCCTGATGTCGCTACATTTGTATCTTTTACTATTTCTCAGGCCCCTCGTAGATAGGATCGATCGGTTGTTCGAAAACCACCTATTTTTTTACTGTTAAGAGGTAAAACTAGTTCATGCACTCGAATCTAGTACTACTTGGTTCAAACAAGGAAGAAAGGGGGTGGGGTGGGGGAGATTTGTTACCTGAATCTAGGACTTGGTCGAAATAGGAAATGATGGGGGCGAAAAGTAGCAGAGACTGGCTATCCAACTGGTCTCTAGGTCTAATAGGGAAATAAAGGGAATGCAATACAAACTCAATATAAACCCGATCTATTGGTTGAAAAAGGAAAGAAAGTGGGGACTGGGGGACAAGTCAATAGAGTAAGTCCAGCACTAGATTTGCTAGCCTCACACGGTATAAGGTGGCTATATACCGAACAAAAATGGGACCAACCCAGATATCCTCTTCTAATGTTTGTTGCCCCGAGCCGCTCTTATGTAATGCCACTGGTAAAATGTAGTAGTCGCACTGTTAAAAGTAAGGACATGTTAAACCAATGTTGTTTTCAATGTAATACCTCTAGTAATATGAATCAATGGCACTTTTTTCATGTCATGCTAAATTTCCCATTAAGATAAGTTGCTTCTTTTCGTTAGAGATGCAACTATCCTGGTCCGCCTACTCTCTCGTGCCCAAATACCGACTCTGTAGCAGCTGTTAATGTAATGTTGCTGGTAAAATGAAGCAATGGCACCATTAAAGTAATGTCGTATTTAACGGTTGTCATAGTTAATCCTAATGCCCACACTAATATCTAGCAATGCTGCTAGAAATTGCTATTGTCCTTGTACGATTGCCATTCAGATAAGGAACATGCTTTTTTCATTTGATGCATGTTTCATCACTTGTTAGTCGCCGTCCTTTCCACCTTTTTTTGTGCAAACAGAGATATACATTTCACGCTTGATCTTAGTTGAACTGCACAAATGATATCCAAATTATAGTTGAACATTCCAGGAGCTTCACGACCAACCTTGATGTTGCTCAATTTTATTGCAACTAATGAAGAAGAATCTCTGTGGGTTTCGTTTTCTGATGGAAATGGAACCGGGGTTGGAGCCCTTTTCTTAAAAAAAAGCTGCTAGCTCATGGGACATTGCTTCATTTTAGGTGAACTGCACCAAAAGGTCCCATGAATTGAATCATCCATGTTGGTGACTGGTGTCATCCCTTCTACGATGGCGTTGACTGCAGATATGGTTCCCATCACGAGGTATGTTCCTTTTTGGTCTGACCGTTTGCGAAAGATCCTGCATGCTGATCCTACTCTTGTGCTACTGTTTTGGCACTGCCATGATAAAGCAGTAATGTTATTATTTTGCACCTTAATCTAGTGGCACTATTAATTTGAGGCAATGTTTTGGCACCGGTAGTGCCACTGTTTTTTTATATATATCAAAAGAGGGGGTTCCCTTCGATTTCATTAAAGAAACCCAACCATAGAGAACCATTATCCAACAACATCTCAGTGTAAACAGGCAGTTATGCAACTACTACTAGAACGGACTGAGTACTAGCAGGAGACAAGTTCTCCACATAAGCTAGGCAGGTAGGGGGACGCAGAACCAACTCGACTAAGTTTGGATACAACCCAAATGCTACCACAGAAACATCAGGGGGAAGATAGGGACTGAAAGAGCCAGCTTCAGCATCCCAGTCTAAGCACCCCCGACCTTCATCCTTGCGACGCACGGTACACCTCGTTTGCCACCTGCTCGACCCTAGTGTCACTGATAAAATGAAGTAATAATACAGTTAAAATAGAGCGAGTGTCCTCTGTATCATATCGTTTCCAATGTAGATAAAGAAAGTGCTTCTCTTTGTTAATGTATGTTTCATCAACTAGTCCCATTGTTAATGTTTAAGCGTTTCTGCAAACTGGGGTGCTTAATTTTACTTGATCTGCACAAAAATAGAGATTTGAATGTCTCAAGGCCCCTCCTTGTACTACCGCTATACACTAATGTTCATCACTGGCAGAAGGTGTACCGGGGAGACTTGGGACGATTTCAAGTATGAGGCATGGCGTACCGTATGAGGCGTCGTAGGGCCCATCTTGCCCTCGCAGCATGGCATCCTATGATACTATCGCAATATTTTATTCTATTTATTTTGTGTGTTTCATCAACTAGTGCCACTATAATGTAATCGCACTTTTTCATTATCTGTGAAACAGGGTTATTCGGCTGCATTTTGGTGGAACTGCACAAATGTACGGATGGAACCGGCATATATGCAGAGTGTGAGGTGTGCCAAGTAAAAATTACCGACACCAACCATGCTCCATGCACGCATTGGCATCCACCACCACTAGTGGGATGTGTGGCGCTATCTGTGGACGGATCTTTCTCGGCAGCAAATCCTCTAACCAAATACTAGTAGCTTATATTGGCAGTTTTCTAGGGAGTACTCTTTTCTGAAAGAAGCACCAATCTATTTTTCTTTATTTGTACACAGTGTCACAACTTTGACCCATAGGTCCAGAGCTATTGAAGGGTGATTGGCATACTACTCGGAGACTCATTGTAAGCATGATTTTCATTAGCTGTCACACTGATTGTAAGCATGAGCAGGTGGAAGATTAGGTTAGCGCAAAGCTTACCTTTAACCCTATCGCCGCCGTTGAAACGAGGCGAGCGTCGAGGGAACCGTGGAGAACGGCGGGGAAGCGACGTCGCGCCATCCGGCCTCCTCTTGCGGTGGGAGAACGAATACTCCTGTGGCTCCGGCTGGCTCTACACCCTCACGAATGGCACACCGTACTCGATCGATTCGTTATCCTCTAGGTGCTCGACCTTCGACATGTACGCCCACCATCTCCTGACTTTCGCCTCGGGCGTATCTGTCTGCTCCATCGCCTAGAGGAGATACTCGATGAACTCGAAGGACTGCGGTGTGACTGCCGCCGAGGAGTACATGTACATCGCCGCCCTCATCGCCGTCGTCTCGCTCTTTCGCATACATTGCCACACGGCCCTCACCGTCCTCGAAATCTCCCACTCATTGTCAAACCAAGTAAGGATCTCCTTCAACCTGGCTAACTTTGCCTGGTCGCCGCCGGTGATCTGCCTGATTCGCTGTTGCATCCTCTCCATAAATGTCCTTCTGAGTGGTCCGGTGCTAGCTTTGGAATATGGGAGGAGAGACGGTGGTCTTGCAATAGAGAAGAGGGAGAGGCGACATGGTGGTTTTGGAATGGAAATGATGGAGAGGAGAGGAGGTGGTTTTGCAATGGAGAAGAGTGAGAGGCGACACGATGGTTTTGGAATGGAGATGATGGAGAGGAGAGGAGGTGGTTTTGCAATGGAGAAGAGGGAGAGGTGAGACGGTGGTTTTTGAATGGAGATGATAGAGAGGAGAGGAGGTGGTTTTGCGATGGAGAAGAGGGAGAGGAGCGTGCGGCGCCAATTTAGGATGGACGAGAGGGCCGGCGCACTGTGACTGGATCAAAATCAAAATCAATTTACCCTTCAATTAAGAAAGCGACCCCACATTAACTAGTCTCCCTTTTATTCTGGGTCATAATTGACCATGATTTTCGCAAATAAAATATATGTTATATGTTGCGAAAATAATATAATTTGGAAGTACATTCAGATACGAACCAAACGATACAATTTTTGGTGACATGCATTCACATTTTGCTTGTCAAATACAGTGCGTGGTCAAACTTTGACCCAAAATATGCAAAACAAAACAAATACTTCCAAGACCAGCGCCGCTCTTCCGCTCTTCTCCTCTTAAACCACCGCCGCTCCTCTCCTGTTCCAATCTAAATCCAGTGCTGCTCCTCTCCTCTTCCATTTCAAAACCACCGCCCCTCCTCTCCTGTTCCAATCCAAAACCAGCATCGCTCCTCTCCCGTTCTAATCCAAAACCAGCGCTGCTCCTCTCCTCTTCCATTTAAAAACCACCACCAGCGAGTGATGGTGCTGTGGAGAAGTAGATCGATGGAGGAGTACAACCGATACGTGAGGATAGTAGACGGCGACCCTGTGAAGCTAGCTAGGATGTTGGAGATACAGTCTTGGTTTGACAACAAGGACCAACTAGCGGCACCAGCGACATCCATGGCCAAATATCTGCAACAGAGCCAAAAAGGCGGCGATACTCCCGGAGGGAGTCGCGCGGGAGTACATAGAGCTGCTCCTCTGGGCCATGGAGCAAACAGATTCACCGAATCCGATCGTGAGGGAGCGGTGGTGGGAGTATCGATCCCAGATGGAGCATCCACCAGAGATTGAAGGATCGAGCATCTACAAGGTGCCGTTTGTGAGGGTGTCGTGCCAGAGCGAGCCGGTGGAGTCTTCGTCAACCGAACCCAACTGCAAGAGGAGAAAAACAGTTGGCCCGACGACGCTTCCCCTCCATCCTTTCCCTCGCCGTTCACATCGTCTCATGGGGCGGCTGTCTGCCGCCGAGGAATAGGAGGGACTGCCCTCCCCCCCAGCCCAATAGTCGGGTAGGCTGTGAATTGTCAGGAGGAGCTTAGGGTTGTCAGTATTTGCAGGTTGTGAATTGTGTTTTGTGTTGTGTATTTTGAGAGTACTTTCAGATATGAATGTCTTTTGAATTTTAGATTTGCAGTATTGAGCATAGGAAGTATTTTATGAATTCAAGAGATCTATTTTTAGCACTTAAAAATGTAGTTTCATAGGAGTATAAAAGTGCAGACATTGTGATTCTCAGAGAAGAAACTGCAAGTTTTAGTTTTAGATAAGAAACTCCAAGTTCAATTTCAGATAAGAAACTGCAACTTTCAGAGGCAGAGCAATTATATTAACACAACCTTTTCAAACAGTGTTAACATCATGTTGGGAGTTTTATTCATGGTCAAAACTGGAACTACCAGCCAGTTAACATCATGCTGATCAACATTCATGCATAGCACTTCTTCATATGATGCACAGTCAAAAAGATATGCTATTTTCAAAATGCCCACACAATGTCGAGTGTGCGAAAAACATAGAAAACGAGGGACGAAGTTTTGGCAAGTGTTGGACGTGGTGTGCGTAGATGACAATTGGGACCCACATGTCAATAAAGGCAAAGGCAAAAAATTTGGAGATATTTTCTCTGCACAGGTGGAATCGAACCCGGGCGGAACAGTTGTCGGGTAGTGTCACTCGGCCACTAGGCTAGTTTAGTTGTTTCGTTACTAATAAGGCACTTCCTCGAGTGGTCGGATCTCCTCCTATGCCTTTGTGTGCTGGCCGCGACACCGCTGTCTGCCGTTGTGAACATGCTGCACAAACGAGAGGAATCTGGAGAGGACTGTACGTGGAGAGGCGGACAGTCGGGACCCACCAGGTCTATGGCCGTACGCAAGCAAGTGCATCATCGAAAAAAATACTTCCTCCTAATGCTATACTAACGTTGGGGCCCACGGGTTTGTCAACATAGTTACATTTTTTTAGGTGCTTCAACATAGTTACTATAGGAGATAAATTCACGACGAAGCCGGGGAGCGGGCAGGTATCATTTATTATCACTGGGGCAGCAAGTATCAGCTGGGTTTTGGGCTGCCATGTCTAGGCTTTCTTTTTTAACATGCACAGCCCACGACCTCGGATGGGAGGTCCATAGGCCGGTCGATACATGATGGCCCTCAAGAATGATCGGCCTATGGACCTCCCATCCGAGGTTTTATTTTTCATGAAACATCGGCAGCCCAATTTATGTATTTTTTTTGAAGAAAACACAGAGGTCTGTTCTATTCTTCTATATAAGAATAGAACGTCTGGACCAACTTATGTTTCCCTTCTAACTATATTATATATATTCAAATTATTTAATATGTTATTATATATTATTGTTATTGTCATCATATATTTAACAGATACTTACATATGAAAGAAAACAATATCCCACATCTTATTAACTTATAAAAATAACTTCTTAACAATAAAATCCTGGATTTTTTTGGCAATGAAAATCCTGGTGATTGTGTACAAAAGCTTGGTAAGATTTAAGGACCAATGTAATAATAAATCACTTATTATTTAAATATATATACATATATATAACAAAATGCTCAGCCCCTGTTTATTTTTTGATAACATTGCTGCGCCCACCCCAACATTATAATTAGAATCAGCCCAGCAAAATTGTGTATTTCGATAAAGTGCAAATGGCCTGTAATTTTATAGGAAAAACATAAATGGGCCGCATGGACGCTACATTATTTGTTCACCCAGCCCAGCTAATGTATTGTAATTCGAAAAAAATATCAAATTGACCATAAATTCTACCCCGCAAAAAAGACTATAAATTCTGAAAAATGGGTTGAATACATGCCACATTTTTGGAGGCTGAAATGTGGGCCAATAGGTCGAAGCCAATGCAAGTCATTGTCAACTTAGTCAACAAATGATTCTGACATCGTTAGCTGTTGGATTTACATCCAACGACCAGCATCCATCTTCAATCTCTCGTCTTCTTCCTCCAGCGCCGCCGAGACCATCTGCGCCCGCCTCCTGCTGCTAGCAGCTCTGCTTAGCACGCTTAGCTGTGAAGCACTACTCCACCATTGGCCAGGCCATCCCTCCACCCCTCCACACCTCTTGTTCTTCTCCACCGACTACCGAACCACACCGCACCAGAACCAGTTAACCCTTATACACCTCTCCGTGTACGACTCTAGTCCCGCGTCTTCCCATCTCCGGCTCGTTGCTGTCCGGGGCCTCGCCGTCCTCCACCACCTTGGATGCGCTCGGCGCGGAGTGGTCAACGAACGACACCATCGGAAGTAGACTGTGCATGGAGAGGCTGACAGCTGGGTCCACGGCCGCACGCAAGGAAATGCCTCCTTATTACGTGCAAAATAATGATTCCTCCACCTGACAGCTGCGACCCACCGGAAGGGCCTCTGTATTTTGTGAAAAAAATGTTCCCACCGCTGACAGGTCGGACCCACCAGCTATATCTTCGCACGCAAGGAAGTGCCTCCTTATTACGCACAAAAAAATGAATACCCCCTGCTAGCTGGGACCCACAATAGTGGGAGGCTGACTTGTGGGCCAACTAAGTTGACGGGGACGGAGGGCTTTGTCAACTTAGTCAATATGAACGATTCTAAGTTCAGTGACCGTACGATGTCCATCCAATGGCCGTAGTGCTTCTTCAACCTCTGGTCTTCTTGCTCCAGCCGCCCAAACCAGCGTCCGTCATGCCTCATGCTCCTGCCTCTCGTGGCCGGCTACGATGCTGCGTGATACGTCTCCAATGTATCTATAATTTTTTATTGCTCCATGCTATATTATCTACTGTTTTAGACATTATTGGGCTTTATTATCCACTTTTATATTATTTTTGGGACTAACCTATTAACCGAAGGCCCAACCCAGAATTGCTGTTTTTTGCCTGTTTTAGGGTTTCGAAGAAAAGGAATATCAAACGGAGTCCAAACTGAATGAAACCTTCGGGAACGTGATTTTTAGGAAGATTATGATCCGGGAGACTTGCACCCTACGTCAAGAAAGAAAACAGGAGGGCACGAGGTAGGGGCGCGCCCACCCCCCACCAGGCGCGCCCTCCACCCTCGTGGGCCCCCTGTTGCTCCACCGACGTACTCCTTCCTCCTATATATACCTACGTACCCCAAACGATCAGAGACGGAGCCAAAACCCTAATTCCACCGCCATAACTTTCTGAATCCACGAGATCCCATCTTGGGGCCTGTTCCGGAGCTCCGTCGGAGGGGCATCGATCATGGAGGGCTTCTACATCAACACCATAGCCTCTCCGATGAAGTGTGAGTAGTTTACTTCAGACCTACGGGTCCATAGTTATTAGCTAGATGGCTTCTTCTCTCTTTTTGGATCTCAATACAATGTTCTCCCCCTCTCTTGTGGAGAACTATTCGATGTAATCTTCTTTTTGCGGTGTGATTGTCGAGATCCGATGAATTGTGGGTTTATGATCAAGTCTATCTATGAATAATATTTGAATCTTCTCTGAGTTCTTTTATGTATGATTGGTTATCTTTGCAAGTCTCTACGAATTATCAGTTTGGTTTGGCCTACTAGATTGATCTTTCTTGCAATGGGAGAAGTGCTTAGCTTTGTGTTCAATCTTGCGGTGTCCTTTCCCGGTGACAGTAAGGGAAGCAAGGCACGTATTGTATTGTTGCCATCGAGGATAACAAGATGGGGTTTTCTTCATATTGCATGAGTCTATCCCTCTACATCATGTCATCTTGCTTAAGGCGTTACTCTGTTTTTAACTTAATACTCTAGATGCATGCTGGATAGAGGTCGATGAGTGGAGTAATAGTAGTAGATGCAGGCAGGAGCCGGTCTACTTGTCTCGGACGTGATGCCTATATACATGATCATACCTAGATATTCTCATAACTATGCTCAGTTCTGTCAATTGCTCTACAGTAAATTGTTCACCCACCGTAGAATACTTATGCTCTCGAGAGAAGCCACTAGTGAAACCTATGGCCCCCGAGTCTATCTTTATCATATTGATCTCCTACTACTTAGTTATTTCCTTTGCTATTTACTTTGCCTTTATTTTACTTTGCATCTTTATCATAAAAATACCAAAAATATTATCTTATCATATCTATCAGATCTCACTCTCGTAAGTGGCCCTATAGGGATTGACAACTCCTATTTGCATTTGGTTGCGAGGATTTATTTGTTTTGTGCAGGTGCGGGGGACTCGAGCGTAGCCTCCTACTGGATTGATACCTTGGTTCTCAAAAACTAAGGGAAATACTTACGCTACTTTGCTGCATCATCCCTTCCTCTTCGGGGAAAACCAACGCAGTGCTCAAGAGGTAGCACTACGGAGGCCTCACCGCCCCCTACTACTCCCACCACTGGCCAGGCCATCCCTCTAATCACCCACACCACTTGTTATTCTGCGGCAACGGCAGCCTCACACTGCAGCGAACCAGTGAACCCTCATACTCCTCTACGCGTGGGCATCCACTTCCGCGTCTTCCCCGGCTCCGCGTCGTCCCCTTCCTAGGCCTTGCCATCGTCCACCGCCCTGGTGCTCTCGGCGCGGCGTGGTCAACATGGTCAAGGAACGGCTTCCATCGGACATGGACTGTACGTGGAGAGGCTGACAGCCGGGTCCACAGTCGCAGCAAGGAAGTGCCTCCTTATTATGCGGAAAATAATGATTCCTCCACCTGACAGCAGGGACCCACCAGACGGGCAACTGTATTTCGCGAAAAAAACGTTTCCCCCTGACTACTGGGACCTACCAGCGACATCTTCGCATGCAAGGAAGTGCGTTCGGGCAAAAAGAACGATTCGCCCCCTGACTACTGGGACCCACCAGCTACATCTTCGCACGCAAGGAAGTGCCTAACAGTCGGTACCCATCTGGTCGAAGCGTACGTAGCGTTGTCATTCTGGTCGCGAACTTTTACATACATACTGGTCCATGTAGAGGCGCGCACGTGTCGTAGTAGAGGCACGCCCGTAGCATGTACACGTATGTACAGCGGCCAGTGTGCAAGAAAGAAAATATGCCCATGTACGTACGTACGGGCAGGGTCTCGAACGCCTACTTGTGCATACGTACGGCCAGGGCTCGTGTACATGGCTGGGTCGGAACGGAGAAACAACATCGTCGTCGTGTTCATGGGGAGCTAACCGGCTGGGTCGGAACGAAATGCATCGTCGTGTTCATCGGGAGGGCTTGTACAGAACAGCCGATGGAAACAAGGCCCGGCGTACCACAGAACGGAGGAAATGGCCTTGTGTTCGATCGGCCACGATCGAAACGGGATCCTGTTCATCGGGAGGGGTTTGGCCTACCGCTAAACGGAGGAAACAGACCTCCTATGGTCGAAATGGGGGTCATGTTCGTCGGGAGGGGTGTGGCGTACCGCAAAACGGAGGAAACGGACTTGTGTTGGACCGCTACGGTCGAAACGGGGGTCATGTTCATCGGGAGGGGTGTGGCGTACCGCAAAATTGGAATCCACGGGATACTGTTCATCTCCACCGTCGACTCCCTCCAGCCTCCACGGGCTACTGTTCATCCACCGTCGACCTCCTTCAGCCTCCACCCGCGACTGTTCATCCACGGGCTCCTGTTCATCCAGCCTCCATGATGTCTACTACACAACCTTCTTCTTGTAGACGTTGTTGGGCCTCCAAGTGCAGAGGTTTGTAGGAAAGTAGCAAATTTCCCTCAAGTGGATGACCTAAGGTTTATCAATCCGTAGGAGGCATAGGATGAAGATGGTCTCTCTCAAGCAACCCTGCAACCAAATAACAAAGAGTCTCTTATGTCCCCAACACACCCAATACAATGGTAAATTGTATAGGTGCACTAGTTCGGCGAAGAGATGGTCATGCAAGTGGTATATGGGATGGTAGATAAAGGTTTTTGTAATCTGAAAATATAAAAACAGCAAGGTAACTAATGATAAAAGTGAGCACAAACGGTATTGCAATGCGTTGAAACAAGGCCTAGGGTTCATACTTTCACTAGTGCAAGTTCCCTCAACAATAATAACATAATTGGATCATATAACTATCCCTCAACATGCAACAAAGAGTCACTCCAAAGTCACTAATAGCGAAGAACAAACGAAGAGATTATGGTAGGGTACGAAACCACCTCAAAGTTATCCTTTCTAATTGATCTATTCAAGAGTCCGTAGTAAAATAACATGAAGCTATTTTTTCCGTTCAATCTATCATAGAGTCCGTACTAGAATAACACCTTAAGACACAAATCAACCAAAACCCTAATGTCACCTAGATACTCCAATGTCACCTCAAGTATCCATGGGTATGATTATACGATATGCATCACACAATCTCAGATTCAACTATTCAACCAACACAAAGAACTTCAAAGAGTGCCCCAAAGTTTCTACCAGAGAGTCAAGACGAAAAAGTGTGCCAACCCCTATGCATAGGTTCATGGGCGGAACCCGCAAGTTGATCACCAAAACATACATCAAGTGGATCAATAGAATACCCCATTGTCACCACAGGTATCCCACGCAAGACATACATCAAGTGTTCTCAAATCCTTAAAGACTCGATCCGATAAGATAACTTCAAAGGGAAAACTCAATCCATTACAAGAGATTAGAGGGGGTGAAACATCATAAGATCCAACTATAATAGCAAAGCTCGCGATACATCAAGATCGTATCACCTCAAGAACACGAGAGAGAGAGAGAGAGATCAAACACATAGCTACTGGTACATACCCTCAGCACCGAGGGAGAACTACTCCCTCCTCGTCATGGAGAGCACCGGGATGATGAAGATGGCCACCGGAGAGGGATTGCCCCCTCCGGCAGGGTGCCAGAACGGGTCTAGATTGGTTTTCGGTGGCTACGGAGGCTTATGGTGGAGGAACTCCCAATCTATTGTGCTCCCCGAATTTTTTAGGGTATATGGGTATATATGGGAGGAAGAAGTACGTCGGTGGACCTACGGACTGTCCATGAGGCAGGGGGCGCACCCAGGGGGTGGGCGCGTCCCCCACCCTCATGGGCAGCCCGGGACTCTCCTGGTCCAACTCCGATACTCCGTGGGCTTCTTCTGGTCCAAAAATAAGTTCCGTGAAGTTTCAGGTCAATTGGACTCCGTTTGATTTTCCTTTTCTGCGATACTCTAAAACAAGGAAAAAAATAGAAACTGGCTGTCGGTGTCAAAACCGGCGGATCTCGGGTAGGGGGTCCCGAACTGTGCGTCTAGGCCAGATGGTAACAGGAGGCAGGGAACACGATGTTTTACCCAGGTTCGGGCCCTCTTGATGGAGGTAAAACCCTACGTCCTGCTTGATTAATATTGATGATATGGGTAGTACAAGAGTAGATCTACCACGAGATCAAGGAGGCTAAACCCTAGAAGCTAGCCTATGGTATGATTGTTGTATATATTGTATATCTATCGACTAGCCTAGCCTCGGTTTATATAATGCACCGGAGGCCTAGGATAACAAGAGTCCTAGACGAATACGCCGGTGGGGAGAAGTCCATGTCTTGATCGCCAAGTCTTGTGGAATCTTCCTTGTATGCGGTAGCCATCCGAACTGACCCATGAGTATACGGCCACGGGGGTCCACGGCCCAATCTAATAGATCGGGAGACGATGTGGTGAGTACCCCCTAGTCCAGGACACCGTCAGTAGCCCCCTGAACCGGTCTTCAAGTTAGGGACGCTCCTCGATTCTTCCGAACTATTCTTCATCTTCGGTTGCCGGTCTTGAAAACTGGTTCAACAAATCTTCTTTATCTTCGATCTTGAGGATCGCCGAAATGCATTCGACGAGTTTACACGTCGGGTATCCGAGGAGCCCCTTTAGGTTTCCGGCCTTTATCAATGCCTTGTTTATTTTTATGCCACACCTCGGGTTTGAAGTTGTTCCTCGGAGGCAGGGTCCTCTTGCGTCCGAGCTCCAATGCCGGACTGCATTCGAGGTATCTTTTGCAGCCGAGCACCAACGCCGGACCGCTTCCCAGCTCTAGCGCCAGAATGTATCCGAGCTCCAACGCCGGACTATGTATCCGAGCTCCAACACCGGACTGTATATCCGAGCTCCAACGCCGAAATATATCCGAGCTCCAATGCCGGACTGTGTCCAGGCTCCAATGCCGGACTATATCCGAGGTGTCATATCACCTTGGTTCAAAAAAGTTGAAGGAGTTTAGCCGAGCTTAATGCCGGAAATTCCCTCTATGGAGCCAGCCACTAGCGCCCGAGCTTTATGCCAGACTGCTTCCGAGGTGGTGCACCACCCCGACTATGGGCCGATTTTTTGTCAATATTTTTTATTGGTGCAATTTATTCTCTGCCGAGATATATAGCTAGTAACCCTCAAGGTGTGTATCGGTCTAAAACCCGAGATGCACATGAAGGATGACATAAGACCGCTGATCCCAGTAGCCGCTGAGACTCAGGTCGATTTGCAAAATCAGCCTGAGGATCAAGTCCTAGCTTGGCAGAATACTTCGGGACACAAAAGCGGCGTGCTCAGTCCTCAAGACTCAGGTTGGGTGCGGCCGACCAACCTGAGGATCAAAATCTCCTCGGAAACTATATTGCACATAAAATTTTCTGCATTGGACAAGCAATGCAGTAGCCCCCGAGACACTGGTCGGGTGGCAACACCAGATCAGGGGATCGATGTGCCCCTTTAATATTTGTAAATAATAAGACCGAAGCCCAGTAGCCCCCGAGCCTTAATGCGGGCACGGGTGGCCAAATTAAGGATCAATATCCATAGTAAAATCACAAATTATGTGCAATGACTCTATGTATCCAAGTACTTTATGTCATTAATGCTCGGATCCGCATTGTACAAAACTTTGTTGACCGACCATCGGCTTCCACCTCCTTGGCCAGTAGCCGAGGAGTGTTTGTCCTACTTTATAAAGCCTTTATGAGGGCAAAGATTTATGACAAACAAGGCAATCTGGCCACATGGTTTTATAAACAAAGGTACGCAGAGAGATATGTTATATTACTGTTTAACAGAAGAAATGTATTCCAAAGAAAATAGTCCCGCTATCGGTTCCTTTCTTTGGGTTGTCATGCTAAGCATGATCATGAAACCTCAGCTCGAATGTAAGAGCAAAATATCGAGGATTTCGTTTGGGAGGCCAGTTAATAGCCCCCGGTAGTGTTCGGCGACAATCGAGGTCAAGCCGTAAACACTTCGGCCAATGTTATGAATGGCCCGTCATAGTCATCGGATCGCTGACCAGTTTACGCTTATTGTGACAGTCAGTTTTCGGCTTTCTCCACTAAGGTGCTTAACCATGTGAGCTGGAAGCACAATCGCAGTGGTTCTCCCTTTGCACGCCTAGCCGAACAAAACGGAACGTAGGAAGCAAGTGCAGGAGCCGGGCAACCCAACTATTGACCGAAGACACAATTCGAAACCGATGCATATATAGCAATATCTGAGAATGTTTTTGCCGAATCCCTAAAGGTGTCCGGCGTTGCACTGCGAGACTAATGCTGGAAAAGCACAAATAGTTTAAAAGTGCCAAAAAGCTTGGAAAACCAAGAAACATCAGTAAAAACATGACGTCCGAACAAGATCAAGTGTTCGGTGCCAATCCGAAAATTGGTCTTAGAAAAAAGAAGTGCTTTTGTCGTCCTTTAACATGACACATCCTATCTCAAGACTTCGAGCGGGTCAGCCTACGGCTTCAACCTCCTATCCCGAGGGCGGAGTACTTCTCATTAGGCCAGTTTAGCAAACTAAACTCTAGCGGCCTTGAGAGAGAAATTAGGCTCCCCGGCTAGTGACCGCACACTCGCGTCGAAAAGAGGAGTGATAAATAATAATAATAGAACTTTGCAGCGACTGAGAAGAAGAACACTTATTGTAAAACGGCTCAAATAAACTTAAGAGCCCCCAAGTGACTTGGGTAGAAGAATGATTGCATGTCCCGAAGTACTTATATCATATCTATGTTCAACCAAACTTTAAACGCGTCTTAACCGACCGTCGGCTTCTCCCTCTTCGGTTAAGGACCGAAAATTGTTATGTACTCCATCGGTCGAGAATATCGATGGTGTTTCCAATAACCAGGCAATTAGGCCATAAGGCTGTAACAGACAAAGCGCGCTCAGGGAACTTATGCTATATTACTGCGAAGAGTAAGAAGCATCTTCGAAGAAAATAGTACCCCCACCGATACCTTTCTTCGGTGCTCATTGTTATTATGAGACTTGTGCAATAGATTTTTTGTACTCATGAGTTCCGTTGTGTGCCGACCATCATTGAATAACTATAAGAGCGCTAGCTTTCGGCTTCACCCAGTCTGAGGTCCGGCTCGGGTGACCCGATCGTGACAATCGCAGAGGTGCTCCCTTGACTCCCTAGCCGAACAATCGGGAACGTAGGGGTAAACACAGGAGCGAGGCAACCCAGCTTGCAAATCGCTTAAGTCAATGTGGTGCATATTGTGGGGAAATACACGAACAAGGAACGAAGCCGTACAAGTATAATCATATGCAACAGGAAAAGCTTCATAAAGGAAGCCCCCAAGTAAACGGGGTATTTGAATTTATGCGTCACAAACAAAGTTTGGACAAGGAAATTTTTTAGAAGCAACTTTTTTCCAAAAAAGTATAATGCTTGGTCGAACCGAACGCAAGTTAGAAATTAAAGCTTTGAGCATGAAAGCGACTTAGCTGGTTAATGTGTTCGGTATTGATGACGCGGTCCGAGCTTGATGCGGGGCAAGGTTCCATCCCTCAAGCCGGTCCCGAGGTAGCGGAGCGGAGAGCTTGACACGCCGAAGTGGTGACATAGCACGATCAATGCAGACCGGCAGAGTGACGCCGAAGTCCTCGGATCATTTTCCTGTGCACAAAAAATAGTGCAAACCGGAGATAATAGTAATAATGATAATTAAAAAAACGTTGCATAATAAATAATTTATGCAAAGTGAGTAATAAAAGAAATATGGCCTGGCGCCGAAGTCAAGTCGACGCAGGGTGTCGACGTGATGCGGTAAAGGCGTGGCAAAGCCTGAATTCGCAGGTTGGTCCGAGCTCCGAGTGCGGCGTTCGCCGAACTATGTACGGAAACTGACCGAACCACCATGCGACTGTCGTTAATGCAGCCACCATTTGATAGACCTGTGTACATATGACGGACAAACCAGAGTAATAATTCCTTGCGAAAAATGAACCCAAACAAGCAGAAAATACTGGGATTAATAGCACCTGGTTTATTTGTTGTAGCAATCCGAAGGAAGGTGATTCCTAAAATTGGGACCCGCTCCGCACACCCATTGCCTGATGGGCGATAAAACGACGGCATGGCAATGCTGGTAAATGTTGACTCGCCGAGGCAAAGCCCTCGGCCCAGCTAACGTGTCGGAGCTGGTCGGCTAGTGACGCCGAAGTGTCCGGAGTAGGTTGATGAAGAGATGGAGAAGCCCCCGGTCCAGCCGAGATGTCGAAGCCTCGATGTTAGCCGATGAGTTGAAATAGGTCGGCGTGATGGACACCATCTTGAAGAAGCAATAGTGCGGCCCTGTCGATGCAGGTCGTGACGTGGTCGATGCCGGCTTGATGAAGCGACCGTGCGGCGATGCCGGTATGCCCGCTCCGTGTAATCCATGGGGCGGTGATGTTGGTGATGATTTATCCTTCGTGATGCCGGGCTCTCATTCGGCTTGCCGAGATGATGATCCAAAGAAGTTGAGCTCGGCTCAACAAAGTGACGCCGTGTCTAGCGCAGGTCGGCAGCCGTGGAGTAATATTGCCGGACTGGTTTGACACCAGCATGATGTTGAAGATCATGTTCAAAAGATCTTACAGTTAGTGGGATGTGTTCGGGAACAAAACACAATACCCCATACAAAACTTCCTTCAAAAGGATGTCCGAAATCCTGTTCATAAAAAAGATGAACTCGGGTCGGATTTGTTTTCGCGCAGAAAACAGATCCGAAAAGTGATGCACTAATCGGAAGGTTCCTGGAGTTTGGACGGTCGGATCAAGTAGAAATTTTGAGAGGTGGTAGATATAGGAATTCCGCAGCCGATCAACGGTTGGATCTTCCAAAGGACGTCCGAGCTAGAAGCTGGTCACACGCCCTAAACTCATCCAAATTCCCGTCCAAATTTGACAGGGCTCCGGTATATCGTGGATTGCCAGAGATTCCTCCATCGGACCTCGACGAAATTTTCCAGGGTTGTTGTAGACTCAATTACGCACAATTACACTGAAGCGATCATCAAAGCGATACTCGAGGAGGTGGTGGTGGCAAATATGAGTTCGCTGTCCAGAAAAACAGCATGGTCGCTTAAGGGCAATGTTGACGTTGAGCCCCCAAGCTCCATAGATGATTCCTCCGTGATCTTGATTGAGATCGGAGTTGATGTTTGATGAAGGCCCTCGTCCGGACATGATGATCCGAACACGGGGCGCAATTCTTGGTCGAACCAAGGTGACCAGTCGAGCTGGTGACGAAGATGCCGAAGTCGCAGGTGATCTGCAGGCGAGCCATCGATCCTTTTGTCGATCACACAGCGGAACTCTCAATGAAAGCACCAATGTCGGTGTCAAAACCGGCGGATCTCGGGTAGGGGGTCCCGAACTGTGCGTCTAGGCCGGATGGTAACAAGAGGCAGGGAACACGATGTTTTACCCAGGTTCGGGCCCTCTTGATGGAGGTAAAACCCTACGTCATGCTTGATTAATATTGATGATATGGGTAGTACAAGAGTAGATCTACCACGAGATCAAGGAGGCTAAACCCTAGAAGCTAGCCTATGGTATGATTGTTGTATATATTGTATATCTATCGACTAGCCTGGCCTCAGTTTATATAATGCACCGGAGGCCTAGGATAACAAGAGTCCTAGCCGAATACGCCGGTGGGGAGAAGTCCTTGTCTTGATCGCCAAGTCTTGTGGAATCTTCCTTGTATGCGGTAGCCGTCCGAACTGGCCCATGAGTATACGGCCACGAGGGTCCTCGGCCCAATCTAATAGGTCGAGAGACGACGTGGTGAGTACCCCCTAGTCCAGGACACCGTCACTGGCACTGGGATCTATGTTAATAAGTTAGTCCCAAAAATCATATAAAATAGCATATAAATGCATATAAAACATCCAAGGTTGATAATATAATAGCATGGAACAATCAAAAATTATAGATACGTTGGAGACGTATCACTCCACCGCGTGCTACTCCACCGGCTACTGTTCAACCAGCCCTCTCCACGGTCTCCTGTTCAACCACCCCTCCACGGGCTACTGTTCATCCAGCCATCAACCGTCTACTATTCATCCACCCCTCCACGGGGTGGTCCTATTCATCGAGCCCTCCACGGGGTCCTGTTCATCCAGCCCCAACCGGCTCGATCGATCGGGGTCCTGTTCATCCAGAGGCAACACCACGGGGTCCTGTTCACCCACCCCCACCGGGAACTGTTCATCCAAACCCCCCAGCAACGCTCACTGTACATCCAAAGGCAGCATCGATCGGCTTCAGTTGGCGGCAGTAGCGAAGGAATCGCTCGATCGGGTTCAGTTAACAGCCATCGATCAATCGATCGAGTTTAGTAGCGCATAGCCTGCAGTGCAATCGCTCGAGTTCAGTAGGCGAACGCCTCGTTCGGGTTCAGTTAGAGCCCAATACCTCGCACCCACGTGCGTGCGTGTATGAGAGAAACGTGCAAACCTCCGTGCATCGCTCGGCCCCGACCGCCCACCGTAACCGGGAACACCTTGATATTTTCCTCGCCCTCGCTTCTACCATGGTTTTTTCCGTCATGGACGGCCCAAAGAATGTCATGCAGCTGCGTCTCCGGCCCGCCCAGGATGAAAAGCCCATTTTCTGTCATGATTTTTTGTCATAGAAGTAGGAGCCCACCACATCTATGATGATATCGGGTTTTGTCACAATTATCGTCATAGAAGTGTCATAAGTATGACAGGGAAAAAATTCGTTTGGCCCAAAATGTCATGGATGTGTCTTTTTTTGTAGTGTTCCTCACTAATTGCTGTAGGAATCACTAGAAATTATTTCTGTGATGAACTACTTTCCAATAAGGGACCAGGTACAGTTACCTCATCAAGTTCTACTTTCCTTCCCACTCACTTCTTTTGAGAGAAACTCCTTCTCTAGAAAGGATCCATTCTTAGCAACGAATATCTTGCCTTTGGATCTATGATAGAAGGTGTACCCAACAGTCTCCTTTGGGTATCCTATGAAAACACATTTCTCCGATTTGGGTTCGAGCTTATCAGGTTGAAGCTTTTTCACATAAGCATCGCAGCCCCAAACTTTAAGAAATGAAAAGTTGGGTTTCTTGCCAAACTACAGTTCATATGGTGTCATCTCAACGGATTTTGATGGTGTCCTATTTGACGTGAATGCAGTCGTCTCTAAAGCATAACCCCAAAATGATAGCATAAATCAGTAAGAGACATCATAGATCGCACCATATCTAATAAAGTGCGATTGGGACGTTCGGACACACCATTATGCTATGGTGTTCCAGGTGGCGTGAGTTGCGAAACTATTCCACATTGTTTCAAATGAAGACGAAACTCGTAACTAAAATATTCTCCTCCACGATCAGATCGTAGAAACTTTATTTTCTTGTTACGATGATTTTTCTTGTTATGTTTCATCAAGTAGATATACCCATATCTTCTCAAATCATCTGTGAAGGTCAGAAAATAACGGTACCCGCCACGAGCATCAACACTCATCAGACCGCATACATCAGTATGTATTATTTCCAATAAGTCTGTTGCTCATTCAATTGTTCCGGGGAACAGAGTCATAGTCATCTTGCCCATGAGGCATGATTCGCAAGCATCAAGTGATTCCAAAAGCCCATCAGCATGGATTTTCTTCATGCGCTTTACACCCATATGACCAAAACGGTAGTGCCACGAATAAGTAGCACTATCATTATTAAACTTATATCTTTTGGCTTCAATACTATGAATATGTGTATCACTACTATCAAGATTTAGTAAAAATAGACCACTCATCAAGGGTACATGACCATAAAAGATATTACTCATATAAATAGGACAACTATTATTCTCTGATTTAAATGAATAACCGTATCGCATCAAACAAGATCCAGATATATTGTTCATGCTTAACGCTGGCACCAAATAACAATTATTCAGGTCTAAAACTAATCTCGTAGGTAGATGTAGAGGTAGCGTGCCCACGGCGATCACATCAACTTTGGAACCATTTCCCACGCGCATCGTCACCTCGTCCTTAGCCAATCTTCGCTTAATTTGTAGCCCCTGTTTTGAGTTGCAAATATTAGCAACAGAACCTGTATCAAATTCCCAGGCGCTACTACGAGCATTAGTAAGGTACACATCAATAACATGTATATCAAATATACCTTTCACTTTGCCATCCTTCTTATCTGCTAACTACTTGGGGCAGTTCTTCTTCAAGTGACCAGTCCCTTTGCAGGAAAAGCACTCAGTCTCAGGCTTAGGTCCAGACTTGGGCTTCTTCACTTGAGCACAACTTGCTTGCCGTTCTTCTTGAAGTTCCCCTTCTTCCCTTTGCCCTTCTTCTTGAAACTGGTGGTCTTGTTGACCATCAACACTTGATGCTCCTTCTTGATTTCTACCTCCGCAGCCTTTAGCATCGCGAAGAGCTCGGGAATCGTCTTATCCATCCCTTGCATATTATAGTTCATCATGAAGCTTTTGTGGCTTGGTGGCAGTGATTCAAGAACTCTGTCAATGACACTATCAACCAGAAGATTAACTCCCAGCTGAGTGAAGTGATTGTGGTACCCAGACATTCTGAGTATGTGTTCACTGACAACTATTCTCCTCCATTTTGCAGCTGTAGAACTTATTGGAGACTTCATATCTCTCAATCCGCGCATTTTCTTGAAATATTAAATTCAACTCTTGGAACATCTCATATGCTCCATGACGTTCAAAACGTTGTTGAAGTCCCGGTTCTAAGCCGTAAAGCATGGCACACTGAACTATCGAGTAGTCATCAGCTTTGCTCTGCCAAGTTTTCATAACATCTGGAGTTGCTCCCGCAGCGGGTTTGTCACCTAGCGGTGCTTCCAGGATGTAATTCTTCTATGCAGCAATGAGGATAATCCTCAAGTTACGGACCCAGTCCGTGTAATTGCTACCATCATCTTTCAACTTAGCTTTCTCTAGGAACGCAATAAAATTCAATGGAACAACAGCACGGGCCATTTATCTACAACAACATAGACATGCAAAATACTATCAGGTACTAAGTTCATGATAAATTAAAGTTCAACTAATAATATTACTTAAGAACTCCCACTTAGATAGACATCCCTCTAGTATCTAAGTGATCATGTGATCCATATCAACTAAACCATGTCTGATCATCACGTGAGATGGAGTAGTTTCAATGGTGAACATCACTATGTTGATCATATCTACTATATAATTCACGCTCGACCTTTCGGTCTTAGTGTTCCGAGGCCATATCTGCATATGCTAGGCTCGTCAAGTTTAACCCGAGTATTCTGCTTGTGCAAAACTGGCTTGCACCCGTTGTATGTGAACATAAAGCTTATCACACCCGATCATCACGTGGTGTCTCGGCACGACGAACTGTAGCAATGGTGCATACTCAGGGAGAACACTTGTACCTTGAAATTTAGTGAGGGATCATCTTATAATGCTACCGCCGAACTAAGCAAAATAAGATGCATAAAGGATAAACATCACATGCAATCAAATAAGTGATATGATATGGCCATCATCATCTTGTGCCTTTGATCTCCATCTCCAAAGCACCGTCGTGATCATCATCGTCACCGGCTTGACACCTTGATCTCCATCGTAGCATCGTTGTCGTCTCGCCAACTATTGCTTCCACGACTATCGCTACCGCTTAGTGATAAAGTAAAGCAATTACATGGCGATTGCATTTCATACAATAAAGCGACAACCATATGGCTCCTTCCAGTTGCTGATAACTGTGTTACAAAACATGATCATCTCATACAACAATTTATATAATCACGCCTTGACCATATCACATCACAACATGCCGTGCAAAAACAAGTTAGATGTCCTCTACTTTGTTGTTGCAAGTTTTATGTGGCTTCTACGGGCTTAGCAAGAACCGTTCTTATCTATGCATCAAAAAACCACAACGCGGTATAGTGATTGCTTTTTGATCTTCAGAAAGAACCCTGTTCACTGAGTCCGATTCAACTAAAGTTGGAGAAATTGACACCCGCCAGCCACCTGTGTGCAAAGCACGTCGGTAGAACCAGTCTCATGAACACGGTCATGTAATGTCGGTCCGGGCCACTTCATCCAACAATACCGTTGAATCAAGAAACAACTAGTGACGGCAAGCAATATGTATATACCAACGACCACAACTCCTTTGTGTTCTACTCGTGCATGTAACATCTACGCATAGACCTGGCTCGGATGCCACTGTTAGGGAACGCAGTATTTCCAAAAAATTCCTACGAGCACGCAAGATCTATCTAGGGATGCATAGCAACGAGAGGGGAGAGTGTGTCTACGTACCCTCGTGGACCGAAAGCGGAAGTGTTTAAGTAACACGGTTGATGTAGTCGAACGTCTTCGCGATCCAACCGATCAAGTACCGAACGCACGGCACCTCCGCGATCTACACACGTACAGCTCGGTGATGTCCCTCGAACTTTAGATCCAGCAGAGGATGAGGGAGAGTCTTGTCAGCACGACGGCATGTTGACGGTGATGATGAAGTTACCGACACAGGGCTTTGCCTAAGCACTACGACAATATGACCGAGGTGGAAATCAGTGGAGGGGGCACTGCACATGGCTAAGAGATCAACTTGTGTGTTTATGGGGTGCCCCCTCCCCCGTATATAAAGGAGTGGAGGAGGGGAGGGCCGGCTGTCGGTGTCAAAACAGGCGGATCTCGAGTAGGGGGTCCTGAACTGTGCGTCTAGGATCGATGGTAACAGGAGACGGGGGACACGATGTTTACCCAGGTTCGAGCCCTCTCTATGGAGGTAATACCCTACTTCCTGCTTGATTGATCTTGATGAATATGAGTATTACAAGAGTTGATCTACCACGAGATCGTAATGGCTAAACCCTAAAAGCCTAGCCTGTATGACTATGGTAATGAGTATATCCTTTCCGGACTAACCCCTCTGGTTTATATAGACACCGGAGGGGAAATCTAGGGTTACATAGAGTCGGTTACATAAGAAGGAATCTTCATAGTCGGTCGCCAAGCTTGCCTTCCATGCCAAGGAGAGTCCAATCCCGACACAGGTACATTCTTCGGCCTTCATGTCTTCACAGCCCATCAGTCCGTCCCATGGATAACAGGCCGGACGCCCAAAGACCCCTTAGTCCAGGACTCCCTCAGTAGCCCCTGAACCTGGCTTCAATGACGAGGAGTCCGGCGCACAGATTGTCTTCGACATTGCAAGACGGGTTCCCTTCTATCCGAACTTCAAGATAGTCTTTAGATGCGATGATAGTATCCGGACCTGTCACACACACCATACATAACCACAGAGATAATATATTTTTACACGAGTCTAATCTGCTGACAACTTTTTACAATATGACATCATGTCTGTCCGGTCATAATTTCGAACCGTTTTTCGTCTGCCGCTCCATGTTTCGAGACGCGGTTGCCATTGGCACGTCTTGTCGAAGTAGAGATCGTGTCCCCTTATTACGGGATTCTCATCAATGCGGGCGTGGGTAACCCAACCGTGCCGTTTATACAGCCCTTGGGGATAGGCGAATCTTAAGGCGAGTGAGGAGGCGTTTAATATTCGTTGCCTTTATAAGGGTATAAGGATTCCCTCTTCCTCTCTCACGCCCTCTCTCTGTCTCCGCCTTTCCAATCTCGAGCTCCAGTGCCCAAGTTCTCATCTCCTTTCCACTCAAGAAATCATGTCCGAATCCGGAGGTCAAGGCAAGTGGATGGTATCCTCCGTCAAGGAGGAGGACATTATTGAGCTTCGTGCAGCCGTATACTTGTCAAAGGAGATCACTCACCGCCTGCCGACCGAGGGACAAGTCGTCCCCACACTGAAGCCCACCGAGTGGGTAGTGTTCATCCCCCATTTCCTCCGCGGGCTAGGGTTTCCACTCCACCCTTTTATCTGCGGGCTGATGTATTATTACGGGATAGATTTCCATGATCTGTCCCCAAATTCCTTCCTCAACATCTTGGCGTTTATCGTCGTGTGTGAGGCCTTCCTCCGCATCCAACCCCACTTTGGGCTGTGGCTCAAAGTCTTTAACGTGAAGCCGAAGGTGGTAGATGGCTAGCACGCAGAGTGCGGAGGAGCCATGCCGAGCAAGCTATCCATCGTCTCCTGGCCCAAAGGTACTTTTGTGGACACGGTAAAGAAGTGGCAGAAACAGTGGTTCTACATCACAGAACCTCGCGGCACCACCTAGGCCGCAGCTGCCGAATGCCGCTCCGGTGCTCCCATGCGACTCACCTCCTGGGTCGAGAAGAGTCCGGACTGGTGTTCACCTGACAAGCTGATAGCGTTGTAGAAGCGCGTTCAAAGCATGGTAACCAAGAACGTCAAGCTCGTTGATGTGATCCAGGTGATGCTTGTTCGTCGGATCCTTCCGTGCCAGCGCCGAAGCCACCCTCTGTGGGAGTTCAACCCGAAGAAGCACCAGACCCTGGTGAGGCTCTTCGAGACTACTCACGAAGGTGCATGGAAGTTGCTCTTTAAGGGCAACGAGAAACCGCCGGCCGCAGATTCAGATCGCGGGCACGACGCTAAACACCTCGCTAGCAAGGTATGTCATTTTTATGCATTCTCCACTTGTTTGTTTCAAGGATGATGCTTGAGCTTTTATTGTTGCTTTTTCAGGACTGGATGGAGAGGGCGAAGCGGATCCAGTGTCCGGCCCCGCTGCCCGAAGAATCGGTCATCCTGCGTCTGGCGAACATGCTGGCGCCGGCGCCCTATAAGGCGCCGGACAAGAAGGCCAAGGGGGCCAAGAGTGGCCCCCGTCGCAAGGGCACTTCAGACGTGACTTCCGAAGACGACGAAGCACATTCCGCTATCCCTGAGGACAATGGCAAGGAAGAGGACGAGGAGGAGGAGGAAAATAACCCTCCCCCTGAGGAGAGGAGGAAGAAGAGGGCGGCTTCGGTGCATCTGGAGGTGGAAACGCCCAAGAAGGGGAAGGGCGTCCCAGCGGTCAATACCGCGTGGGACGTCGACAACAGTCCGGAACGATGCCCCCCGCACTAAGCCCCTGGCCCCATCGTAAGTGAAATGGCTCGCTCATGCGCACATTCGGCCCTTTCTCTTCATTATTTTGACATAGTTAACTGTATTATTGCAGTTCGGCCCGTGACCTTATCCAGCAATCCTCATCTGGAGGTTCGTTGGCTTCGTCGGAGATGGCGAGCATGTCGCCACCGCCTGCTTATTCCCCCAGGGCCAGGGACGACACCGAAGTGTTGTCCCGGAGGATTGCTCCGAACCGGGAAGGAGCCCAGGATGCTGTCTGGGAGGCGCCTCAAGGCGAGACCTCCACTGCCGGACACATGGGAGCCGATCCCCATGGAGACTGGCGAAGAGGGCCGCATCCAGTTTGGCCCTCAGCCGAATATGATTTCGGAGACTCACATGGCTCCGGAGTCGGGCGAGCAACCGCCTTTGAAGGAGGGGCGTGCGCCACTTCCACTGGTGGCCCCTGTTCATCCAGGGGCATCGGATAACCTGATGGAGGCGCTACGAGGTGCCTCCATCATGGACGAGAACCGTGTCCTGATGGGTGCGGTGATCGAGAAGGTTCAGTCTACCAAGAGTGGACTGAATGAAGCCTGCAGCAGCCTGTTGATGGGTTTCGAGGTAAGAAAGAGAAAAAAACCCATGTAGACAGTAGCCCCTGAGACACTGTCCGGTGTTCGGCAAGAAGAACCGGACAGTGGATCAATCTTTTGTTATAGGAGACTAACATAATATGTATGAATAAGCAGGTGTCGCTGTTGGCTGCAACCTCGCATGCTGCCAAAGTCTCTGAACTGAGGCAGAGGCTGGAGCAGACTGAGAATGAGCTTGGCGAGGTTAAGGTTCGGCTCCAGGAGAAGCAAGGTGAGTGACGACTTGTTGTGTGTTCGGGAAGGATAGGCACTGCATATTGACCGCGGTGTCGTGATATGTGTAGGAGCCGCGACTGAGGTCGAGGCCCTAAGGTAGGGCCTGGGCGAGGCCGAGGAGAAGGCTGTCTAGCAGCAGGCCACCCGTAAGAAGCTCAAGGCCCGGGTCAAAGAAATCCAGCAGGAGCTCCAGGATGCGGTCAAGAAATGCGAAGCCTTGGAGCATGATGCATCTGTTCAAGGGACCAAACTAACCAAGGCTCGTCAGAGCGCGGAGACCGCATAGAATGAGGCCCAGGCTGCCCTCCAGGAGATCCAGGTGGCCAAGAAGATCATGGCGGGTAAGGCATTTAAGATGCAAAGCAAGTATGCGGAGAAGCAGTACCTTTTACTAACTCGGGTTCGGAGTTCCCCAGGGGCTTTTGTGGATTTACCACGCAGTGTATCAGACGCCGCGGAGTTCTATCGAGCCGAAGGAGGGGGTTCTATGGAGAAGCTATTCTGGTCGCAGTATGCGGCGCTAGAGCATCCCGTGTCCTTCACCGATCAGCTGAAACAGCTGGTGGAGCTACATAGGGTGGCCGAACTAGCCATTAAGGATTTGATAATCCGGCTATGGCCAGCCGAAGCTATGCCCGGCAGCTACTTCAGACTCGTGAGGCGGATGGTGAATGCATGTCCTCGGCTGGACGTCGTCAAGCGCTCGGCCTGCATTGAAGGTGCGCGCATGGCCTTCGCCCGTTGCAAGATGTGGTGGGCGAGGATGGACGCCGTTGAGGTGACCAGAGGGCCTCCGGAGGGCAAGGAGCATCGCACACCTGAACGATATTTTGCGAATGTCCTAGAGGGGGCTCGCCTTGCGGCAGCACAGTGTTCGCAGGACATTGTATTTGAATAAATGTATTCATGTTGCCTTTGCCTTGTATTATGAAAACAAAGCCTATTTTGTAATGTAATTTTGTTATGCTTTTAATTGTTTCCTCATGTGCGGCCGTGTTGTATGTAATGTGAGGGTTGGCCAGTCGTCGGCTTCTGCCCTCACGTAGGTAGTACGGAGGTGTTCGGGATGGAATCTAAACAATCTTGATCCAATTATATGGTCCTTGAAGGAGTTGTTTAGCACAACAAACAAGGCAATCAAACTGTACGGCTTAAACGCCCTCACTTAGCCATTGGAGTTTTACAATAAAGCGTGGGCGCAGCCCCTGGTTCGAACCAGAGTGTTGTCAGCATCTAATCGGGAAGTGCCGATCTTTCGCATAATGCGGAAAAAATCTCCAACGATTTGTAACCCTCGAACAGATGACCGGCTCTCGCCATATCATGACAGTCAGTTTTCGGCTTTCTCTACTGAGGCGCTCATCAGGTCAAGGCCAGGGCACAATTGCAGTAGTTCTCCCTTTACTACCCTAGCCGATTTAGCGGAACGTAGGGTAGCAAGCACAGGAGCCGGGCAACCCAACTATTGACCAAAGACATGATTCGGAGCCAATGCATATAATGCTAAGTTCGGGGTGCCGAACTTATCTTTAAGGATTGTTCGTACTTTTTTGCCGTATCGTGGGGCGATGGGGAGTCCCTGCCAAATATGAAACATACCAGAGTGTACGGTTGCTAGGAAATAAGTAATTTAAAGGAAAACAGAGGGAGAACAGAGATAGGATCTGGGGCATGTGACACCTCGGCTCAGAGCAACCAGTTTACCATGCATTGCCAGCCCAGAGACCATGTCTTCTGGCAACACACAACATCTTGGTACAGAAAACAACCGCTTTATTAATGCTAGCAGATCAAAGTTTACATTGCAACAGGTAGTGAGGCCAAGTGGCACACAAGGTGCGGCTGAACAATATGTACATTATTTAGTAAACATAAAGGCCTCGATCATAACAACTACGCGGCAGCAGAACAACGTCGTAGCGGAACTCCATAGCACAGGGACACCAATGTGGACACAATCTAGACTCGGACATCACTCCTTTCCAACAAGGCTTTCCTGAAATCTGGCATGACACACTAGGTCAGTACATGGAATGTACTTGCAAGCTCACAACATACATAAACATAATGACAAGCAATATCATGATAATTAACCATTATTGACAATGCAACAATATAACCAACATGCTGTGATCATACTCTTGTGAGAAAAATCCCTCTTACCAACGGTGATCACTTCTTGGATCACCACCATGCCAACCGCAAAATCTTAACTATGAACATCTCGTGATCTTTCCGGCGATCACAACCACGAACCATACTTGGTCTAAAACAATGATCTTTCCGGCGATCACAACCACGACCAACATTTGGTCTTATCCAACCCAATGGCCTTCTCGCCATCCTCAACTGTGCAGAGTTCATAACTTAGTGTGCAAGTTTTATTAAATGTTGACCATGGTGTGACCTACTTTCGAGCGTGTCCGTAATCGTGGACTCGGCTATCGATAGATTAATACACTCTGCAGAGGTAGCGCACTGTACCCACACCACGGAACCCATGGCCTCGTAGTCCCATTCGGGTGGACCAACGACATTTCGATAAAACCCCTCCATTGCCATGACACTCTCTCGGCCACTCCAACCCACTCCCAACTGGGCTAGTCCTGGGTGGCCCCGTGTCTACCAAAGACACAACGACCACCATCGTGGCCAAGACATAAACGTCCCTCACGGGGACCGGTACCAAAAATCTCAACAACGGGTACACAAGGTTATGTCTGCTTACTGGGCTAGGGTACCGCACGCCCATAACCTTCCCTAGTTGGAGGCACCGACCAGAGGCATGACAACAGACCGAATAAAGGCCTTCCCATATAGGCAAATGTGGTTGCACTGGGAAAAAGTCGATTCAGTGGCACCATGACCCGGTCAATGATATATTCAAGTTGTATTATTTCAGGTTCAACTTAAATTGAAAATAACCAGTGTCATAGTATGCCATGAAGTGCAACAATAACATATGTATCACATATTAACGGAAAAGACTGAGTCAACTATATCCACACTGAGCATAACCATCAACAACTCTTGACACTTCTCTGGCCAAGATTAAACCTCACATTAAGCAGAATCTTTTCTAACAAATTCTATCATTTTTCATATGCAAGAAAAATATCTCCAATTAATTACTTATATCCATAACCATAATATTTTTTTCATAACAAAAACTAATTCTAGTCTCTTGACCAACTTAGTTAGTTATAAACTTTCTGTAACCCAAGCATATTAACTAGGACAAGCATTTAACAGAATATAAATAACACAATAGTGATCTATATGCATGGATTAAATCATTCATTCAAGTAGGAAAATCACAAATATTGCAATGGCACCATGAAAATGTTGCTGTGGCTTGCCTTAGTGCAGATGAAGTTCACAAGCCTCCTGGTGATCCTCAAGACAAGCTTCACTTCTCTGAAAACATTTTATAAACACAAAAAGAAGAACCCTTCTGAAAATCACTAGAAAATCTAGACAGCAGGGAAAAATCCCATTTTTGGTGAGCTACTAGGTTTCTTTACAAAGAACACAATGAAAAAGAATCAATTCATTTGGACTTATGGTTGAAAAGTTATAGTTGTTTGAAGCTCTCTGGATATAAATGAAATTTGAATTTAAATAAAAACAGACTGGGGGTGACGTCGAAAGTGTAAAGCCTCAGGGCGCCACCACTCGTACCGCTTCACACGCGTACTGAGTGGCTGACTAGCGGACCCCTCTAGTCGGGTGAGGGGAGAGGGGAAACGAGACAGGGGGCAGCGCGGCTTCGCCGGAGCAAACGCCAGCGACGAGAGCTCCTTTGCTAAAATGAGAGGGAGGGATCGAGAGAGGAGAGGGAGGCGCACCTTCCCGTACCCGTAGAGTAGCTAGGGGTGGTCGGACGTTATCGGATTCGTCCTCTCTAGTGGAGACAGGAAGCAGAGCTCGCCGGAGACGAAGACGACGATGAGCAGAGGCGACTCCAGGGACTCCAACCAGGCGGAACGGCACCACCGCAGAGTAGCGGAGGCCCTGGAAGGGTTGCCCAGGCCTGGGAGGGGCCGGAGCTATGGAGACGACCCGAGGGGATCACCGGCAAGCTCGAGCTCGGGGACGGCGGCCCGCGGCCTGCCCGGCCGGGCTACGGTTCTCTATTAGGTTGTGGAGTGTGTGGGAGTGGTGGATGATGCTCAAGGAGGCTGGGGGATGGCTCTATTTATAGCCGAGCGTCGAGGGGGGTTTGGGCTCCGTCGGTGGACACCTGGACACGGCGCCGGGTGACGAGCGGCGTCAGTGAGAGAGGGAGAAGGAAGGAGATGGAGCTCACGCGGGAACTGTGGGCCAACATGGATGAGCACATGGGCAGTGGGGTGACGACGAGCACAGTGTGCACCACACTGTTTTGTTGGCCGGACCATGCCCGTGCTTGCTGCGGCGAGCTCCGGCGTCGGCGAGTGCCAGGGGAGAGTTAAGGGGGCTCGGACGAAGATGGTGGCGAGGTTTGGCACGCTTGGGCAGGCAGGGAAGCGAGCACGCGATCAACAGAGGCTCGGGCGCGTCGCGGAGCGCGTCGGCCGCATGCCAGCATGCCTGGACGAACGTGGTCACCGCGTGAACTCTGACCTCAGGCCGACCTAAGCCCAAACTTCATGTCTGACATGTTGTTCGTGGTAGTTTTGAAGGTTACCACGCTTTGGTTTGGATCCAGACGTAGTAGAAAAGATTTCACAAGCCTAGTAAGTTTCTGATCAGTAACTTTGAGAGGTTACTAAGGTCAAATGGCTGGGAGTTGGGAGCTGGGCTTTGGAGGGTAGCAATCATATCCTAAGGTGATGATGCACAAGAAAAATCAGCCCCAATTGAGCAAGTAAAATGGTAGTTGCTGTAGAAACCACCATTTTTGTCCAGAACAGAAAATATTTTCTGTAGCAAAAATATTCCAAAAATTTATGCAATATTTTTGCTCAGGAAGGTGCCCTAGGGTTCCAAGAATATTTTTGAATTTTATCAGATTTTTGTGGGCAAGAAAAATTGGGGTTGCTTTGGTACACATTGATCTAGCTAGGGTTTAAGAGAGGGAACTGAATATTTTTCATTTAAGAAAAATATTCCAATAATTATTTTGAGATGAACCAGAGTGGGATTGAGGGTTAGAGAGGGAAATGGGACACTTGGGTGAAAGCCAAGGGATACCCAAGTGTTTAAGTCCATATGAAAAGATTCAAAACTCCAAGTTTGAGAATCAATCCAAAAGAAAACCAGGCAAATAAAAGAGGGCATAAACCAGGCTGTCACAGGGCCCTTGAACTTGGATCATGAATTGTTTCCATTATAGTTGGGTTAATGCGTCCTAGCACATTCGTACAAAATAATGCAATAAGCAACCGGCTATTTGACATGCCGCGACTAAAGGCGAGCTGCGTGTGGGTCCTGAAAACGGATAGAGTAATTGCTGAGTTAGCCTCTAGGGCTTCCCATGTACGCATGTGCTCTATGTCAATCCGATGTGTTTATCCTTTAACGGGACCATTAATTAGGTCGTCAAAGGAGGCCCGCATAAGAGAAACCTGAAAAGGGGGAAAAGGAGATAGTAAAGTTATATGTGTGTCCGGGATCGGTCTAACCGAACTGTAGATCCCGGGCTGGCTTGTGCCTCCGTCGATGTCCATGGAATTTTGAGTGCGTAATTATGTACACGTGGTACGAATGCCACTACTCTGTTGGGACTGGGACGGAGGCTAAATTGCTAATCGAGATCTTGACGTGTTGCGCTGTCCTGTTGAAGTGTAGTCCGGAACCTCTTAATGATGTCCAGGGGCTCGGCAGTCGTACTATGGTGCTGCTTGAGAAGGCCGCTCTGTACCTCTGCTGCTAGGGCGGCGATGTGCTCCTCTGTTCGGAGGGAGCATTCAGTATTGCCATTGACTGTTATGACGCTGCATGGACCGGGCATCTTGAGCTTGAGATAAGCATAGTGTGGCACTGCATTGAATCTAGCAAACGCGGTTCGTCCGAGCAGTGCGTGGTAGCCGCTGCAGAAGGGGACGATATCGAAGATGAACTCTTCGCTTTGGAAGTAGTCCGGAGAACCGAAGACCACCTCCAGCGTGATTGAGCCCATACAGTGGGCCTCTACGCCTGGTATGACTCCTTTAAAGGTAGTCTTTGTTGGTTTGATTCGTGAGGGATCAATGCCCATCTTCCGCACTGTATCCTGATAGAGCAGGTTGAGGCTGCTACCATCGTCCATTAGGACTCGTGTTAGGTGAAATCCGTCGATTATTGGGTCGAGGACCAGTGCGGCTGAACCGCCATGCCGGATACTAGTTGGATGATCTCGATGATCGAAGGTGATCGGGAGTGACGACCACGGATTGAATTTTGGGGCGACTGGCTCTACCGCGTAGACGTCCCTAAGTGCTCGCTCACGCTCCCTTTTGGGGATGTGTGTAGCGTATATCATGTTCACCATTTTGACTTGAGGGGGAAATTTCTTCTGCCCACCGGTGTTCAGCTTCCGGGGTTCTTCATCCTCGTCCTCACTTTGTGATCCCTTTTCCTTGTTTTTGGCATTTAACTTTCTAGCCTGTTTGAAAACCCAACAATCCCTGTTGGTATGATTGGCTTGTTTGTCTGGGGTGCCATGCATCTGGCACGGACGATCAAGTATGCGGTCCAGGCTGGAAGGTCCTTCATTGCTCCTCTTGTAGGGCTTCTTCCATTGGCCGGACTTGGAGCCGCTGAATCCAGCGTTTACTATGGTGTCATTGGTGTTGTCGCCATTGCTTCGGCGTTTGTGCCTATTGCGTCGGAGCTTGCCGGTGCTGTTCTTGGCCTCGGAGGGGCCTGTCTTGCTGGCCGTGTTTTTGCTACGAGCCAGCCAGCTGTCCTCACCCGCGCAAAAGCGGGTCATGAGTGTCGTAAGGGCTGCCATGGATTTCGAATTTTCTTGGCCAAGGTGGCGTGCTAGCCATTCGCCACGAATGTTGTGTTTAAAGGCCGCTAGGGCTTCGGCATACGGACAGTCAACGATCTGGTTCTTTTTGGTTAGGAACCTAGTCCAGAATTTTCTTACTGATTCTCCAGGTTGCTGAAATATGTGGCTTAAGTCATCGGCATCTGGTGGCCGGACATAAGTTTCTTAGAAGTTATCAAGGAAAGCCTCTTCCAAGTCCTCCCAGCTGCCGATGGAATTTTCAGGCAGACTATTTAGCCAGTGTCTAGCCGGCCCTTTTAACTTTAGTGGGAGGTATTTGATGACGTGGAGATCATCTCCTCTGGCCATGTGGATGTGGAGAATAAAATCTTTGATCCACACTGCGGGATCGGTTGTTCCGTCGTATGATTCAATATTAACGGGCTTGAACCCCTCGGGGAATTCGTGATCCAGCACCTCATCTGTGAAGCAGAGAGGGTGTGTGGCGCCTCTATATCAGGCCGCGTCACGGTGCACCTCCGATGAAGTCCGTCTGCGGTTATCGGCCCGGGTGTGACTAGGTTTGTCACGTCCGAATAGGTAGCCGTTATCCCGAGTCGGGAAGCATCCTCGCGATCCGTAGATTGATTTGGTGTGTCCTTCTCTATTGTCCAGATCCTGCCGAAGGTCGTATGTATGGTCCCGAGCTATTCAGTCCCTGTTTTTGCGAGGTGGTGGGGTGGGCTGTTGTTCGGCCTGAGTTGCCGTTTTATCCCGACCACGGGGTGGTCGGTCCGCCGCACTATCCCGACCACGTGGTTGTCAGTCCACATTGCGTGAGGGAGGTATGGGATCTGGTGCCTCCTCATTGAACTGAGGTAGCAGTCTACGCTTTGGGTAACTCTTGGCTGGGCGCTCGAGGCCGTATTCTTCGGCTGCTAGGACATCAGTCCATCTGTCAATGAGCAAGTCTTGATCCGCTTGGAGCTGCTGCTTCTTCTTCTTCAGGCTTCTTGCAGTGGCTATTAGCTGGAGCTTGAAGCGCTCCTGCTCGAGGGGTGCCTTAGGCACGATGAATTCCTCATTGCCGAGGTTCTCATCATCCTCGGAGACTGGACGATAACTATCATCATCTGGGTCATTGGGCATGGCCTGTTTATCATGGTTATCTTGCCTGTTGTCTTGTTCCTCCTGTTCGGATGCAGCCCCGACAGGGTCTTCATTGTTTTCGGCGTCGCCCGGAGTACTATTTTCTCTGGTGCCAGTGTTGCCATCTTTTGAGCGATGAGGCTTAGAGCGGTGTTTAGGGCGTCGGCGCTAGGACTGTGTCTCAGAAGGTTTATTCGCAACTGGATCTCCTTTGTCATCGTCGCTAGCTTTTTTAGGTGTGTCGACCATGTACACATCGTACGAAGAGGTGGTCGTCCAATGTCCAGTAAATGGCGGGTCTTGGCCTTTCTCCTTGTCGGCATCGTCGTCCATACCGTCGATGTCTTCGGAGCCGTAATCAAGCACGTCGGTTAAGTCATCGACAGTGGCTATGAAGTGGGTGGTGGGTGGGAAGCGTAATTCCCCATCATCAGCCTCTGGCTCGAACTGAACATAGTTCGGCTGTGAGTCCTTCTCCAAGGACAAGTTCTTTAAATATTTTAGCACATCACCCAAAGGTGAGTGCTGGAAGATATCCGCGGTGCTAAATTCGAAAATCGATAACCGATCCAGCTCGGTGTCTGCAGGTGTACCTGGTCCGAAATTATAGTCGGAGACGAGTTCGGAGTTCCATTGGCGCAAATATTGCGGGGTGCCGAGTCCATGTGCGGCTCCAACACTGCCGACTCTGTGGCCTCGGATGGCACGATCTTCTCCGGTTCTAAGGCCGTTGCAGCAACAGGGACCATCTCCTGGATGAGGTCTGATGACAGATTAAGTCATGTTCATCGGGGCGGGGGGGAGCGATCGCTACGGTCTCAAATCCATTGAAGATCAAGTCTCCACGGATATCCATGACATAGTTCAAGCTTCCAAATCTGACCTGGTGGCCAGGGGCGTAGCTATCGATCTGCTCCAGATGGCCAAGTGAGTTGGCCCGTAGTACGAAGCCACCGAACACAAAAATTTGTCCGGGGAGGAAGGTTTCTCCTTGGACAGCGTCACTATAAACGATTGGAGGGGCCATCGAACCTTTTGTTGATGGCACAGTGGAACTCTCAATGAAAGCACCAATGTCGGTGTCAAAACCGGCGGATCTCGGGTAGGGGATCCCGAACTATGCGTCTACGATCGATGGTAACAGGAGACAGGGGACACGATGTTTACCCAGGTTCGGGCCCTCTCTATGGAGGTAATACCCTACTTCCTGCTTGATTGATCTTGATGAATATGAGTATTACAAAAGTTGATCTACCATGAGATCGTAATGGCTAAGCCCTAAAAGCCTAGCCTGTATGACTATGGTAATGAGTATATCCTTTCTGGACTAACCCCTCCGGTTTATATAAACACCGGGGGGAATCTAGGGTTACATAGAGTTGGTTACATAAGAAGGAATCTTCATAGTCGGTCGCCAAACTTGCCTTCCACGCCAAGGAGTCCAATACGGACACAGGTACATTCTTCGGCCTTCATGTCTTCACAACCCATCAGTCCGGCCCACGGATAACAGGCCGGACGCCCAAGGACCCCTTAGTCTAGGACTCCCTCACCGGCCTCCTATGGCGCGCCCCAAGGGGGGGATTCCTACTCCTAGTAAGAGTAGGTTTCCCTCCTTCCCTAGTTGGAGTAGGAGAAGAAGGAAGAGGGAGAGGGGGAGAAGGAAAGGGGGGTCGGCCCCCCTCCCAATTCGGATTGGGCTTGGGGGCGCGCTGTCACACCCTGCATTTTGTAACATTTCATTTGCATTAATAAAGCATTAAAATTTAGATCAACAAAAACTTCTGCATTATTTGGCTTTTATTTTGGAGTTGGATTTCTCTGTGTGGTTTTTCAAGTGCTCTTTAAAGTCAACTACTCCACCTTCTGTACTTCATCTACTTGCCCCAAACTTCTGCCCAATGATCATGCCATGTGTATAGTGCAATATAGTATTTTCCTACAAAAATAATTTGGCCAAATAGTATTTTCAAAAATTAGTTTTCCAAAAACCCCTGAATTGAGGTTTGCACTACAAGTACTTGATTTTGGGTATGAAAAATATTTCAAAAAGTATATTTGAAACCTATTAGATAAAGGATTCCCATAAACCACAAAGATGTAATTTTAAAAGTTATTTTCCCATTTTATTTAAAAGCTTTTTCTTAAGGCTAGAAATGGTCTTTAATAGGGAAAAATTATTTTATTGTTTTAAATATATTTGAGAAAAATCAGGGAAACTCAGTTGACATATATTTTCCATATATATGAGTTTCAGCACATGGTCATGATCAAAATATTAGACAAAACCTGCCAAAACCATCTCTGCCCATTTCAAGGATTTGAAATATTTCTACAGAAAATATTTTCATAAAAATCCAAGGAAAATCCAGCAAGTCACAAATGCATATTGTTATCACCATACAAAGCCTCATGTCAATTAAGGTCATTTTGGTTCACCAAAATGCCCCAAAACCCTCTCTGACCAGAATCAAATTTGAACAAGTTTGTACTACCAACCTTCTCTCCTTGATCCCAACTTTTGTGAGCATGTTCACATGACCAAATGAGGCCATTACACCAAGTGGTGCATCAAGGGGAAGTGATTTGCTCAACTAGATCTACGCAAGTTCATTTCTGCTAATTTCTAGGGTTTACAAAAGTTGCATTGGCAACTTTTCCCAAATAAGCTCCAAATTGGTGGAAGACCCTAATTATATGTGTCATTTCACCCTGTGGAGTCTCATGGCAATTGGAAATCTTTTTCTTACCCAAACCATTATCAAACACCTTCTGCCACTTTTCAAAAATCACCATTTTGACCACTAACACTATTCTCCTTGAGCTCAACTTTTTACCACAGCTCCTCCTAGTCCTCTCCTACCTCCAGTAACTCTTCCCTGGCCTCAGGTCAATGATTGAAGGGTAAAATACCCCCATTTACCCCCCCTGGACAGCCCCTCTCTCCCTCTTCTTCTACCTCTCTCCTCTCATACTGACTCCCCAGGCCATCCAAGGCCACAGCCCACTTCTTTACTTCCCCCTAGAGCTACCAGACACCTTTGGACACGCCCACGTTGCATAAAAAATGGCTATGCCAGCCATTTACACGCTCTGGAGCGTGCTACAGTGCGCTCCCGCACTGTAGCCGCCCCTTCCAACCGCCTCCGGCCACCTCGGGCCTCCCTAGCACGCTCGATGATGCTCCTCGGCGCCCGTGGCACGCTAAACCCTGGTCCCCCTCTTCCTTCTCCCTCCTCTCGCCCCAGCTCGCATGAGCGCTGGCCGCCCGAGCGCGCCAATGGCACGGCTCACATGCGCGGCGTCTCTAACCCCTCCCCGCTCTCTCCCTTAGCTCCCCTCGGCGTAGTCCACACCCAGCAACACCCCAGACACGGCGCCAGCTCCTCCCGAGCCCTGTGGCAATGAGCAGGAGCTCGCCGGCGCACGGGTCCACGGCACCCCGCCGTTCGCCTATTTAAGGGCCTCCCCGTGCCCTCCTCTCCTCACCACTCGCTCTCTCACTCCCCTAATCACCCCCCTGCACCCTAGTTCGTCTCCAGGAGCACCCGAGCTCGAGATCGGGCTCGAGCTCCGCCGCTTCGGCTCGCCGGAGTTTGCGAGGTACAGGCCTTCCCCGCTCCTCCTCTGCCCCGATCTGAAACCGCCTCCTCCCACTGATCATTTCCCCTCTCTCCCCCGCCTTGTTTGCAGCTGGAGTCGACCGGAACGACCACCACCCGAAGCTCCTCCGCCGCAAGACCTCGTCGCCGGCGAACCAGGCCACCCCGGCGACCGCAACCACCTCCACCCGAACGGCGACTCTGCACTGAGTCCAACGGTGCCATCATCTCACCCCGCCATGCCCTGCTTCGCCGCTGGTGAGCACGCCGGCCCTCTGGTCGCGAGGTCAGAGATGACAGGCGGGCCCCGCCTGTCATCCTCACCTCTCTCTCTCGCCCCCCCTCTCTCCCACTGGCAGCTGGGCCCCGCCCGTCAGGTTCAAACCTGGCGCGCGCGACGGCTCGGCTGGGCGCGTCGCTGGCTGGGCCGCTGCCCTGCGTTTGTTCAGGGCCAGCAGGCACAGAGCCCTTTTTCCTTTTCTTTTTCTGTCACTTTTCCAAAAATTCCACAGGATTAAATATTAATCTAAATGCAACAATTCCAGTTCCTAAAATCTTATAAAAATCCCACTTGTTTAATGGTATAATTTTCACTCATGTCCAAACAACTTTTATATACTGTCCATATTCGAATTCAAATTTGAATATATTTAGACCCCTCTAAAAATCCATTTCTTCTCTTCTGCCACTCCAAATCCAAAACTAGTAATTTTCCCCTTCTTAGTTTTCATCCTAATATTTAACAAAAATAAGTTGACATTTTTCTAAGCACCTTGGTTTTTGTGTTTTATTATTACCTTATTTTTTTCTCGTTATTATTTGCGACGATAGATTGTGTTGCCGACGAAGGAGTTGGACGAGAAGACTTTGAAGACCCAGAAGACTTTGCTGAGCCAGGCAAGCAGCCCTTTGACCATGTCTATGAAACCCTTTTTATGCATGTCATATAGCACTTTATTAGTGTTGCATCGGAATCATGATGAGATGGTAACCACTTTGATGCGTTGCCTCTATTACTTCCTTGTTGATACTTGCATTGTGCATGACCCTACCTCCTTATGAGGGTTATGCCCATGGGAGTGGATAGGATGCTAAAGTAGTGCCACGCAAAAAGGGACGGGAATATGCATGGTGATGGAGACATAGTATTTTCAAAAGACTTTTCGAAAACCCCATTGGGTGACACTTATGCCCGGGGGAGATGATGAGTTGGGTAGCCACTTGATGACGAAGTGGTGTACCGAGGCAAGTGTGTGTTGTTTTCAAAACGGATTGGTTTAAGTTGCTACCGTTATTCCAACCTTACATGCGCAACCACTCTACCCTTATATGGGAAAGGGCATTATTGATTACCTAGGCCGATACTAGCTTGGAGCCCGCATTACTAGTGACAGGGGAGAGTTGGTTCTCTCTCTCGGGACAGGGTCGTGCCAGGAAGGGCGGCCAAGAACATTTTTATGGGGCACCGGACTGTAACGCCCTCGATGCGGCTATATCTCCCACGTGTCGAAGCACGGCTTAGAGGCATAACCGCATTGAAAGCAATGTCGCAAGTGAGGTAATCTTCACACAACCCATGTAATACATAAGGGAAAGAGATACATAGTTGGCTTACAATCGCCACTTCACACAATTACATGAATAAAGCATTACAACATCCAAATACAATCAAGGTCTGACTACGGAACCAAAATAAAAGAAGAACCCCAAATGCGACAAGGTCCCTGATCGACCCCAACTGGGCTCCACTACTGATCAACTAGAACGAAACAACACAAAGGACAAGATCTTCATCGAGCTCCTCCTGAGCTTGTTTGCGTCACCTGCCCGGTTCAACGGCACCTGCAAGCTGGTTTTGGAAGTAACTGTGAGTCACGGGGACTCAACAATCTCACACCCTCGCGATCAAGACTATTTAAGCTTATGGGTAAGGTAAAAGTATGATGCGGAGCTGCAGCAAGCGACTAGCATATCTGGTGGCTAACCTATTTGCAAAAGAAAGCGAGAAGAGAAGGCAAAAGCACGGTCGAACAACTATGATCAAGAAGTGATCCTAGAACAACCTACGTCAAGCATAACTCCAACACCGTGTTCACTTCCTGGACTCCGCCGGAAAGAGACCATCACGGTTACACACGCGGTTGATGTATTTTAATTAAGGTCAACTTCAGGTTTTCTACAGCCGGACATTAACAAATTCCCATCTGCCCATAACCGCGGGCATGGCTTTTGAAAGTTCAAAACCCTGCAGGGGTGTCCCAACTTAGCCCATCACAAGCTCTCATGGTCAACGAAGGATAAACCTTCTCCTGACACATTCCGATCAGACTTGGCATCCCGGTTCTACAAGACAACTTCGATAATGGTAAAACAAGTCCAGCAACACCGCCTGAATGTGCCGACAAATCCTGATAGGAGCTGCACATATCTCGTTCTTAGGGCACACCGGATGAGCACTCTGTACAACTAAAACCAGCCCTCGAGTTTCCCCGAGGTGGCGCTGCAAGGGGCTCTAGTTTGGACCAACACTCAGAGGAGCACTGGCCCGGGGGGGTTAAAATAATGATGACCCTCAGGAGCGCGACTCCCAAGGGAAAAGGAAAAGGCTAGGTGGCGAATGGTAAAACCAATGTTGGGCATTGCTGGAGGAGTTTTACTCAAGGCGAACTGTCAAGGGGTTCCCATTATAGCCCAACTGCGTAAGGAACGCAAAATCCGGGAACATAACACCGATATGACGGAAACTAGGGCGGCAAGAGTGGAACAAAACACAAGGCATAAGGCCGAGCCTTCCACCCTTTACCAAGTATATAGATGCATTAATTAAATAAGATATATTGTGATATCCCAACAAGTAAACAATGTTCCAACAAGGGCGTTACAAGGACACACCGTTGGTACCCCGTGCTAGTGGTATGTGATGAATATGGGAGCAAGGCTCCACAATTTTAAGTTGTGAAAGGTTGGGCACGGGGGTTACTACCAATCGAGTGGACTCCATGTTAGTGTCGTCTAGGGAAAGATAGTGATCGGGTGCTTACCCCGGGTACTTGAGGTGCCGCGGGTCGTGGATGACACGGAAGTTCTCCGGATCTTGTGGGTAAAGTGTGCAACCTCTGCAGAGTGTAAAACTATTCGAATAGCCGTGTCCACGGTCAAGGACAGTTGGGTAACCGCTCTTGGGCTACGTCCACTTGTTTACAAACCAGTGTGTGTGGGAAGTACTTCTTGGGTCAAGTCAAAGGACTTTACATGAATGAGTTGGGTTGGAGCCCACTCCCTTTATGTTGATATCTGTAACCAACCCCTATGGTTACTTGAATTCATGCGATGCATGGTTTACCAGTTATTGAACATGTCATATCACAACAAAAATTAACTTTCTGCAAAAATTTACCTATGTCATGCATTGTTGTATCTTGAGCCAAAACATGGGTTTCTTGCAAGTACATTCAAAGTACTCATTGGCTTGCCACTGGTTATTTAATTGGACAGGCATGGAAGAACCGGAGTTCGAAGAAGAGTTCTTTGGAGACGAACATGCGAACTAGGACGTTTCCCAGTCAGAATGCCTGTAGGGTTAAGGCAGATGGCATGGGTTCTACTTATCGACGAAGATTTCCGCTGCTTAAGTTTATTTGATATTCAGCCCTTGTGGCTTTATCTATGTAAGACTTGACCATAATGGTCATAATTTGTGTAAGACGGTATGTATGGATGTAAGACTCTTGTTATTCAGCTTCTGTGTGTTCAGTGAGCATTGATCTCTGGGATCACTGTACACGTGCATTCGGTGATCACGACTTATGAGTCGGGGTCCCCACATGCGCGCCTCCCACTTGGCCGCCTCCTCCTCTCTCCCACCATGGCCCATTAAGGCCCATTAACTCCCTGGGGGGTTCCGGTAACCCCCCCGGTACTCCGGAAAATGCCTGAACCTATCAGAAACCTTTCCGGTGTCCAAACATAGCCTTCCAATATATCAATATTTATGTCTCGACCATTTCGAGACTCCTCATCATGTCTGTGATCACATCCGGGACTCCGAACTATCTTCGGTACATTATATCACATAACTCATATTACATATCATCATCGAACATTAAGCGTGCGGACCCTACGGGTTCGAGAACTATGTAGACATGACCGAGACTCATCTCCGGCCAATAACCAATAGCAGAACCTGGATGCTCATATTAGTTGCTACATATTCTACGAAGATCTTTATCGGTCAAACCTGTCGGATCACGGGTTCCGGCAAACCCTCGAGGTACGAACACTGGGGTGCACACGAAAGTTTTCTCCCTATCGATCCATGCCCTAGCTCGCTAAGATCTCACGGATGAACTCGACGAACTCGCAGCAAGACACAAGATTTATACTAGTTCGGGCCACCGTTGTGGTGTAATACCCTACTCCAGTGTGGTGGTAGTGGATTGCCTCCTGTGCTGATGATGAACAGTACAAGGGGAAGAACAGCCTCCTGAGGTTGAGGTGTTCTTGTGCGCTTGTGTGGTTGGGGGTGATCTTGATGATCCGTCTAGGTCACAATGAGGTGCCCCCTTCCATGGTGGTGGCTAATTCTACTTATATAGGTCCTGGTCCTCTCCCCAAATATTGAGCGGGAAGGGAGCCAACAATGGCCAATTCGAAAGGGGACAGCTAGTACAAGCTATCCTGACAAAGGTGGTCTTCGCTTGCCAAAGGCTCTGGTGATGACGCCGTCCTGGGCTCCATGGTGACCTCCGTCTTGCCGTCCTTCTGGTCTTGGTCTCGTTGCACCAATATGGAAACCTTTGGTTGATGTCTCGGTACTCCGCGCCTGCGCTTGCCCCCTTAGCACCAAAGACGAAACAAGGACGTGGCGCGCGCTGGCGCCCGCCTGGTCTCGATCATCATGGCTCACGTCACGAGGACCTCGCGAGGTTTTCCTTGCCTTGATCTCTCTACCCCTCGTGAGCCTTCCTGGCAAGCCTGCTCTTGAGGAGGTCTTGCATCGTTCGCCTCGCGAGGCTTAGCCCCTCGCGAGGGTCTTGAATGCCTTGTCGATGAAGATGGGCCATACAGACCTGCTAGCCTAGCCATGCCGTGGGCCGCAGGCAGGCAAGTCTGGGGACCCCCATTCCCAAAACGCCGACAGTAGCCCCTGGGCCCAAGGCACGCTCGGGCTTGGCTTCGAGGCGAAGCCAAAGGTTAAGCGCGGAGCGCCGCGGGCCCCAAAAGCATGCGGCCTCGGTTGACGCGTGGCGGTTGATTGGACGTGGGCGTCTCCGCTTCCCCACGCTGCCTCGGCAACTACCCGACTTGACAAAAAGGCTGGCTCAGACAGTGCTTGCCTTCATTGCTTCTTCCTCGCCTTGCTCCAGATTCCCTTTCTCGCTCCTTGCTGTTAAAACCTCCAGATCCGCTCCAACCTCGATCCGCATCTGCGACCAATGGCGCCGCGCAAGGTCAAGTCCTCCTTGGCGCCGGCTTGGTTCGAGCCAGCCCTTGATGCGCCCAACGTCACGGAGAAGAACCTAGCCGCCACGCGCTTGCTGACGAAGGGGGAGAGCAACGAGAGGGGGAAGACAGAGCTCCGGCTTGCCTCTGTAACATCCCAAATTTTCAATTTGGAATGTTATACATATATCATTCATGCATATCATATTTTATTGCATTTCGTTTCTCGATCCTCGAAAACCTAAGAAACTCAAGGACCCTCGGAGATAGTTGGGGATTTCATTGTTTTCATATTTGAATTTTATCAAATATTGAAACGAGGATTTTGGTTTTAATTATTTTTCTCTCCGAAAATATTTATATTAAAATATATGAGAGGAGATAATATGACTTCTCCAAAATAATTGAAATATTGGAGGAAAAATACTAAAATCAAATATTTGATTTTATTCGGATTTTATTGCTATTTTATTCGCATTAGAAAAATTGCATGTTTTTCAAAATTGAATTTTAGGGCCAAGAAAATGTTCATCTTGTTCTAAATATTTCATTTAGATGGTGAAAATTTGTTTTGGCATTTTTAGATTTTTATTTTATTCTCTAGGATTTATTTAAGTTCCGGTGAAATTATATAAAAAAACTCCAGCGCCCGACTGGGCCGAAGCCCAGCCGAGCCAGGCCGGCCCGCCGCGCCGCCACCGCCTTCCCCAAGCCGACCGCCCCCCTTTATATGCCGCCCCACCCCGCCGCCACCGCCCCGTCCCGCCCGCCGCCCGCAGCTGCAGCAGCAGCAGCAGCCGCCGCCGCCGCTGCCGCGCCGCCGCCCTCCGCCGTCGCCGCCGATGCCACCCAGCCCTGCCGGAGCCCGACTGTCACAGCCCTAGAATTCTGCTTTGTAATTAGTTGCAGCATGTTTAAATTTTATCTAAATCTGAAATAGGGGTGATCAATCCCTAGCACCAAAAGAACTCAACTAGGTTCAACTTAAAAAAACATTTTCAATGAAACCAAAGTGCCTCAAGAAAAGTTCATGATTTTTGGTTAAGGTACAAACCTCTGCCAAAAATGATGAATATATTTCTAGGACATTTTGGATTTTTGAATTAACTCATATTGTATTTGACTTGGGGTTGTAAATTCCTATAAATACTTTTATAACTCCAATCATTCTGAAAAATATTGTGGGGCTTTGGGCTAGTCCATATTGCATCCACAAATAATTTCAGAAGCAACAAAAATGGTTTAGTATTATTACTAAATCAAAACAGAGCAAAATAAATAGAAAACAGAAAGAAAAATAGGAAAAGAGAGGGACTTACCTGGCTTACCTGTCGCGGCCCACCTGGCGGCCCAGCCCACTGGCCTCCTCCTGTCGTCTTCCTCCTTGCCAGAAGGACGGGCGGGTGCCCGATGCGCGTGCACCGCCGTTCAACCACCTCCTGCTTGCCGCTTGCCTCCCCGATGCCGCTACGAGCGCCAGGACACCCCCTGGAGACCCCTCGATCCTCTCCCTCACTCTCTGCTCTCAACCTCGCCCTCTAGTCTCTTCCCCGAGCGGAGCTCACCGTCGCCGCCCGTCACCACCGCGGCCACCGTGCCCCCGCCGACTCACTAGTGTACCCATCGGCTCCAGCTCATCACCACACGTCGACAAGACAACGGCCACGACCTCGGGAGCCCCTCATCGCTGGCATCTTCGTCGTCATCAAGCTTCGGCACCGACGACCGCCGTCGTCGATTCGCGTGCTCCAGCTCCTCCCCGACCCCGCCGTGCTTCTCCACGGAACCGCTGTGAGCTTCTGTTGCGTTTCCCCCTTTTTCTGCTATTCCCCGCGCCCTCTAGCCGTCGCCCCGCGAGCATCGAGCTCCGGCCATCGCCATGGCCGGCGAGCCTCGTGCTCCCGAGCTCTTCCACTCGTCTCCGTAGCACCCGCGTGCTCTCCAGGTCCCTATGAAGCCGTAGAAGCCCTCGTTTGGCCTCCCCGTGCACCACAGCGACGCCTGCCTCGTGCCCGTGGCTTCGGCAGCCGCCCGGCTCAACGCCGTCGCCAACTCCGGTGACCCTGCACCCCCTGCTGCCTTCGTTGGATGCGCGGGAGGAAGGGCTGCAGACTGCTGTCCTTCGCGCGTCGAACCGCTGCCGGAGCAGCGTCTCCGGCGAGTTTCCACCACAGTTTTGGTCGCCACCGGCCAACTCCGGCGGGCTGACGTGGCGCCGTCATTAGGGGCTAATCACCCCACTAACTAAACTATGTGCCACTAACAGTGGGCCCCACGCCCTATTTAATCCTAGTTTTGTTTCTGTTTAGGTTAGTTTAAAACCCAGCGGGACCCACATGCCTGAGTTGACTCTGCTGACGTGGCCTTTGACTGGGCCCACACGTCAGCAACCATAACCAGCACCGTGACACTGACCAGTGGGACCCACTGGTCAGGTTTGACCTGGATCGTGCCCGGTTAACCTGCTGACGTCATGATGGTGTCAGGCTGACGTAGTAATCCTTTTCTGGAATTTAAATAAATCTTAAATGATTTATTTATTTCAGAAAATATCCAAAACTTTGAAAAATCATAGAAAATAATCTATAACTCCAATGGAAATAAATTATATATGAAAAATGATCAGAAAAATATGAAGAATATGTTTATGCCATGTTCATGAATGTTTGAGCAAGCTAACATCACTGTTTAGGATGAAACATGATTAGGCCAACTTTCATAATAGGTTTGGAGTTGGAATTTGATGTAGTTTTGAATTTCACTTCAATTGAAATGACTTTCTGTTGCATTAGCCCAAATCACAGCATATTGCCATGTCATGATCATGCATCATATTGTTGCATCGCATTGATTGTGTTCCCTCTTGTTTGCCGCTGTTAGTTCCCCCTCAGTAGACGTATATTCCGGCGACGAGAACGATGACACCGATGAAGTGTGTTCCTCTTCAGAAGTGTCAGGCAAGCAAAACCCCCTTGTTCATTCTAATACAATCCCACTCTCTCACTCCTGCTTTCTTTTACTGCATTAGGACAACAATGATTCAACTATTACATGTTGCGGTAGTTGAACCCCTTTCCTCTGCATGGCCAGTCATTGCCACAGGAAATAGATGAAACCCACTAGCATGAGTAGGAGTTGTTTGAGCCCTGATGTGCCTACTCATTCATGCTTGTTTGTCATGCCTGCTATTGCTTAGAGTTGTGTCAGGTCTGATTCATCGAGGATGAATTGGAAAGTTGTGAACATGTCCTACTGTTGAGAGCTAAGTGTGTGAACACGATTTGGTAAAGGTAGCGGTGAGAGGCCATGTAGGAGTACATGGTGGGTTGTCTCATTGTAGCAGTTCTCAGGAACTGAGTCCTGTGTTTGTGATCCATGAACAGTTACTACCACACATTGGGCTCCGAGCGCTCCAAGCTCTCTCAACTTATTAATCAACCTGATCTCTGTCCAGGAGTTGCAACTAGTTTCTGGTGTTTGTAGGTAGTGTTAGTAGTCTACCAAGTGGCTCCCGGTACAGGTGGGCTTGGGACAGACTAGGCACAGTGGCTCGGTGTACCAAGTGGCACCCGGATGGTGGGCTTGGGAACCCTTTACACATTGTTTGGGGCCGTGAGCGACACCCCGTCCGGATCTCCTTGCGGATGGAACCCGAATAGGCGATAAACCTGGACGAGAGACTTGTGTGATTAGTCAGGTCGTGGCTGACTGCCTCACCAGGCTTCCGCTTGAAAGTTGTCGAGATACACGACGTGTACATGGTGGTAAGTGGCGAGAGCATGTGTGAAGAAGTACACCCCTGTAGGGTTATCATTATCTATTCGAATAGCCGGATTCCTCGGATATGGAAACTTGGACCCCTTGCATAGTTCATAGACAAGTGAAAGTGGATACTCTAAAATGCGCCAGATAAGCGTGAGTGCTATGGATGGCCTTCTCGTAGGGAGATGGGAGCGGATCCATAGTGGTGTATTGATATGGTGAATATGTGGACTCATATGCGCCACCCCAAAAGAGTTACTCGCGGTCGTGGTATAGGATAGCCACTGAGTCAAAGCTGGCTTGCTGCAGTCAAACTCCACCACCCCTTTATTGATACTGATGCATATGTAGCTAGTTCTGATGTAAGTCTTGCTGGGTACATTTGTACTCACGTTTGCTTATTTTATGTTTTTGCAGAGAGACTTCAGTCTCGCTAGTAGTTCCACGTGGACTTCGACGTTTAGCTTGTTACCTCAGCTACGATCTTGTACCCTTGGGAGGGTCTTCTAGATAGTCAAGCTCCTCAGCCTTCTTCATTTTTAGTTGTCTGTACTCAGACAAGTTAAGCTTCCGTATGTGCTTTGACTTGTATGCTCTGAATGTTGGGTCATGAGACCCATGTTTGTAATATCTGTCTCCTCGGAGCCTAATGAATAAATACTTGAGTCGTAGAGTTATGTTGTGATGCCATGTTGTATTTACACATATCGATCATATTGTGTGTATGATTGAAATGCTTGGTATGTCTGGGATCCGACAACCTAGTTGTTTATCCTTGGTAGCCACTCTTATGGGGAAATGTAGTCTTGTGCTTCCATGAGCCATAGTAGTCCGCTACAGCCCGGTTCACCGGAGTCCTGCTAGCCCAGCACTACTGCTCCGGAGCACTTAACTGGCCGGCATGTGATTCACTTCGTTCCTGTGTCTGTCCCTTCGGGGAAATGTCACGCGGTGACATCCGGAGTCCTGCCTAGCCTGCTACAGCCCGGGTTCCTGGAGTCCTGTTAGCCCAGTGCTACAGCCTGGATTCACACGCTGCTGACCGACATGCTCGATGTTGATTCATGTATGCCTGTCCCCGTAAGTTAATGCCACTTTGGGTTCACGACTAGTCATGTCGCCCCGGGTTCTTTGTCATATGGATGTTAGCGACACTATCATATACGTGAACCAAAAGGCGCAAACGGTCCCAGGCCATGGTAAGGCGACACCCGTGGGAATACCGTGCGTGAGGCCGCAAAGTGATATGAGGTGTTACAAGCTAGATCGGTGTCACTTAGAATCGGGGTCCTGACAGCTTTGGTATCAGAGCCTGACTGCCTATAGGATTACCAAGCCAAACTGGTTGAAGTCGTGTCTAGAAATGCTTTAGTTATGTAAGGGAATTGATTGTGGAAGGGAACGTAAGGCTCTTTTTACTTCTTATACCTTATGCCCTTCTGATCTGAGTCACCCTCTTCTTTTCTACGGGGATTAAGAACTAGGCTTTCTCTTCTTTCTATCAGGATCACGTGTTACTAATCCATAGACTCTTAGGATTGTTGGTTCCAAGCCTCAGTTCAGTTCCTACTACTTCCATATGTCCATAGCTGGCCTCAGAACCTTGATATTGTGATGTTGAGTGTTTATGCCACCATTTTTGCAGGATGTCTCAAATCTTTTTGAGCATTTAAAACCGTTATGCTGTCCGAGTCATCCCAGGTTTCTAAATAATCTGATGCATTTGCAAATCCCTTTCTCCTGTGTTCGATGTATTTTTGGGCCAATCTAACCACACTATCCGGTGCGTTGAGAAACTCTATTGCCTCGACATATATGTTGGAGCCATTATTATGACCCTAGGTGTCTTAGGGAGTCACCTAGTAATCTAGCCATGTTTTGTGTTTCCAGTGTGATGATTCTGGCCATCATTCTCGAAAGCATCCCATGATGCCATTTAGTTAGTAGGCTTTCTCTTCCTGGGTTCTTGAACCCGAGATTCACCCTACTTACTTCATGTTGATAGTGTTTGCTAGTTCCTTTAGGATATTAGTAACCTTTGTGATAGTCCTCGAGGTCCGTGGTATTTTCCTCTTCCAAATACCATGAACTACTTATGGCAGAAGTTCCTCGTTGAAGCGAAAGATCACAACCAGAGTGCTCTTAATGAGTTCTCGATTCTATGTTGTGACTGCCAGTTCTACCTTTCGGCATGGGTTGTTCGGAAGAAATGTTGAGCTTTGCTCGACATACTAATCAATGTATCCACAACTCAGAAAGTGATATGTTCCTTTGGGTTGTCCTTTTTAGTTGTATTCTGACCCTCTGGTATCGGTTGATAGTCAGGAGTAGTTGTGCATTCGTGTCATCGATGCCTTTACTCTTATGGTCCGCCAAGCCATTCTACTCCGGAATGACTAGGAGAAACAAACTCTAGTACCTCGTCCATTTCTGGGATTGGGTCAAAGTAGTTGTATTCCGCAGACAAATGCCAATCCGGCTTTTGTTTTGTTCTACCTTGGAGTGTTACCATCTTTATGTCAATAATTTCATGAGAATTGCACCACCTCTTATGGATTCTTGCCGCAGTGGTACTTCTTGCCATGATTATTCATTCCTCGGTTTCCGTGTTATTGTAATCGGAATGCCGACAAGTGTACTGTGATGTGCGAAATCAATACTCCTAGCAACCCTGTTGCTTGGTAGTAAATGGACAATACTCTCATGCTTAGCATGCTAGTTATTGAATCATCATCCTAAGATTGATCATGCTACCTAGTCCATATTTCTGGTGCACACTCCAATCAATGAGTTAGGATTGTATCAATCCCTCGCTCTTTTTGATCACATCGTCTTGCCCTGAAAAGCAAGAATGTTCTCGAGCTTAGTAACATATTGGTGGTTCGTGATTTTTCGAATATCTCCTTGGAAGTATCACCGGGTTGTCCCCTGACCGCTATGTTGAGCTCGTGATCAAGTTGGTTTCTTGTAACCAACCCTTCTCCAAGAATCTGTGTTGCATACCCCTGAGCTAGTTGGTTAAGCTAATAACAACTTGGAGTGTTGGAAGATAGAAGCTTGTCCGACCTAGCTCATCACTAAGGGATATCTTGTATGTGTGTTAAAGAAAGATGATATCTTCATCGATTGGTCCTCGTGATCAGTTGTTGGATCTATTCTCTTGTCCAAACTTTGATTTGAGTGTGGGCTATCCTCAAATCAAATCTGAACCAACGATGTTCGTAATGTTGTCTTACTCGAGGTTGATTCCTCGGGCATACACCATTACATCTTTTGGTCTGACCAATGCTATCACCTTGTTCACATAATCGTGGAATTCCATCTTCATGGGAACCTGGATGAATTGTTGTTGAGCCCATCGGCAACATCCTTATCTTGTCCATGATTCATGTCGAACATCTAAGTAGTGTTGGAAACTTTTATAAGAATTATCTTCATGTCCCTTTTATGAAGCATATGTTTGGATGAAAGAAGTGACTTCCTCGAATACATGTGCATTTGATGCAAGTTGCCGCCGTGAATTCGAGAAAGTCAATGTTGCTTCCTCTAGAATCATCCCAAGTCAGTCATACACGTGCAAAGTATGCTATGGTTTGACAGGCTCGCTACCTCCATTCCATGTGCATCCCCTAGTACACCAAGCCACTGACTAGTTTGTTCAAAGAGAAAGAGTTCCTTCATAAGAGCCAATCCGGACTTATGAAAGGATTTCGGTATCCTCATTGATGGTTCCCACCTGAACTCGGTAGTGTTTCGTTGTAAGACTACTATGTGGTCATGCTTGTCTGGGACATCATGTTCACATGTATGTTGCATAACCAGCTCGTGTTTTGGAGCTTGCTATCGTAGTTCATCTCCTGAGAATCTCGCAGTGTCATCTTGTCGATTTGTGTTGCTACCTTTCTTTTCCAGACATGCTGTCTGAAATATTCCGTTACCAACCAGATCTGAATCTCAGGCAGATATGATGGTTGGATCATTCCTAGCATTTGCATTTTGTTCCCAGCTTGCATCGCCATTGTACCAATTTCCCATGGGCTGCCCTCTCGGTAATTGCTATTCCGGATCATCTTCAAAAGTGGTCCTACCATGGATCCCATCCATTTTCGGTGATAAGCAAAAATCATCCATTGCGTTGTCTTCAACAAGGTAGTTCACATCATCCATTCTAGTATGAGTATGCCATTTCCTCAACCTCCTTCACGTGATCGTTTGTGATTGCCTTAGGCTGGAATAAAGAGTTTCAATGATCTTTGTATCAAAAGTAATTCTTTTCGTCACTTAAGAGAATAATTCTACGAGTCACCTCCGCTAAGGTGCCCCGTTATGGAATCATGGCAGTTAACTCCTCGCTACGTTGTGACCGAGCATGGAATTGTTACTTACCAAAATTGAACCTCCGTCGTCTATCCTTCCATCCCTCCTGATGTGTGTTTGGACGTCTCAGGCCAAGAGGTGTTCTATGTCTCATTCCATGAGTTGATCGTGTATCGGTTGATCCTTGTGAAGATCGAATTCTGTAGAGTTTCCTCTCTTCCGTCATCGTAGTTGGATGAAGATATCGAAAGCAAGGACGTCAAGATCAATTTGAAGCAATGATTCAACATCTTCGAGAAGGGAAATTGGATCACGAAGATCATGTCGGTTTGTGTCCCCTCTGTCTTCTTACCTCACGTCTTGAATCTCGGGACGAGATTCTTGTTTAGTAGGGGTGACTTGTCACAGCCCTAGAATTCTCCTTTGTAATTAGTTGCATCATGTTTAAATTTTATCTAAATCTGAAATAGGGGTGATCAATCCCTAGCACCAAAAGAACTCAACTAGGTTCAACTTAAAAAAACATTTTCAATGAACCCAAAGTGCCTCAAGAAAAGTTCATGACTTTTGGTTAAGGTACAAACCTCTGCCAAAAATGATGAATATATTTCTAGGACATTTTGGATTTTTGAATTAACTCATATTGTATTTGACTTGGGGTTGTAAATTCCTATATATACTTTTATAACTCCAATCATTCTGAAAAATATTGTGGGGCTTTGGGCTAGTCCATATTGCATCCACAAATAATTTCAGAAGCAACAAAAATGGTTTAGTATTATTACTAAATCAAAACAGAGCAAAATAAATAGAAAACAAAAGGAAAAATAGGAAAAGAGAGGGACTTACCTGGCTTACCTGTCGCGGCCCACCTGGCGGCCCAGCCCACTGGCCTCCTCCTGTCGTCTTCCTCCTTGCCAGAAGGACGGGCGCGTGCCCGACGTGCGCGCACCGCCGCTCAGCCACCTCCTGCTTGCCGCTTGCCTCCTCGACGCCGCTACGAGCGCCATGACACCCCCTGGAGACCCCTCGCTCCTCTCCCTCACTCTCTGCTCTCTCCCTCGCCCTCTAGTCTCTTCCCCGAGCGGAGCTCACCGTCGCTGCTCATCACCACCGCGGCCACCGTGCCCCGACTCATTTGAGTGCCCATCGGCTCCGCCTCATCACCACACGTCGACAAGCCAACGGCCACGACCTCGGGAGCCCCTCATCGCCGGCATCTTCATCATCATCAAGCTTCGGCACCGACGACCGCCGCCGTCGATTTGCTTGCTCCAGCTCCTCCCCGACCCCGCCGTGCTTCTCCATGGAACCGCTGTGAGCTTCTGCTGCGTTTCCCCCTTTTTCCGCTGTTCCCCGTGCCCTCTAGCCGTCTCCCCGTGAGCATCGAGCTCCGGCCATCTCCATGGCCGGCGAGCCTCGCGCTCCCGAGCTCTTCCGCTCATCTCCGTAGCACCCGCGTGCTCTCCAGGTCCGTACGAAGCCGTAGAAGCCCTCGTTTGGCCTCCCCGTGCACCGCAGCGACGCCTGCCTCGTGCCTGTGGCTTCGGCAGCCGCCCGGCTCAACGCCGTCGCCAACTCTGGGGACCCTGCGCCCCCCTGCTGCCTTCATTGGATGCGCGGGAGGAAGGGCTGCAGACTGGTGTCCTTCGCGCGTCGAACCGCTGCCGGAGCAGCGTCTCCGGCGAGTTTCCACCATGGTTTTGGTCGCCGCCGGCCAACTCCGGTGGGCTGACGTGGCGCCGTCATTAGGGGCTAATCACCCTGCTAACTAAACTATGTGCCACTGACAGTGGGCCCCACGCCCTATTTAATCCAGTTTTGTTTCTGTTTAGGTTAGTTTAAAACCCAGCGGGACCCACATGCCTAAGTTGACCCCGCTGACGTGGCCTTTGACTGGGCCCACACGCCAGCGACCCTAACCAGCACCGTGACACTGACCAGTGGGACCCACTGGTCAGGTTTGACCTGGATCGTGCCTGGTTGACCTCCTGACATCATGATGGTGTCAGGCTGACGCAGTAATCCTTCTCTGGAATTTAAATAAATCTTAAATGGTTTATTTATTTCAGAAAATATCCAAAACTTTGAAAATCATAGAAAATAATCTATAACTCCAATGGAAATAAATTATATATGAAAAATGATCTGAAGAATATGAAGAATCTGTTTATGCCATGTTCATGAATGTTTGAGCAAGCTAACATCACTTTTTAGGATGAAACGTGATTAGACCAACTTTCATAATAGGTTTGGAGTTGGAATTTGATGTAGTTTTGAATTTCACTTCAATTGAAATGACTTTCTGTTGCATTAGCCCAAATCACAGCATATGGCCATGTCATGATCATGCATCATATTGTTGCATCGCATTGATTGTGTTCCCTCTTGTTTGCCGGTGTTAGTTCCCCCTCGGTAGACGTATATTCCGGCGACTAGAACGATGACACCGATGAAGTGTGTTCCTCTTCAGAAGTGTCAGGCAAGCAAAACCCCCTTATTCATTCCAATACAATCCCACTCTCTCGCTCCTTCTCTCTTTTACTGCATTAGGACAACAACGATTCAACTGTTACATGCTGCGGTAGTTGAACCCCTTTCCTCTGCATGCCCTGTCATTGCCACAGTAAATAGATGAAACCCACTAGCATGAGTAGGAGTTGTTTGAGCCCTGATGTGCCTACTCATTCATGCTTGTTTGTCATGCCTGCTATTGCTTAGAGTTGTGTCAGGTCTGATTCATCGGGGATGAATTGGAAAGTTGTGAACATGTCCTACTGTTGAGAGCTAAGTGTGTGAACACGATTTGGTAAAGGTAGCGGTGAGAGGCCATGTAGGAGTACATGGTGGGTTGTCTCATTGCAGCCGTTCTCAGGAACTGAGTCCTGTGTTTGTGATCCATGAACAGTTACTACCACACATTGGGCTCCGGGCGCTCCAAGCTCTCTCGACTTATTAATCAACCTGATCTCTGTCCAGGAGCTGCAACTAGTTTCTGGTGTTTGTAGGTAGTGTTAGTAGTCTACCAAGTGGCTACCAGTACAGGTGGGCTTGGGACAGACTAGGCATAGTGGCCCGGTGTACCAAGTGGCACCCGAATGGTGGGCTTGGGAACCCTGTACACATCATTTGGGGCCGTGAGTGACACCCCGGCCGGATCTCCTTGCGGATGGAACCCGAATAGGCGATAAACCTGGACAAGAGACTTGTGTGATTAATCAGGTCGTGGCCGACTCCCTCACCAGGCTTCCGCTTGAAGGTTGCGGAGATACACGACGTGTACATGGTGGTAAGTGGCGAGAGCTTGTGTGAAGAAGTACACCCCTGCAGGGTTATCATTATCTATTCGAATAGCCGGATTTCTCGGATATGGAAACTTGGACCCCTTGCATAGTTCATAGACAAGTGAAAGTGGATACTCTAAAATGCGCCAGATAAGCGTGAGTGCTATGGATGGCCTTCTCGTAGGGAGACGGGAGCGTATCCATAGTGGTGTATTGATATGGTGAATATGTGGACTCGTGTGCGCCACCCCGAAAGAGTTACTCGCAGTCGTGGTATAGGATAGCCACTGAGTCAAAGCTGGCTTGCTGCAGTCAAACTCCACCACCCCTTTATTGATACCGATGCATATGTAGCTAGTTCTGATGTAAGTCTTGCTGGGTACATTTGTACTCATGTTTGCTTATTTTATGTTTTTGTAGAGAGACTTCAGTCTCACTAGTAGTTCCGCGTGGACTTCGACGTTTAGCTTGTTACCTCAGCTACGATCTTGTACCCTTGGGAGGGTCTTCTAGATAGTCAGGCTCCTCAGCCTTCTTCAGTTTTAGTTGTCTGTACTCAGACAAGTTAAGCTTCCGTATGTGCTTTGACTTGTATGCTCTGAATGGGTCATGAGACCCATGTTTGTAATATCTCGCTCATCGAAGCCTAATGAATAAATACTTGAGTCGTAGAGTTATGTTGTGATGCCATGTTGTATTTACACATATTGAGCATATTGTGTGTATGATTGAAATGCTTGGTATGTATGGGATCCGACAACCTAGTTGTTTATCCTTGGTAGCCTCTCTTATGGGGAAATGTAGTCTAGTGCTTCCATGAGCCATAGTAGTCCGCCACAGCCCGGTTCACCGGATTCCTGCTAGCCTAACACTACTGCTCCGGAGCACTTGACTGGCAGGCATGTGATTCACTTTGTCCCTGTGTCTGTCTCTTCAGGGAAATGTCACGCGGTGACATCCGGAGTCCTGCCTAGCCTGCTACAGCCCGGGTTCCCAGAGTCCTGTTAGCCCAGTGCTACAGCCCGGATTCACACGCTGCTGACCGACATGCTCGATGTTGATTCATGTATGCCTGTCCCCGTAAGTTAATGCCACTTTGGGTTCATGACTAGTCATGTCGGCCCGGGTTCTTTGTCATATGGATGCTAGCGACACTATCATATACGTGAGCGAAAAGGCGCAAACGGTCCCAGGCCATGGTAAGGCGACTGTAGGATCGAAAGTATGTCTAGAAGGGGGGGTGATTAGACTACTTGACCAAATAAAAACTTAACCTTTTCCCAATTTTAGTTCTTGGCAGATTTTAGCTATTTTCGGACAAGTTAAGCAATCATCACATAATTCAAGAAAGCATGCAAAGTGTATATAGGCAGCGGAAAGTAAAGCATGCAACTTGCAAGAATTTAAAGGGAAGGGTTTGGAGAATTCAAACGCTATTGGAGACACGGATGTTTTTCCCGTGGTTCGGATAGGTGGTGCTATCCTACGTCCACGTTGATGGAGACTTCAACCCACGAAGGGTAACGGTTGCGCGAGTCCACACAGGGCTCCACCCAAGGGCAACGGTTGCGCGAGTCCACACAGGGCTCCACCCACGAAGGGTCCACGAAGAAGCAACCACCCACAAAGGGTCCACGAAGAAGCAACCTTGTCTATCCCACCATGGCCAACGCCCACACAGGACTTGCCTCACTAGCCGTAGATCTTCACGAAGTAGGCGATCTCCTTGCCCTTACAAACTCCTTGGTTCAACTCCACAATCTTGTCGGAGGCTCCCAAGTGACACCTAGCCAATCTAGGAGACACCACTCTCCAAGAAGTAACAAATGGTGTGTAGGTAATGAACTCCTTGCTCTTGTGCTTCAAATGATAGTCTCCCCAACACTCAACTCTCTCTCATAGGATTTGGATTTGGTGGAAAGAAGATTTGAGTGGAAAGCAACTTGGGAAGGCTAGAGATCAAGATTCACATGGTAGGAATGGAATGTCTTGGTCTCAACACATGAGTAGGTGGTTCTCTCTCAGAACATATGAGTTGGAATGGTGTGTGTGTTCTGATGGCTCTCTCGTTGAATGAGAAGGAGGTGGAGGGGTATATATAGCCTCCACACAAAATCCAACCGTTACATAGTTTTCCAATCTCGGTGGGACCGAATCAATAAGCTCGGTCGGACCGAAAAAGTAAACCTACTGACCGTTAGTGATTTTCGGTGGGACTGACATGCAACTCGGTAGGACCGATATGGTTAGGGTTTGGGCATAACGTAATCTCGGTGAGACCGATTACACAAACTCGGTGAGACCGAATTTGGTAATTAGCTAACCAGAGAGTTGGTCAGGCAAACTCGGTGGGACCGATTTGCTCTTTCGGTGAGACCGAGTGGAACTCAGTGAGACCGAAAAGTTACAAAGGGGAAACACTGAGTTTACATTGCAATCTCGGTGGGACCGATTCGCTCTTTCGGTGGGACCGAAAAGTTACGAAAGGGAAACAGAGAGTTTGCAACCCCATCTCGGTGAGACCGAGATCCCTATCGGTAGGACCGAATTGCTAGGGTTTGGCAGTGGCTAATGACAAGTGAAACTCGATGGCGCCGGATAGGAAGAATCGGTAGGACCGAGTTTGGCTTAGGGTTTAGGTCATATGTGGATATGGGAAAGTAGTTGAGGGTTTTGGAGCATATCACTAAGCACATGAAGCAAGAGGCTCATTAAGCAACACCTCATCCCTCCTTAATAGTATTGGCTTTTCCTAAAGACTCAATGTGATCTTGGATCACTAAAATATAAAATGAAGAGTCTTGAGCTTTTGAGCTTGAGCCAATCCTTTGTCCTTAGCATTTTGAGGGTTCCACTTTCACATCCATGCCATGCCAATCATTGAGCTTTCCTGAAATAATCATCTTGGAATAGTATTAACTCAATGAGCTATATGTTGTTATGAATTACCAAAACCACCTAGGGATAGTTGCACTTTCAATCTCCCCCTTTTTGGTAATTGATGACAGCATATAGATCAAAGCTTCGACAAATGATAATAAGAAAGAAATACATCGTCGCTTTGAGAAGTATGTGATAAGTAAGAGCTCCCCCTAAATTTGTGCATATTTAAATTTTGCTTTGGACTGCAAATGCACAAAGAGTTAGAGTCATGGGTTACTCTTCCATGTCACATACATCTTGGTGGAGCGCTCAAAATGATAAGAATGAAATACATGCACTCATCACCAAGAAAAGTGAATGATCACACAAGATAGATAAGGTAATAGCATTAAGCAAGCATTAAGTGTAGCTTATGATCAAACACATGATCATCAATGTCTCACAAATAATGACGTAGTATCTCAGGCATTCAAAAGAAACAAGTTCGAAAAACCACCAAATAAAGCAAGAGAGAAAAGCAACACTCTCTCTCTCGAAGCATATGATCTATACATCTTCTCCCCCTTTGGCAACAAGTTACCAAAAAGTTCCTAGAAAATGCATAGCACTAGATCGACGCTCAGGCTTGATCTTCAGGTGGTGGTGGAGTCCGGATCACTCCAAGGACGAAGGCTTCGGTAGATGCTGAAGTAGACGCTGGAGTTGGAGCTGAAGTGGATGCTGGAGCTGGTGGAACTGAGGCTGTGGCTGGTGCTGAGGTGGTGGCTCTTGTGTCAGCAACTGGCACGGCAGACGACCTCGGACCTCTTGGCACTCTGGCAAAGGCATGAGTAGTAGTCCTGCCTCTCCTCTCCTGCATGTCCTCCTGGAGCTGCTCCACTGCAGACTGAACTTCCGTTACCTTGACATCCAAGTCATAGAACTTTTGTTCCATGATTCTCTCTAGGCTCTGCTGATTCTGAGTGAGGGTGGACAGACTTTGCTCAATCCTCAGCGTGGATGCAATCAAGTAACCAAGCTGCTCTTGTTTAGTCTTCAAGAAGTATTCAGATGCCTCCTCTTGAGTAGGCATCTTGGCAGCTTTCTCTTTCCTCGCCTTCTCCTTCTTTGCATATGCTTGGGCAGATGATGGCTCATTCTCAGTCATAACAACTTGATTGTCCTCGAAATCTGGACGGATGGGCAGGTGTTCCTTGTCCAATAGATATATGCCCGTGCCCATCTTGGAGTTGATGAGCTCCTGAATTTGAGGGGCATATCCGCAACTCCTCTTCTGGTCTGCTGCAGTCCTCTTAATTGTTTCCACTATGAGGCTCATCACCTTGAACTTCTGAGGCACATCAAACACATGTAGCAAGTTGATAGCATGGCCTCTGATCATCTTGTGATCTCCAGACTTGGGCAGTAAGGTGTGCCTTAGTATCCAATTGATCGTAGGCAGTCCTGACAGAAGGTAATGCACAGACCCAAATTTGAAGGTGTCAAGAGCTTCATTGGGAATTTCCTTGTACATATTGGACATGGAGTTATGGTCCATCTTCTTCTTGGCATAGATATCCAAGTCATCATCTTGCTCCTCTGGGGCATTTATGATCTGTGCCCACTCAGCCACTGTAGATTGGTACCTTGTACCCTCAGACATCCATGTGATCCTCCCATCTGGATAAAAGTGTGCCGTGGAGTAGAATTGCATGATCAGTTCCTCATTCCACTTTGTGAGCTTCTGCCCAACAAAGTCAGCTACTCCACAAGCATTAAAGCTGTCAAATACTCCTGGGTAGTGCTCCTCCTTCTCCTTGATGTAGGTCCAGTCAACCCATCTCATGTCACAGACAATTGGCTTCTTATCTAGCAAAACAGTCTCATAGAAATCCTGCTGCTCCTTGGTGTGAAACCTGTAGTCCACTGCTGTCCTTCTCCTCGAAGCATACGGGTCTACTTCTCTCCACTTCCTCAGCCCTGAATCTCTCCTGAGCTTCATATCCTCAGCCAAAGGATGAGCATCGTTGTGGTCTGGGATCTTGGGCTTTAGCTTTCTCAGGACATTCTCTTCCTCTTCTTCAGCAACAGTCTCAGGCACTGGGGCCTTGTTCTTCTCAGCTGCAGGAATGCTCCTTGTGTTTCTCTTAGGCTTTGGCTTTGGAGCTGACTTGGCCTTGGAAGTAGCTCCCCCTGATTTTATGGCATCTCCCATTAGCTTGGGTGCCTTGTGCGCTGGTGCAGCTACCTCTTCTTCCTCTTCTTCTTCCATGATGGAAGCTTTGCCACGCACTCTAGCCACAGTCTTCTTCACCCTTTCCTTTCTTTTCTTGCCCTCAGCTGCAACTGGCTCTTGGGGAGTGGGCTTCTCAGTTGAGGCTCTTGCCTTTGACATGGGCTGCCTGCCTGCTGGCCTTTTGATTTTCAGACCTGGCTTAGTGCCGTAAGCTGGCTCAACTCTCTTGGAGGTGGCCTCTTCCTCTGCCACATAGTCCTCATCTTCGGAATCTGAAGTCCTCTTCTTCCTTTGTCTCGTGGCAGCCTTTGGCAAGTTGCTAGGAGTGCTCCTGCTGCCTTCATCAGATGAACTTGAGGGACTAGTGCCCTCACTCATCACTACTTGCTGCTCTGACATGTTTTGGCTATCACTTTGATCAGACATGCTGCAAACTGACTGTTGACCCTGTGAATAGATTATAGAAGAGATAGAGTGGATGAGCATCACAAAATGCAGAGATTTTTGCAAAAGAATGATCCAAAAACTTAGTTTTAGTTTCCCACTGAAATCATCTCGGATCTACCGATTTTCAAACTCGGTGATACCGAAGCAGTTTTGGAACCTAAACTAGTGAACTCGGTAGGACCGAGTCATAGTTCGGTGGCACCGAGACTGCTAGGGTTTCACTGAGTTTAAAAATCGGTCACACCGATAAGTAATTCTCGGTCAGACCGAGTCTCACTTGTGCAATGGCATAAGCCAAATCGGTGGGACCGAGTTTTTCAACTCGGTGGGTCCGAGATGGTTTCGGCGGAAACCTAAACCTAGAATTTTCGAATCAAACCTAATCTACGGGCGTTTTGACTGGATAGAAGTTTATCAAACGTGGCTAGAACCAATATGATCACAATGTGCTAGGAATCAGATTGAGGAATGGCACAAAGATCAAGTCCATACCCTAGTTCGGCGGGGACTTGCTACGGTGGCAACGGCGGGGCGGAATTCCCATTGACGGCGACGGAGACCAGCGACTGGAGGCTGCTGGCGGCGAGAAGACGATCCGGAGACCATGAGGGCAGAGCAGGCTATCGCGCGGGCGAAGGGGTTCGGAGAAATTTCCAAATTTTGCCCGTGACTATATATAGCCTGACCCTGTCGGTGTGACCGAGTGGAATGACTCGGTGGCACCGAGATTCATAACTGCATGCAGTTACTGAAACTCGGTGTGACCGAAAGGTTCAAATCGGTTGCACCGAGATTGAAAACCTAGATCAACTTAATGATCTCGGTAGGACCGAAAGTGGAGTATCGGTCAGACCGAGAATCATAAAGAGGTTTTGGAAGTTTAAGTCTATGACGAATCGGGGACTCCGAGCGCTCCTCACACAGAGTGGTTCAAATCTGACTTGATCAAATTTTGTGATGCAGCATGAATAGAGTTTGAGATGAGAAAAGCACAGATAGCTAGAGGAGGTTCTTAGGCATTCTTGTCCATCCACTTGGCAAAAGAAGATAAAACCAAACAATCAAAACAACAAGTGGATGTCCTCGAATGAGTAAAATATGCAACCAGCATGCTCACACAATAAGATGGCAAATGAAATATGTGGCAAGGCATGCACAACCAATTCTAGCATCTATCAAGCAATTTGCGATGACTAGGTCATCTATATATGAGTATATTGACTTAGGAGTCAAGTGAGAACACTTGATCATAGGTCATACTCATCGTTTAAGCTCAAGTGCGGTTACCACTTTTACATAAAGCATTGTTGTGTTCACATCTTTAGAGTTGCTTTAGCTCAAGTCTTAGAGTAAAGCTCCCCCTAGATGTGATATCCCCCCTAAGAGGGATGAACTAACCTTGGGTTTTGTCGATGATGACTTCATGTACATATTGAAGATGTGGATGCTCAATGTTGATGTAGATCTCTTGGAACTATCCATTTGAGTGAATTGCACTTTCAATACCTACATGGGTTAGTCCCACAAGGAACAAACAAGGATATCCATAGACATAGAGTGATGCGCACAAAAGATGATGTCCATGAAAACTTTTTAGGTTACCTTATCCCTTGTCTTACCAACAAGAGGGTTTGTGACTCCTTGAACTAGTGCAAGATGTGGAAGTTGATTGCACTTGTTCTTGCCAAAATTATAAGAGTGAAGTATGTTGGCGGAGTCACCCTCAAGAACTCTCTAGTTCTTCTTCTTTTGGATCCACATCATCTTGATGGGAATCCTTGGAGTTGTAGTCGTACTTGATGAAGTGGAGCTTGAAGTAGTCTTGGGAATCCACTTGACTAAGGTCTTCGGAGCTTCTTCAAATGCATCAATTTCCTCTTGAAGCTTGTCCTTGCCTTTTTGCTTGTAGTCTTGTGGTGGAAGATCGTCTTGAGCTTGTGTCCCCTTGAAAGAAGCATACTTCTCTTGTTGAGGGACAAACTTTGTCTTGGGGTATTGATCTTCTTCCCACTCAACTCCATTGGCATTGAACTTTCGTTCAAAACCAACACCTTGATTCTTCCGGTGCATTCCTTGCTTGTGCACAATTTCCTCGAATTGCTTACTCCCGGCAAGGCTTTTGTACACTCCTTTCTCTATAATTCCCTTCAATAAACTATTTTCTTGCTCAAGTGTAACTTGGCTAAGAGAATCATTAGTGGAATCAAGAGAACTACTAGAAGCAACAATATTGGATTTAACATGATCGTTGTTACTGCTAGAGGAAGAATCTTTCTTGTTACTAGACTTGACTTGAGGCATGTAAGTAGATAAGAGTAAACGCTTGGCAATGTAAGAAGAACTTTTCTTGCGGAGATCATCATTGATTGCTTTTAAGAACTCATGCTCTTGCTCAAGATTGAGCTTTTCAAAGCGTAATTTCTCATGAGCTCTTAAAAGTTCTCGATGATCTTCGAAGATAGTGTCATGAGCTAACTTAAGAGTTTTTAGTTCTTTAGTTAGAGCCTCAATCTTCTCCTTATCATTGTCATTCGTTTTGTCTTGATTAGCATGATTAATTGGTCTTTCATCATAGTATTCATCTCTAGAGTTGTCACCAAGCAAATCATCACCTAACAAGTCATCTTCATCACTATTGAAATCAACATACTCGGGTGTGTTACCTTAGGACCTTTGGCCATGAGGCATCTTCTAATTCCTTCATTTGGTGAGTCAAATATGTCGTAGGAGTTGGTTGACACAAGTGCTAGACCGGCAACACCTTCATCTTGAGTATCTTCGGAGTCGGAGTGATAACTTCTCTCGGAGTGGCTGTTGGAGTCGGAGCCGGATACCCATTCACCGACATGAGCTTGATGTCTTCTTCTTGTGTAGCTCCTTGATGATTTTCCCTTCCTTTCCGAATCCTTGCTTCTCCGTGAGTATCTTCGTTCATAACGATCATCTCTACTCCTTCTCTCTCTTGGTGGTGATCCTTTGCTTCTTCTTTTTGGAGAATCTTCTCTTCTCTTGTAGGGAGCCGTACACTCATTGGAGTAGTGTCCGGGTCTTCCACAATTGTAGCAGTTTCGCTCTCGACTAGAAGATCTTTTGTCATTGTAGGACCTTGACTTGGAGCTTCTATCTTTGCTTCTACTCTTGTAGAACTTGTTGAAGTTCTTCACCATTAAGCTCTATTCTTCATTGAAGTATTGTTTCTCACTTGATGATGTAGGGGCTTCACATGAGGCTTTATAGGCACCACTTGATTTGTTGTGAAGTTCCTCTTTATCCTTAAGTGACATCTCATGAGCAACAATTCTTCCAATCACCTCCGTTGGCTTGAGATCTTTGTAATTGGGCATCATTTGGATCAATGTGCACACGGTATCATATTTTCCATCCAAGGCTCTTAGAATCTTCTTGATGATGAATTTTTCGGTCATCTCTTCACTTCCTAAGCCGGCAATCTCATTTGTGATGAGAGCAAGCCTAGAGTACATTTCAGCGACACCTTCACCATCCTTCATCTTGAACTTGTCAAGTTGGCTTTGAAGCACATCCAACTTGGATTCCTTGACAGAGTCGGTACCTTCGTGCATATCAATCAAAGTGTCCCAAATTTCCTTCGCATTCTCAAGGCGGCTGATTTTGTTGAATTCTTCGGGGCACAATCCGTTGAAGAGAATATCACAAGCTTGAGCATTGTATTGCAACATCTTCAACTCATCCGCGGTAGCTTCACGGTTCGGTTCTCTCCCATCAAAGAAGTCACCTTGCAAACCAACACAAACAATAGCCCAAACGGCGGGGTTATGTCCAAGAATATGCATTTTCATTTTATGCTTCCAACTAGCAAAATTAGTACCATCAAAGTAAGGACCTCTACGGTGATAATTTCCCTCGCTAGACGCCATACTCTCCTAGGTTGTGAAACCAAGGCTATGACCGCCAAAAGCTATGGAGATCAAAGCAAATGGAGACCAAGGCTCTGATACCACTTGAAGGATCGAAAGTATGTCTAGAAGGGGGGGTGATTAGACTACTTGACCAAATAAAAACTTAACCTTTTCCCAATTTTAGTTCTTGGAAGATTTTAGCTATCTTGGGACAAGTCAAGCAATCATCACATAATTCAAGCAAGCATGCAAAGAGTATATAGGCAGCGGAAAGTAAATCATGCAACTTGCAAGAATGTAAAGGGAAGGGTTTGGAGAATTCAAACGCTATTGGAGACACGGATGTTTTTCCCGTGGTTCGGATAGGTGGTGCTATCCTACGTCCACGTTGATGGAGACTTCAACCCACGAAGGGTAACGGTTGCGCGAGTCCACACAGGGCTCCACCCAAGGGCAACGGTTGCGCGAGTCCACACAGGGCTCCACCCACGAAGGGTCCACGAAGAAGCAACCACCCACAAAGGGTCCACGAAGAAGCAACCTTGTCTATCCCACCATGGCCAACACCCACACAGGACTTGCCTCACTAGCGGTAGATCTTCACGAAGTAGGCGATCTCCTTGCCCTTACAAACTCCTTGGTTCAACTCCACAATCTTGTCGGAGGCTCCCAAGTGACACCTAGCCAATCTAGGAGACACCACTCTCCAAGAAGTAACAAATGGTGTGTAGGTAATGAACTCCTTCCTCTTGTGCTTCAAATGATAGTCTCCCCAACACTCAACTCTCTCTCATGGGATTTGGATTTGGTGGAAAGAAGATTTGAGTGGAAAGCAACTTGGGAAGGCTAGAGATCAAGATTCATATGGTAGGAATGGAATGTCTTGGTCTCAACACATGAGTAGGTGGTTCTCTCTCAGAACATATGAGTTGGAATGCTGTGTGTGTTCTGATGGCTCTCTCGTTGAATGAGAAGGAGGTGGAGGGGTATATATAGCCTCCACACAAAATCCAACCGTTACACAGTTTTCCAATCTCGGTGGGACCGAATCAATAAGCTCGGTCGGACCGAAAAAGTAAACCTAGTGACCGTTAGTGATTTTCGGTGGGACTGACATGCAACTCGGTAGGACCGATATGGTTAGGGTTTGGGCATAACGTAATCTCAGTGAGACCGATTACACAAAATCGGTGAGACCGAATTTGGTAATTAGCTAACCAGAGAGTTGGTCAGGCAAACTCGGTGGGACCGATTTTCTCTTTCGGTGAGACCGAGTGGAACTCGGTGAGAACGAAAAGTTACAAAGGGGAAACACTGAGTTTACATTGCAATCTCGGTGGGACCGATTCGCTCTTTCGGTGGGACCGAAAAGTTACAAAAGGGAAATAGAGAGTTTGCAACCCCATCTCAGTGAGACCGAGATCCCTATCGGTAGGACCGAATTGCTAGGGTTTGGCAGTGGCTAATGACAAGTGAAACTCGGTGGCGCCGGATAGGAAGAATTGGTAGGACCGAGTTTGGCTTAGGGTTTAGGTCATATGTGGATATGGGAAAGTAGTTGAGGGTTTTGGAGCATATCACTAAGCACATGAAGCAAGAGGCTCATTAAGCAACACCTCATCCCTCCTTAATAGTATTGGCTTTTCCTAAAGACTCAATGTGATCTTGGATCACTAAAATATAAAATGAAGAGTCTTGAGCTTTTGAGCTTGAGCCAATCCTTTGTCCTTAGCATTTTGAGGGTTCCACTTTCACATCCATGCCATGCCAATCATTGAGCTTTCCTGAAATAATCATCTTGGAATAGTATTAGCTCAATGAGCTATATGTTGTTATGAATTACCAAAACCACCTAGGGATAGTTGCACTTTCAGCGACACCCGTGGGAATACCATGCGTGAGGCCGCAAAGTGATATGAGGTGTTACAGGCTAGATCGGTGTGACTTAGAATCGGGGTCCTGACACCCGCGCCCGCCGGATCCGATGAGGTAGCCGCCGCCGCCGGTTTTCTCTAGAAAACCGATCCAGTTTTTCTTTTGAAAACCCTAAGTTCATTTTTTTAGAATAGATTGGTTTTATTTTTTCCAGTTTAGTTTATTTAGCAGACATTCGTCCGTACGTTTGTTTTAGCAAACGGTTTTCGCTCGTTAGTTACAGATAACGAACGTTCATTCCTTAGCCTATTCTTCAGTTTTTCTTTTTCTCGGGTTTTTCGCGCTTATTTTCGATCGCGATTTCTGATCCAATTTTCGTTTCAGTTTATCTTTTCGCTCGTTTATCGGAATCAGGCGATTCAAGTGCCTAGATCTTCGTCTCGAAACCCTCTTTCTGTTTAATCAACTTGAACAAGATTTTGGTACTTTAAAACTTGACTTTAGTCCAGATTAGTAAATGGATCTTGTTGCTTTCTTAGTTTGAGTTTCGTTGCTCTGTTTGATTTGATTCTTTTTGCAAACCGGAGTTCTTAAGTTGAACTTTCTGGTTAGATCTTGTTATTTGAGATTTATGCTTGTTTCTTTGCTTGATTGCTTATTTATGCTATTGTTTGTTTGCGACAGAACACCCGGAGTGCGAAGCGTGCTATTACGAGTCCCTAGGTTTTGCGGATCATCAGCAAGGCAAGTAACACTTTGATCATACTCCTTTCATACCCAGTTTTTATGCATTAGTTCCAATCCTCAAACATTGCATGATTAGGATGTGATTAACATGTGGGTTGGGAAGTAGTTGATTAGGTAGAACCTATTGCCCTGTTATATTTAAACCTTGGGAGTTACTTCTACGTATTGCTTATATTGCTATGCTATGCTTGTAGACGTGGTTTGGGTGAGTGAATCCATGACAGGTGTGAGATTGTTAAGTAATGGTTCAACTTAAGGTGGCAACTTTAATACACATCTAGGTGGATTGCTTGTCGGGCACATGGAGAACCCAGTGTTGTCCTAGGATATCCCTGAGTACCCGTGTGATCATCCTAAGGTCCACCACCTAGGCTCAAAGGGAACTGAGATATTTTCATGCTAGAAACTTCCGTGTGCAGCCACAAGCTATTATGGGCTCTAGCATAGTTGAGTAAGTTGCGTGAAGCTCCTGAAGAGGTGGATCAGTAGGTAGAGGGATGTAGGTTGGTATGGTCTGCCCGGAGTAAGGATTTAATGCTTCTGAAAGATTGTGTCTCGGTCATCTGTTTCTCAAACACCATGCAATGCGAGCAATTCAACGGAGGAGATCGAGACTTGTGGGGAACGTGAGCAAACTTATGCAGAGTGTATAAACTAATCATGGTTAGCCGTGTCCCCGGTTATGGACATCTTGAGTATCTAGTACTTGGAGTATCCTAAGTATCTCATCACTATTAAATAATATTGTTGGGTTGTTAACTACTTTAATTGGGATTGAGTTGGAGGAACCTTCTCAATGATGTTTCAACTACCATGATAGTTAAATAAAATTTATTCCTTTGTTGTAGGGAAAAATTAGCTTTTCGCAAAAAAACCATAACCATAGAGCTTTCCACCAGCCAAATATGCATGTAGCGATAGCATTATTCTGTTCTTGCTCTATCGTGTTATCTTGCCAGCATATTCCATGTGCTGACCCGTTTTCGGGCTACAACGTATTATGTTGCGGACTTTTCAGACGAGGAGTAAGGTTCGTTAGGTCGTTGTCGTACATCTCAGCTATGCCGTTGGAGTTGATGGACTCACTTTATTTTCCAAGCCTTCCGTTGTTACCGTATTAGATGGCCTTAAGCCATAGTTATTGTAATAAGTTCTCTTTTGAGACATTCGATGTAATAAGTGTGTGATTGCTATTCTGTTATAAATCCTTCGAGTATTGTGTGTGTCAACATTACCGATCCAGGGATGACACTGAAGCACAGAGACTTGACCGTTTGAGGTCGGGTCGCTACAAGATGGTATCAGAGCACATGCTGAGTGTAGGACACGACCACTAAGCTAAAGCCTTAGATCACTATTCTCTTCTCATTTCTCACTCCTCTCCATTATCTATTCTTTAGGATGGCGGACGCAAGGAACAAGTTTGCACATCCAGATGAAGAAGCACCTTTTGGACGACACTTGAAGGAAGTCACTAGGTACCTGAACATTGGAATACCAAGCTTCACCGGGACTTACAACGCCACTTTACCAGAAGAGGAGAGACGGATGATTCAATTTCAAGTTCCAGGAAGGACATTCGCGCTAGTCACTAAGCCCATAGAGTTTTCCTTTGATGCACCAACCTGGAGTCTAGGAAAGAGTATGGCAGCTCACATCATCATGGGACGCATTGGAGAAGTTTATCATAAGGAGCTTAAGGATACTATCTATCAGATTTGTGGCTGCCGAGACGAGCAATGGGAGATGATCACACCAGGAAGGATAGATCAATTGCAGCCTTCATCCAGGAGTTAAACCAGCACATTCGTCCCCAGGAGAACCAGATGTGCGTAGGAATGATAGATCTGAAGAAGGCAATGACTAGGATCACGGAACTGGAGGAAGAAATTAAGGCTACATGTGAAGATTATGAGGAGGAAATCGTCATACTAGTGGAGAAGAATGACGATCTGGAAAGGAAGCTAGGAGTATTCATGGGAGACCTCGCACCAGGAGGAGAAGACAAAGAACCCAAGAAGATTCGTCCGGAGAACTACATCATCATCGACGACACCGACTCAGACCCCAGCGATAGCGATGATGACTATGAAGACGAAGCTGGACCAGACATCATGGAGTCTTCGACCGATCAATATTTTTAGTAGACCACCACATCAGTAGTAGTATTCCACCATGTATATAGTATAGTCTGATCACTTTTGTAATGATAGTTAGATCGATTGTATGCCCTTGCTTGATTGATTGAGTGAAATGATTGTGTTTGTCTCATGTGCATATGGGTAGTGTTTTTCTCATGAGACCTCATTCTATTCTAATCTCTCCCCTCTAAACCCATCAGATGCCTCCGAGACGTGACCCCAGATTTACTTTCCCACCGGAGCTCACTCAGTTGATCCAGTAGCAGAATACCCTGATGCAGTTGTTAGTTCAAAACCAAGGCAACAATAACAACAACCCACTGCCACCACCACCAGTTGACAACTTAGCCCGCTTTCTAAGGTTGTAGCCGCCGGTGTTTTCCAGTAGCACCGAGCCGATAGTGGCAGATGATTGGCTCCGCAGGATTGGAAGGGAGTTAACCACTCCAGGATGTACAGATGCTGAGAAGGTGCGTTTTGCCGCACATCAGTTGGATGGACCAGCAGCCTCATGGTGGTAGAATTACACTCTCACCTACCCTATAGCCACTGTTACATGGGACCAGTTTCATCAAGCTTTCTGTACAGCTCATGTATCAACTGGAGCTATGAGTATGAAGAAGCGTGAGTTTCGCAACTTACGCCAGGGGAACCGTACTGTGGCTTAGTACGCAGATGAGTTTAGCAAGTTATCTCGCTATGCCCCTGACGATGTGGCCACAGATGTCGCAAAGCAGGAGAAGTTTATGAAAGGGCTGAATGATGAGATGAGCATGCAGTTGATGGTGGCAACATTCAACAACTACCAGGAGTTGGTAGATAAAGCTCTTATGATTGAAGGGAAGCAGCAGCAGATTGAGAGCCGTAAGAGGAAGTATGGACAAGGAAGGTATAATTCAGGAGCTCAGCATAAGCCTTGCCTAACCCCAAACCCGGGAGGACTTGTTCATAACCATGGAGGCCACCCCCACAATGGAGGAAGTACCCATAATCATACTGGCCCAAGGAATGGGAATGGGAATGGAGCAAGCAACAATCAGAACCGCCCCAATCCAGCCACACCTGCCAAGAGATACCTAAGCCACGTTACTTGTTTCAAGTGCAGGAAGACTGGACACTATGCCACGGAGTGCCCTGAAGCGAAGAATGGAAACGGTAATGGGAGCGCTGGAAAGAAGCCCAATCCATTCAACAAAGGACAAGTGAACCACCTTAACGTGGAGGAGGTTGAAGAGCAGCCAGACGCAGTTATTGGTAAGTTTTTGGTTAAGTCTTTTACCGCCCTTGTTCTTTTTGATAATGGTGCATCGCATTCATATATATCAAGGGAATTCGTGGATAAGTTTAAACTACCAACCCAAACCCTTAGGACCCCTCTGTTAGTGAGTTCACCTGGGGCAGAGTATATGGCTAGTCGATGGTGCGACTAGATACCCTTAACCATTGGTAGCCATGTTTTTCCGTCCGACCTAATAATCTTGGAGTCACAAGGATTGGATGTGATATTAGGCATGGACTGGATGTCAAAGTATGGAGGAAGCATTGACTGTGCTAGTAAGTCGATTTTTCTCACCAGACCGGAGGGAATAAGGATCAAGTATGTATCTAGGCATGCGCCTAGGAGGAGCCAAGTAAATACCCTCATGGGAGTTGTTTAGGAGGAAGTGCATGTAGTGAAGGATTACCCGGATGTTTTTCCAGAGGAGTTACCAGGCATGCCACCGGATCGAGACATCGAGTTTTTGATAGAGGTATAGGGCCAATATCAAAGAGACCATACCGGATGCCCGCAAATGATCTGGAGGAGATTAAGAAACAGATCAAGGAGTTATTGGAGAAAGGTTACATTCGACGGAGTTCATCACCATGGGGAGCCCTAGTTCTTTTGGTTGAGAAGAAGGATAAGTCTCTAAGAATGGTTGTTGATTATCATGCGTTAAATGAAGTGACGATCAAGAACAAATACCCACTGCCAATGATCAATGATTTGTTTGACCAACTGCAAGGAGCTAAAGTGTTTTCAAAGATCGATCTGCGATCAGGATATCACCAGTTGAAGATATGAGAGAAGGATATACCAAAGACAACATTCACCACATGGTACGGGTTGTATGAATATATGGTCGTGTCGTTTGGACTGACTAACACCCCTGCCTACTTCATGAGCATGATGAACAAAGTGTTCATGGAATATTTGGATAAGTTTGTTGTAGTGTTCATTGATGATATAATGATATACTCGAAGAATGAGGAGGAGCACAAAGAGCATTTGTGTTTAGTTCTCGAGAAACTCAGGGAACATCAGCTGTATGCCAAGTTCAGCAAATGCGAGTTTTGGCTGAAGGAAGTCAGATTCCTTGGACATGTTATATCAGGAGAAGGTGTAGCAGTAGATCCCACCAAGGTTCAGTCAGTCACTGAATGGTTGGCACCCACTTCAGTTAGCGAGATCCGCAGTTTTCTTGGACTCGCGGGATACTATCGGAGATTCATTGAGAATTTTTCCAAGATTGTGAAGCCAATGACAGAGTTATTGAAAAAGGATACCGAGTTTAAATGGACGGAAGAATGTGAGACAAGTTTTCAGGAATTAAAGAAACGTTTGACTACAGCCCTAGTGTTGATTCTGCCGGATATACGTAAGGAGTTCCAAGTGTATTGCGACGCTTCTCGCCTAGGACTTGGAAGTGTGCTTATGCAGGAGGAAAGAGTTGTTTCGTATGCCTCACGACAACTAAAACCGCACGAAGTGAATTATGCCACGCATGATTTGGAGTTAGCAGCTGTAGTGCATGCGTTGAATACCTGGAGACATTACCTTATTGGAAATCGTTGTGATGTGTACACGGATCATAAGAGTTTGAAGTACATTTTCACACAGAAGGAGCTGAACCTTAGGCGGAGGAGATGGTTGGAGCTTATAAAGGATTATGACATGAAGCTTCACTATCATCCAGGCAAGGCCAATGTCGTAGTAGACGCTTTGAGTTAGAAGAGTTATGCTAACACCCTAGTAAGCACGGGATTGCCAAAGGAGTTAGCAGAGGATCTCAGGGAACTTCAATTGGAGATTGTTCCTAGAGGTTTTGTTGCAACAATGGAAGTGCAGTCTACATTGTTAGGAAAGATTCGAGAAGCTCAGAAGGATGACAAAAAGATTGCCGAGATAAAAGAGAGAATGAGCGAAGGAAATGCCAAAGGTTTTCGTGAGGATGAGCACGACACCTTATGGTTTGAGGACCGTGTTTATGTGCCCAATAACACAGAGATCAGGAAGTTAATACTTCAGGAGGCTCATGAATCACCATACTCGATACACCTCGGAAACACCAAGATGTATTTGGATTTGAAGGAACGTTTCTGGTGGACTGGTATGAAGAAGGATATTGTCGAGTATGTAGCCGTATGCGATGTGTGTCAAAGAGTGAAGGCAGAGCATCAAAAGCCAGCAGGATTGTTATAGCCTATGCCGATACCCGAATGGAAGTGGGATAAACTTGGCATGGATTTCATCATCAGATTGCCCAGGACCAAATCAGGGTATGATTCTATATGGGTAGTAGTGGATCGCTTGACCAAAGTAGCTCACTTATCCCAGTGAAAACCACCTATACAAGTGCAAGGTTGGCCAAGATATATATGACCAGGATCATATGTCTGCATGGAGTTCCGAGGACCATCGTATCAGATAGAGGAACACAGTTTACTTCAAAGTTTTTGCATCAGCTGCACCAAACTTTGGGGACAAGGATGGAGTTCAGTACCGCGTTCCACCTGCAGACAGATGGACAGACCGAGAGAGTCAAGCAGATCCTAGAGGACATGTTGAGGGCATGTGCGCTAGATTATGGATCTAGTTGGGATGAAAATTTGCCCTACGTAGAGTTCTCATACAACAATAGTTACCAAGCCAGTTTGAAGATGGCACCGTTCGAAGCCATGTATGGATGAAGGTGCAGAACACCGTTGATTTGGGATGAAGTCAGAGACCGACAGTTGTTTGGACCAGATTTGATCAAGGAGTCTGAAGAGAAAGTTAAGCTGATCCGAAATAGACCGAAGGTAGCTCAGTCCAGGCAGAAGAGTTATGCAGATTCGAAACGCAAGGAGGTAACCTATGAAATTGGAGACAACGCGTATCTGCGAGTATCACCCTTGCGAGGAGTGAAACGTTTTGGAGTCAAGGGAAAGTTAGCCCCGAGATTTGTAGGACCGTATCGTGTTTTGGAACGTATGGGAGAAGTTGCCTACAAGTTGGAGTTACCTAAAGGACTGTCAGAAGTTCATGATGTATTTCATGTTTCACAGCTGAAAAAGTGTCATGTTGAGATGGCCTATATACCGTTAAGAGATACAGTACCCTTGGAGGCGATTCAGTTGGACAGTGAATTGACCTATGAGGAGAAGCCAGTCAGGATTCTTGAATTTGCCAGCCGAGTTACCCGCAGCAAGGTTATCAAGTTTTGCAAAGTTCAGTGGAGCCACCATACCGTGGATGAAGCCACCTGGGAACGAGAGGATGATCTTCGCAAAGACCACCCACACCTATTTTCTAGCCAACTCGAATCTCGAGGATGAGATTCATCCTAAGGGGGGTAGGTTTGTAACATCCCAAATTTTCAATTTGGAATGTTATACATAGATCATTCATGCATATCATATTTTATTGCATTTCGTTTCTCGATTCTCAAAAACCTAAGCAGCTCAAGGACCCTCGGAGAGAGTTGGGGATTCATTGTTTTCATATTAGAATTTTATCAAATATTGAAACGAGGATTTTGGTTTTAATTATTTTTCTCTCCCAAAATATTTCATATTAAAATATATGAGAGGAGATAATATGACTTCTCCAAAATAATTGAAATATTGGAGGAAAAATACTAAAATCAAATATTTGATTTTATTCGGATTTTATTGCTATTTTATTCGCATTAGAAAAATTGCACGTTTTTCAAAATTGCATTTTAGGGCCAAGAAAATGTTCATCTTGTTCTACATATTTTATTTAGACGGTGAAAATTTGTTTTGGCATTTTTAGATTTTCATTTTATTTTCTAGGATTTATTTAAGTTCCGGCGAAATTATTTATAAAAAACTCCAGCGCCCGACAAGGCCGAAGCCCAGCCGAGCCAGGCCGGCCCGCCGTGCCGCCACCGCCTTCCCCCGCGCACCCGTGCCCACACCGGACTCCGCTGGAGTCCGGGAGTCCGCCGCCGCCCCGGTTTCCCTTTCCCCAAGCCGACCCCCCCCCCCCCCGTTTATATGCCGCCCCGCCGCCACCGCCCCGTCCCGCCCGCTGCCGCTTTTCGCGCCGCCGCCCGCCGCTTGCCACGTCGCCGCCCTCCGCCGTCACCGCCAACGCCACCCAGCCCCACCGGAGCCCCGCGCCCCGCCAGATCCGATGAGGTAGCCGCCGCCGCTGGTTTTCTCTAGAAAACCGATCCAGTTTTTCTTTTGAAAACCCTAGGTTCGTTTTTTTTAGAATAGATCGGTTTTATTTTATTTTTCTGGTTTAGTTTATATAGCGGACGTTCATCCATACATTCGTTTTAACGAACGGTTTTCACTCGTTAGTTACAGATAACGAACGTTCGTTCATTAGCCTGTTCATCAGTTTTTCTTTTTCTCGGTTTTTTCACGATTATTTTCGATCGTGATTTCTGATCCGATTTTCGTTTCAGTTTATCTTTTCGCTCGTTTATCGGAATCAGGCGATTCAAGCGCCTAGATCTTCGTCTCGAAACCCTCTTTCTGTTTAATCAACTTGAACAAGATTTTTGTACTGTAAAATTTGACTTTAGTCTAGATTAGTAAACAGATCTTGTTGCTTTCACAGTTTGAGTTTCGTTGCTCCGTTTGATTTGATTCTTTCTGCGAACCGGAGTTCTTAAGTTGAACTTTCTGGTTAGATCTTGTTATTTGAGATTTACCCGTGTTTCTTTGCTTGATTGCTTATGTATGCTATTGTTTGTTTGCGATAGAACACCCGGAGTGCGAAGCGTGCTACTACGAGTCCCTAGGTTTTGCGAATCATCAGCAAGGCAAGTAACACTTTGATCATACTCCTTTCATACCCAGTTTTTATGCATTAGTTCCAATCCTCAAACATTGCATTATTAGGATGTGATTAACATGTGGATTGGGAAGTAGTTGATGAGGTAGAACATATTGCCCTGTTATATTTAAACCTTAGGAGTTACTTATACGTATTGCTTATATTGTTATGCTATGCTCGTAGACGTGATTTGGGTGAGTGAATCCATGACAGATGTGAGATTGTTAAGTAATGGTTCAACTTAAGGTGGCAACTTTAATACACATCTGGGTGGATTGCTTGTCGGGCACCTGGAGAATCCAGTGTTGTCCTAGGATATCCCGGAGTACCCATGTGATCATCCCAAGGTCCGCCACCTAGGCTCAAAGGGAACTAAGATATTTTCATGCTAGAAACTTCCGTGTGCAGCCACATGCTATTATGGGATCTAGCATAGTTGAGTAAGTTGCGTGAAGCTCCTGAAGAGGTGGATCAGCAGGTAGAGGGATGTAGGTTGGTATGGTCTGCCCGGAGTAAGGAGTTGATGCTTCTGAAAGATTGTGTCTCGGTCATCCGTTTCTCAAACACCATGTAGTGCGAGAAATTCAACGGAAGAGATCGAGACTTGTGGGGAAAAGTGAGCAAACCTCTGCAGAGTGTATAAACTAATCATGGTTAGCCGTGTCCCCGGTTATGGACATCTTGAGTATCTAGTACTTCGAGTATCCTAAGTATCTCATCACTATTAAATAATATTGTTGGGTTGTTAACTACTTTAATTGGGATTGAGTTGGAGGAACCTTCTCAATGATGTTTCAACTACCATGATAGTTAAATAAAATTTATTCCTTTGTTGTAGGGAAAATTGGCTTTTCGCAAAAACCATAAACATAGAGCTTTCCACCAGCCAAATATGCATGTCGTGATAGCATTATTCTGTTCTTGCTCTACCGTGTTATTTTGCCAGCATATTCCATGTGCTGACCCGTCTTTGGGCTGCAATGTATTATGTTGCAGACTTTTCAGACGAGGAGTAAGGTTCGTTAGGTCGTTGCCATACAACTCAGCTATGCCGTTGGAGTTGATGGACTCACTTTATCTTCCAAGCCTTCCGCTGTTACCATGTTAGATGGCCTTATGCCATAGTTACTGTAATAAGTCCTCTTTTGAGACATTCAATGTAATAAGTGTGTGATTGCTACTCTGTTATAAATCCTTCGAGTACTGTATCTGTCAGCATTACCAATCCAGGGATGACACGGAAGCACAGAGACTTGACCGTTTGAGGTCGGGTCGCTACAGCCTCCGACGAGCCGGAGCCTGAGGGAAGCACCTTCTTCCCTTTCTTCACGAGCAGCATCGCCGCCGAGTTGGTTCCCCCTTTTTCTGATATCTTTTTCAAGGTCCTTGACCACTTTGGGCTGCAGGCACTGCATCTCCATCCCAACTACATTCTTCTCTTGTCTATCTTCGCCTACTATTGGGAGGCATACCTGGGCGTGATGCCGTCCGTGGCACTGCTGTGCCACTTCTTATTCCTCCGCCTCACCGGCGGCCACATCTCCGGGTGCGCCAACTTCATCGCGGCCGGCCAGGTCAACTCGATCTCGAACACCGGGAAGAGGTTTGACAACATCAGGGCCAAATGGGTCATGATGAGTGCCAAGTGCGTCCATCCACGCTTGGAACTGCCGACGGAGGCGCCCCAGTCTGACAAGGGTGGTCTCATGGAGAGCTCGCCGACGAGCGGGCTTCGTCGGTGTTGGAGCAGATGAAGATCGATTTGAAGCCGGGCAATGCGAAGGCGGCCAAGGTGACAGGGGCCATGCTCCTGAAGGAATTCTTGACGCTGCGCGTTGCTCCACTTCAGGCGCGCACACGCCCTTTGTGGAAGCTTGGAGATGAAGAATACAATGTTCGTCTGAGCCTGGTGGCCTTGCCTGATGACGAGCTGACTGCAGTTCTGCACCTCTTGGTTGGGGATAACCAAGAGTACCCACCGAGCGCCTTTGTTCCTTTGTTCCATCGCAAGGACTGGGAGCAATTCGTTGCCTCCAGGCCGACCTTTGACGCGCGTGGGCTGGTACCACCGGTGCTCGCTGGGGCCTCTGTGACGCCGAAGCCGGTGGAGGTGTCTTCCGACAAGTCCCGCGGGGAGGAAGAGAGGGAGGAGGACTCGAAGGAGACTCCTGAGGGGATGGGGGAGAACTCCCCCTTGAGCAGGCTGACATCCTCTGCGCTCTACCAGACGACGCCGAGGTCGACGCCCGCCAGGAGGTGAGGGAGCTGCCCCTCAGCCTGACAAGGGGTAGATCGTCATTGGTCTCTCGAGATGCTGCTTCCGACTTGGTACCGCCTGGGACTGGCTTCGGTCCTTCTATTGCGCCGTCTTCTACCTCGGGAGCACATGTGCCCATTCCTCAGGCCCCGATGCTTTCGGGTTCTAGGATTACCATGCGGAAGGTGGACTATGTTGCAGTGGATCAGCAAGTGCTTTGAGCTTCGTCTTGTTCCTACTTGTACTTGCTCTTTTCTGACATTCGCCTTTGGTTTATCAGGCCGGTGTCTTCAGCGAAGAAGAGGAAGGGGGATGTCGCGGCCATGCCCCCCTCTGCGGAGAAGAGAGGCGACAGCACCCGCACCTCCCCAGCCCAGTCGCCCTCGCGAGGCCAAGAGGATCATCGGCGGGATGAACTAGCCCCCGTGTCCCCACTGGCTCCGGAAGTGCCGGCACCCGGCTCTGCTGATGAGGTCCCAAGGGCTCCGGAGCCCTTGATCTTCTAGGCTCTGGTAACGACGTCGCCTCCTTCTCCTGTTGCGCCTCTGGCTGCAAATTCTTCCCCTCCCTCCGTATCCTTGGAGCGTGTCTCTCGGGGATGGCCAAGCTGTGGGAAGACCTCCTGGGCGCGGAACCACACCTAGTGGCCGGGCGCCTGGAGCTGGCCTCAGGCTGGCTTCACTCCGACTCGCCCGTTCGAGCGTCGCTGAGCCAAGCCACAGCGGCCTCCGAGAAGGAGAAGCAGGCCGCCGCCAGAGTTGCAGCCGATCGTGAGGCGGCGCTAAAGGACACCGAGGCCACCCGCGACCGCTGCCGAGAGCTAGAGGGTGAGCTGAAGAGGCTGCGCAACAAGTGCGCAAAGGAAGCACGCGACCGTGAAGCAAAGGAGGATGAGATGAAGGCTCAGGAGGACGCCATCAAGGGCCGCGACGCCGAGCTAGGGGGGCTGACGAAGGCGCATGCCGCGAAGCGCAGCCGACTGGGAGAACTGGAGTAGAAGGCGAAGGCGAGGGAGGCCAAGCTCGACGCCAAGGCAAAGGTCCTGGTTGAAGACCGCGAGGCCTTCTCTCTTCTTGAGAAGAGGTCCGGCATGGTGCTGAAGTCACTGTACGAGAAGGGCCTGGAGAAGCCGCTGACCACCGACGAGGATGGCCCTGCTCAGCTGCTTCCCCACTTGGTGAAGGCGCTTGAGGAAGTCATGGACGGCATCGGTCCTATGGCTGAGGAAGAGGCTCGCGTCCTTTCTTCAGCTGCGCTGACACGTGTCTTCAGCCATCTGTACCTTTGCGACCCCAATGCTCGTCTTGACGAGCTGCTGGGGCCTGTAGCTGATGAACATTGTGTGGCCGCCGCCGCAGCCGTGAAAGATCAGGTGGAGGCCCTGCTGAAGAAGTTCCGCGGCTTCGTCCTCGCTCCCTCGACCGGCGATGCCACCAATCCTGCATATGGTGGTGTCCAGGGGTGACCTATGGCTGCATTCCTGTCTCATTCCTACAATACACATCAGGCCTCGTGGAGGCATTAAAACTTTCATTTGATATTGTGAGGACAATATGTCTTGTAATATTTGCTTCAAGATTTTGCGATTTTCTTCCTATTTGCTTTGTGTTCTGCGTCGGCAGAGCCTGGCCCCACGCATACCTCAACCGCCGTTGGGCCGAACGAAGACCAGGACGGACCAAGGAGTGAGGGGCTACGTGACCAGTTAGGCTCCTGAGTCGTGATGCTCATGAGTCCCCCTTGACGCGCAAACATCTTACAGGGAGAGTTCATGAGGATAGGTTAATGTTCTACGTCGGCAGAGCCCGGCCCCGTGCATACCTCAACCGTCATTGGACCGATTGGAGACTAGGACGGACCAAGGAGTGAGAGGCTACGTGACCAGTTAGGCTCCTGAGTCGCGATGCTCAGGAGTCCCCCTTGACGCGCAAACAATCTATACCTTTGCCCTCGCCGAGGCTCGGCTCGGGAGGGGCGTGCGACGACCAGGTCCAGGAGACCTGGTTGGGTGGCGTACGCTCGGGCATGACCCAAGCGCAGCCCCTATGCCAAGCCCCCTCGCGCGGCTCTCCCGAGGGGAGGCGTTGCGGTGAGGCCGGATGCTGAGCTTTGGGGCTCCCTGAGGTTGGTACGACTGTGAAGCCACCCTTAGTTGTTTATCACCAGCGCGGAGCATAGTGCTTCCGCTTGTGCACGGGCATAGCCGCTCATCGGCAGTGTCGACGGCCAGCGCGGAGCATGGTGCTTCCACTTGTGCGTGGGAGGGGGGCTCCCTCTGCGGAGAGCCCCCGGGGCGTGTACAGCCCCGCCCTGACACGTGGCTTGCACGGCAGGGCTAGACGAGGTGTATCTGGGCACCCGTGAGCCAGCGCGGGACTCACGAGGCCCTACCTCAAGGTGGGTTGCGCCGGGTCTTGGTTCTTGTTTGCGGTGCTGGACCTGCGAGGTGGTCAGACAACCTGCGCCGAACGAATCTCCTGAGGTTATCGCATGATAAGGCCAAGCACCAACGGCCCAGGAGGTGACGTAAACGGGGCCGGCCCGCCAGACAGAGCTCAGCCGTTGGATTTATCGATGTTGTAGGGACGGACCCGAGCACAGACGTCGTGCTCAATTTACTCACACGAAGGGTCCTGAAGAAAGACGGCCAGCGCGCGGTCCCCATGATGGGTGGCAATCGAACAAGTAGTAATCATAGGTAGATTAAACATGAGAGAAGCAGGCTTAAATAAATGCATGGGAGATACGTGCCACTGGGTCAGGCCCGAGCGGCTTGGGGATGATGCAGCCCGAGGGGCGCTCCCAACAAGGTAAGCTAAAGACATAAAAAAGGGATACATGCCACAGGGACGGACCCACGCGGCCTGGGAATGATGCAGCCCGAGGGGCGCTCCCAGCTAAATGAACTTGGAAAATGTCACCTGGTTATGTTGACGAAGGAGGGTTGGGGCAGCTGAAGGTGCGTAGTGAAGGGGTTGCTCTTCACGAGCCACCGGGGCCCTGAGCCTCGGGAGGCTCTGGGGTTCAGGTGGTTCCTCGACGACCGTCTCCATCTCCATCAGGACGATGCGATGCCTGGCCTCCTAAGCCGCTAGGACGCGCCACAAGTTGCGCTGGTAAGCGGACGACATGCTCGGCAGGCCGAAGGGCATGCGAATGTATCTGCGCGGTGGGCCCTCACAACATCCCACGCGCGAAGGCCAGAAAAGCTCCTGAGAAGCGGCCCTGTTGAGCCCTGGAACGTCGATGCTGACGTGCAGCCCGGCATCCTCACCTAGATGGGAAGCTGCACCTCGTGAGCGGCGGTCGCCGCGCATGGCCCTTGCGTCTTGCAATTCCTGGGTGGTCTTGGTGATGAACTCCTGAACGGTGGGCGATCCTTGCCCTGTGCCCTCCTTAGGGAAACATGCCGTGAAGCACGCCTCCAGGTGGTGCCCAAGCGCCTCCCTCATGATGTGAGCAAGGTCTGAGGCCTTCAAGAAGAAAGCCCCTGAGCCCTGCCCGAGGAGGGCGCCGGGCGCTCCTTCCTATGCGATGGAGGGGGCGCCTTTGGAGCGGGCGCGGATCCTGACGAGGCTCCTGCCGTGACACCACCCTCCTGAGGTCCTGCACGGTGTAGCTGCTTCTTCTTCTTGGGGATGGCCTCAGGAGGGCCCTCGCCCTTGCTGTTGGGGTTGTCGATTGCTGCAGCTTGGAAGGCACGCTTGAGGGAGCACACCGCATCTCTTTCTTCACATGGGACCGTGATGATCTCGCCGCTTCCCGGCATCTTGAGGACATTGTAGCCGTGATGGGTCACCGCCATGAACTTGGCCAGAGCTGGGTACCCGAGGATGGCATTGTACGATAGAAGGATGTGCGCGACATCGAAGTCAATGAGCTCGGTGCGGTAGTTCTTGCGTTCCCCGAAGGTGACAGGGAGGCGGACCTGCCCTATCGGTGTGGTGGAACCGTCAGTCACTCCTGAGAAAGGCTTGGTAGGCTGAAGCTGGTCATATGGCACTTGGAGGTTGTCGAACGTGTTGACGGACAGGATGTTGAGCCCTACGCCGCCGTTGATGAGGGTCTTCGTAACTTGCACATTGTTGATGACTGGGGAGAAAAGCATTGAGAGGGCGCCGATGGTAGCTGCGCACTTGAGCTAATCTGCCAAGTTGAACGTGATGGGGCACTGGGACCATCTGAGCGGGCGTGTGGCTTCAAGCTTGGGGAGGACTGCATTCACTTCACGAGCAAACTGCTTAAAGATACGCTGCGAGGTTGGGGCCTGGGCTCCGCCCAAGATGCAGGCGATAGCACGCGGTTCCTGGATCCCCCAGCCCCCTCGTCTTGATGGTGTTTGTCATTCCTTCTTGGTAGTGGTGGCAGCGGAGGGAGTCCAACGTTGCCTTGAGGATGATCCTCACGAGGTTGATCCCTCCAGGCGCCCTCGCGAGGCTGATCCTGCCAGCGGTCCTCACAAGGCCGGTCGCGCCACTCCTAGCGCGGGCCACGGTCATCCCAGCGTCCACCACCACCTCTTCCTCCTTGGCTGTAGCCCCGGTCGCCGCGCTCGAGGCATCGACCGAAGCGTCCTTCACGAATAGCTCTGAGCTCTTGACAGTTGCTGGTGTTGTGGGTGTTCAGGTTGTGGAAGGCGCAGAACGGATGGCTGCTCTTGGATGACTTTGGTTGGTCTCTGCCACGCTTGGTGTCTGGTTCTGCTGCGAGCACGGCTGCTCCCTTGCGCTTCACGTCCTTGGCCTTGGCTTTCTTCTCCTCTGGGTCCACAACAAGGAGCTCGAGGAGGGAGAGACACCCCTCCTCAGCTCTAGCACACTTGGTCGCAATGTTGAACAGCCCCAGGGCCATGCACAGCTCCTCGTGGATAGCGAGCTCTTCCTTCATCTTGACGTCGCGGACGCCATCAGAGAACGCAGAGATGATGGCCTCGTCGGTCACCTTGGGGATCTTGATCCATGCGCTGTTGAAGCGCTGAATGTACTTCTGCAGGGTCTCTCCTGGTTGTTGCTTGATGCGGCGTAGGTCACCCGTGACCGGGGGGCGGCCGCGAGTTCCCTGGAAGTTGGCGATGAAGCGGTTGCACATCTCGTCCCAGGAGGAGATCGAGCCCGGAGGCAGGTTCAGGAGCCAGGAGCGGGCGCCCTCCTTGAGAGCCATGGGAAACCAGTTCTCCATGACTTTATCGTCGCCGTTGGCCACTTCGATGCTCATCTTGTAGAGCTGCAAGAACTTCACGGGGTCGAGGGTGTCGTCGTAGCGAGGGGGCAGATCCGGCTTGAACTTGCCCAGCCAGGCGACGCTATGCAGCTCGGGGGTGAAAGCGCGGCAGCCCGCTGTGGTCACCGGGGCCCGCCTTTGGGGTGGAGCTTGGTCTTGATGGGGTCCGCACCCCGCCGCTACAGGTGGCGCACGGTCATGCCGCAGCAGCCGGTCCCGGCGCGGTGGCATGAGGAGCGGCAGAGCGTTTTCTTGCGGTCGAGGGACTTCTTGACAGCTTCTTTCTTCACATGCAGGCGCGGGACGCGGCGGGTCGCGTCGCGGAGCCGCGAGTCTTGGCACCAGGGCGCAGTCTTGGGGAAGAGGTGGTGGAGGCGCTCCGTGGACTACGTCGCCCGTAGCTGGCGGAGGGCGAGGCGGAGAGAGGGACAGCACAAGAGAGCCCCCCTACGGTGCGAACAAGCTCGGTGATGCAGTCGAGCCAGTCCTCGTAGAGGTCGTTGAGGGAGTCCTAGACCAAGGGGTCCTCGGGCGTCCGGCCTATTATCCTTTGGGCCGGACTGATGGGCTGTGAAGACATGAAGGCCGAAGACTACATCGTGTCCAGATTGGACTCTACTTGGCGTGGAAGGCAAGCTTGGCGACCGAAGATTCCTTCTTATGTAACCGACTCCATGTAAACCCTAGATCCCCTCGGTGTCTATATAAACCGAAGGGGGTAGTCCGGAAAGGACATCACATATACTCATTACCATACCCACATAGGCTAGACTTCTAGGGTTTAGCCATTACAATCTCGTGGTAGATCCACTCTTGTAACACTCATATTCGTCAATATCAATCAAGCAGGACGTAGGGTTTCACCTCCATAGAGATGGCCCGAACCTAGGTAAACATTGTGTCCCCTGTCTCCTGTTACCATCGATCCTAGACGCACAGTTCGGGACCCCCTACCCGAGATCTGCCGGTTTTGACACTGACATTGGTGCTTTCATTGAGAGTTCCACTGTGCCGTCAGCAAAGGGCTCGATGGCCCCTTCGATCATCGGTAATGACGTTGTCCAGGGAGAAACCTTCCTCCCCGGACAGATCTTCATATTCGGAAGCTTCGTACTGCGGGCCAACTCGCTTGGCCATCTGGGGCAGATCGACAGCTACGCCCCTGGTCATCAGGTCAGATTCGGGATCTTGAATTACATTGCGGACATCCGTGGAGACTTGATCTTTGACGGATTCGAGACCGCGACAACCGCTCCCCATCGCCCCGATGAACATGGCTTACACCTATCATCAGGCCGCATCCAGGAGATAGCTCATGTAGCAGCTCCGGCCTCAAATCTGGAGCAGTTCAAGTTGTCCGAAGACGGGAAGCTCAACCCCATCACGGGGACCACCAATTCCGCGGCGCTGGAGCCACACGCGGATTCCACTTCGTACGGTATCTGCATCAACGGAACCCCAGACTCGCCTCCGATGTCGAGCTCCGAACCCTGCGAGCCTGCGTACGCCGAACTCGATCAGTTATCGATCTTCAAGTTCAGTGCCGCAAATGTCTTCCAACACTCGCCCATGGGCGACGTACTAAATTCTCTAAAAAAAACCTATCCCCAGTGGGCGACCCGTCTCCGAACTATGTTCAGTTCGTACTTGCGGTGGACAACAGAGAATTTTTCTTCCCACCCGCCACCCACTTCATAGCCACTGTTAAAGATGTAACCAACACACCCGATGCCCGCGCCGAAGACATCGACGGTATGGATGATGATGAGGGGCAAGGCCAGAACTTACTACCCGCTAGACACGGGACATGCACTTCCTGGTATGACGTGTGTATGATAGACACACCTTACGGCGCTCTCGACGATGAGAAGGAGAATCTGGTCGAGGATAAACCGCCTGGTACACAGCCCGGACATCGGCGCCCTGGGCCTCATCACCCAAGAGAAGACACTGCAGCACCAGAGAAGACGATACTCCGACCAATGAAGACCCTATTGAAGTAGAATCCGAGTAGGAGGAACAGGAAGACGGGCAAGACAGCCCTGACAAACAGGCCACATGTGGGGACTCGGAGGACAGCAACTATTTCCCCCTCTCCGAGGAGGAGGAGATCCTCGGCAATGAGGATTTTACCATGCCAAAGGAACCTCTCGAGCAGGAGCGCTTTAAACGCCGGCTTATAGCCACTGCAAGGAGCTTAAGAAATAAGCAGCTGCAGCTTCAAGCAAGCCAAGACTTGCTCAATGATAGATGGACCGAGGTCTTGGCCGCAGAAGAATACGGCCTTAGCAGCCCAGACAAAATCCACCCCAAGAGTAGGTGGCTCCCTCAATACGATGGCAGGGCGATAGAGCCCATACCACCATCGAATAATGCGGCAGGGCGATCACAATTCAGTCCAGACAAAGCAGCAGCCCAAGCAGAGCACCATACCAACCCATCCGGCATGGAGGGTAGAGCAGGACGCACAAGATCGATGTACAGATCACGAAGATACACCCCGACCGACAACGATGGTCGCCTATCCGGACACTACAGAGCTGACCACGCCCGGTCCAAGCACCATAAACGGAGCCCGCCGGAGGTACATCATAGTGTGGCCCAACATAGAGGAGCCGCACACCCCCTCTGCTTCACGAACGAAGTAATGGAACATGAATTTCCAGACGGGTTTAAACCCATTAACATCAAATCATACGATGGGACAACAGACCCCGCGGTATGGATCGAGGATTATCTCCTCCATATCCACATGGCCACGGAGACGACCTCCATGCCATTAAATACCTACCTCTCAAGCTTAAAGGGCCAGGTCGGTACTGGCTAAACAGTTTGCCAGAAAATTCTATTTGCAACTGGGAAGATTTGGAAGACGCCTTTCGAGACAACTTCCAGGGAACATATGTCCGGCCATTATGCGCCGATGACTTAAGTCACATTGTCCAGGAGCCTGGCGAGTCAGCTAGGGAGCTCTGGACCAGGTTCTTAGTCAAAAAGAACCAAATTGTTGACTGTCCGGACGTAGAAGCCCTCGCAGCCTTCAAACATAGCGTCCGGGATGAATGGCTCGCGCGTCACCTCGGCCAAGAAGGACCCAAATCCATGACAGCCCTCACCGCTCTAATGAACCGTTTCTGCGCGGGAGAAGACAACTGGCTTGCTCGGAAAAGCAACGACGCCAGCGGCCCGGGCACTTTCGAAATCGAAGATGGCAATGGCAAGCCACGACGAACCGAACATAACAACATACGCGACACAGCGGTGAATGCCGGATTTCACAATCCGAAGCCCGGTCAACGGAAGAAGCCACTAAAGGCAAACCAGGATGATTCATCCACCCTTGACGGGATATTGGACCGACCTTGTCAGATTCACGGACTCCCTGATAGGCCAGCTAATCATACCAACCGTAAATGTTGGGTCTTCAAGCAGGCAGGCAAGCTTAACGCTGATCACAAGGGGAGGAGGCCACCGGGTGGCAAAGACGACGGATCGGCTCGCCAGCAGAACACCAGGGGCCAGAAAAAGTTCCCCTCCGACGTTCGACCACTCCCGGAACGCAAATAGCAGTTCGGCTCCCACCATCCACCTGCTGTACTGGCGAAATTTGCACCACGCGCACATCACTACGCACTCAAGATACCATGGGTATCGGCGGAAGCACACACTACAAAAAAAGACACATCCGTGACATTTTGGGCCGAACGAAAAAAAATTATGTCATACATATGACACTTCTATGACGATAATTGTGACAAAACCGGTATCATCATAGATGTGGTGGGCTCCTACTTCTATGACAAAAAATCATGACAGATAATGGGCTTTTCGTCCTGGGCGGGCCGAAGACGCAGCTGCATGACATTCTTTGGGCCGTCCATGACGGAAAAAACCGTGGTAGAAGAGGGGGCGAGGAAAATTTCGGGGAGTTCCCAGTTACGGTGGGAGGTCGGGGGCCGAGCGATGCGCATTTCTCTCATACACATACGCGCGTGTGTGCGAGGCGTTGGCTCTAATTGAACCCGAGCGATTGTAGGCTACGCATTACTGAACCCGAGCGATCGATCGATGGCTGTTAACTGAACCCGATCGAGCGATTCCTTCGCTACTGCTGCTAACTGAAGCCGATCGATGCTGCCTCTGGATGAACAGTGGGTGTTGCGGGGGGTGGATGAACAGTTCCCGGTGGGGGTGGATGAACAGGACCCCATGGTGTTGCCTTTGGATGAACAGGACCCCGATCGATCGAGCCGGTTGGGGTTGGATGAACAAGACCCCGTGGAGGGCTGGATGAACAGGCCCACCCCGTGGAGGGCAGGATGAACAGTAGACGGTGGAGGGCGGGATGAACAATAGCCCATGGAGGGGTGGTTGAACAAGAGCCCGTGGAGAGGGCTAGTTGAACAGTAGCCGGTGGAGTAGCGCGCGGCGGAGGCTGGATGAACAGGAGCCCGTGGATGAACAGTCGCAGGTGGAGGCTGGAGGAGGTCGATGGTGGATGAACAGTAGCTCATGGAGGCTGGAGGGGGTCGATGGTGGAGATGAACAATATCCCGTGGAGTCCCGTTTTGCGGTACGCCACACCCCTCCCGATGAACAGGACCCCTGTTTCGACCATAGCGCTCCAACACAAGTCCGTTTTGTCCGTTTTGCGGTACGCCGCACCCCTCCCGATCAACAGGACCCCCGTTTCGACCGTAGGTGGTCCGTTTCCTCCGTTTTGCGGTACGCGAGACCCCTCCCGATCAACAGGACCCCGTTCCGAACGTAGGAGGTACGTTTCCTGCGTTGTGTGGTACGCCAGGCCTCGTTTTCATTGCCTGTTCCGTCCAAGCCCTTCCGATGAACACGACCACACATTCCGTTCCGACCTAGCTGGTTGGCTCCCACACATTCCGTTGCCTCCCCATGAACATGACGCATTCTGTTGCCTCCCCGTGAACACTACGCATTCCGTTGCCTCCCCATGAACACGACGACGACGTTGTTTCTCCGTTCCGACCCAGCCATGTCAACGAGCCCTCGCCGTACGTATGCGCGAGTAGGCGTTCGAGACCCCGCCCGTATGTACACATACGTCGCTGTATTTTCTTTCTTGCACCCTGGCCGTCTCTACTACGACACGTGCGCGCCTCTACATCCACCAGTATATATGTACGTACACGTTCGCGACCAAAATGACAATGCTACGTACACTTCGACCAGGTGGGTCCCGACTGTCAGGCACTTCCTTGCGTGCGAAGATGTAGCTGGTGGGTCCCAGCAGTCAGGGGGGCGAAATACGGTGGCCCGTCCGGTGGGTCTGTCGGAGTAAATAGCCATGGGTAGCCTAGCCGGCTTCCCCTGGCACTTCTGCAAAAGATACGAGCCCGCCCGGCTCTCAAGAATCCAAGACATGAGGCCACCTTCCCCCCGCCGGCTGCGATCCAGACCGGCTTTGGGAAGGCGGTCCGACTTTAACCTTCATGAGAGGGCCGACTCCAAGAAGCCGGCTACGAGAAGGCCGACTCCTTCGAGCCGGCTCCCCATAAAGTAGTCAAGACCGTACCCACAAAGTTTGCACCCACCTAATGGCGGTGCGACGGGGCATGGCTACAGAAGAGCCTACCACCCCCGAATCCTGGGGCACGCCTGGCACAGTGCGCCGTACGAGGTAGGCATGACCCGTCCGGCGCAGCACTGTTGCCATGTTGACCCTGGCGTCACCCACGACGGGCCGCCAGCGTGGCCCACAGGCGGTGGGCCCCTCAGAGCAGAGAGACGGCCGAAGACGGGCACACCTCCAACCAGCCGGCCCAAGACGGAGGCGGCTCCCCGTAGCCGGCCCGCGGCCTCCCTCGAAGAGGACGCCCCATTAAGGAGACAAGACGCGGTAAGGCTACAGCGATCGTCCGACAGGCGGCGGTACTGTAGCCGCGCTTACCACGATGAAGCCCACGTCAACAAGATGAAGCCACAGTGACCCAGGGGTTGGCAGCCGGCGGGACCCACCAATCGGCGGGCCCCAGCAGCCGGCGCGGAAGCCGGTGAGCGCAGTCACAGACGGCTGGGCCCCGCGCCCAGCCGGATTACCGTTGTACCCTCGGGGGGTAGGCCTATATAAACCCCCCGGAGCACCCATGGAAAGTTTTCGACCCCCTGCTAGTTCTAGACACCATACAAGGAGAAGAAGCAGGCTAGCCGTGCCCTTTCTTCCTCCAGCCCCCCCCCCAAAACAGCTCAAGGAGCGTTGTGTAGCTACTTGATTCATCTAGTGAGCATGCGGAGACCCCGCAGAGCAGCAGTAGGGGTGTTATCTCCTCGGAGAGCCCCAAAGCTGGGTAAGATCCGCCGGCGTGCATGTCTTCGCCTCATCCCGCTTCCAGGCACCGGCGACGTCTTACTGGTTCCCACAAAGATAAGCCACCCGTTGGCATATGTCGCACCTACCACCCGACATTTGGCGCCCACCGTGGGGCCAAGCGCACCGTCGTCCGGAGACCTGTTCTGGACGGGAACCCTCTTCCTCCCCAGCGAGCGTAGCCAGCCCGGCACGCCCGATGGCGCTTGCCACGACGCGCTGCAAGGCGTCGCCAGCATCTGCGCGGCAAGCGGCCTCGCCGATCTCCCCGACGAGCTCGCCTACGATGCGGGCACTGACCGCCTCGCCAACCTTCTCGGCCAGCTCCATGTCTCCAGCGAGCCCGCCGCGGACCTGGAGTCGGTTGGTTCCACCGACCCGATGCCTGTCGACTCCGACACGGCCTCCGACGACGCCTTCCCCACCAACGTCGCGATCTACAACGACCCGCTTCCTCGAGCCGACGGCCACGATGCTGTCGCCGCCGAAGTGATGGTTGTCGGCCACGGCGGCCCGGCCGATGAGAGCGCCCGCGACGCCTCGCGCGCGGCGGCCCACGACTTGTCCGCTCCTCTCCCGGCCGACGCCGACGACGAAGCCCTGGAAGCACGCCGCCTCGCCCTCCTCGCAGAGGGCCGGAGGCTGGCCTCCGAAAGACGCCTCACTGAGGCCTACCGGCGCGAGGCTGACCGCGCCGCCTTCGGCATGCCGGCCTCGGGCGGGCCAAGCCGGGCCGGCCTTGTCAAGCAACACGGCGCCGTCATCGCCGACACACTAGGAGTCGACAGCCCGGTCTATGCCACTCCGCTCGAGAACTTGCATGCCGCCCGGGCGGCCGTAGACGAGCTGAACGGCCTGGAGGCCGAGGACCTTCCCCACATGACCCGGCGCATCCAGCAGTTGATTGACGCCGCCACGCAGAGGCACGAAGCCGACGCTCGCGCGGAAAGCCTTCCCCCGCGCCGAGAGCACGGCGCGACGTCCCGAACGCCGACTACGAGCGATACCCACGCGCGACGCGAGAAGGAGCCGGCTACCAGCCGCAGCCGGACCCGGATCTCCATCGAGCGGGACGCGGACGGTCATCCTCGAGCCATGGAATGGCGGGGCGACCCGCCTCCACCTCCGCCCCGCGGAGAGAGATACCCCGCCTCACTGCCAGCGGCGCACCCGACTCTCAGCGGCCGGCTGGGCCGCCGCGAAGGAATCGGCGAGAACGACGCCCGTCATCGGATCGACCGCCTGGCGTGATCCTTAGCATTGGAAGAAGAAGACGATGTCGGCCCGCCTTGCTTTGGCCCCCGCATCCGCGACGAGCCCTTTCCCAAAGGGTTCTCGCTCCCAAGAGACACGCCCAAGTACAACGGCTCCGTGAAACCGGAAGATTGGTTGATCGACTACTCCACCGCAGTTAGCATCGCCAACGGCAATCGGCGCATCGCCGTGAAGTACGTGCCCCTCATGCTGCAGGGCACGGTGCGGACTTGGCTCAACAGCCTCAAGCCGCGTAGCATCAACAGCTGGCTAGACTTCATAGAAGCCTTCATCCGCAACTTCACCAGCACCTACAAGCGGGCTCCCAAGCCCAGACAGCTTTCCTTGTGCGTGCAAGGCCCCACCGAGTCCACTCGCGATTACCTCACACGTTGGGCCGAGCTCCGCAACTCCTGTGAAGGCGTGCACGAGGTACAAGCCATAGAGTACTTCACAGCCAGATGCCGAGAAGGCACCCTCCTCAAGCACAAGCTCCTCTGCGACGAGCCGGCTACTCTCGACGAGCTTCTGGACATAGCGGACAAGTACGCCACCGCCGACTCCTCGATGAAGACCGAGCTTCGGGTGGATGCGTCCGGAAAGGTGCTCAACCCGGCACCCAAGACGCCGGCTGGAGAACCCGGCCGACACCCCAACTCGAACGACAACAAGCGCAAGGGCCCCGCGCCACCGCCCGCTAGCCGGCAGGTGGCCACGGTCGAAGATGCGCCGCCTGAAGAACGACCGGCGCCCAGGAAGCCCAAGGGCGGCAGGCTGGCTTGGCAGCCCGCCTTCTCCTACGAGCAAACCCTCGACGCCCCTTGCAAGTTCCACAGCGGCGCGAAGCCGTCCAACCACACGACCCGGAAGTGCAACTGGCTCACCCGAATCTCTAAAGGCGAGGGGCTCTTGCCACCTCCGCTTGCCGGCCCGCCGCCTCCGCCTCCGCCGCCTCCGGCCGCTCGGCCCGCAGTCGGAGCCGTGCGCGACGAGTTTCCTGATGAGCAAGCAACCTACATCGTCTTCACCAGCCAGCCCGAAGACCGGCGCAGCAAACGCCGAGAGCACCAGGAAGTCAGCGTGGTCGCTGCCAACCCCGCTGAACACATGCATTGGTCAGAAAAGCCCATCAGCTGGAGCCGGGCCGACCATCCGGAGGTGATGCCGTCTCCTGGCTCTTATGCTTTGGTCCTGGAAGCCACCCTGGCAACGGACAGACGCGCCGCCCGCTTCTCTCGTGTGTTGATAGACGGCGGGAGCAGCATCAACATCTTGTATCGTGACACCCTGGAGAAGTTGAACGTCAAGACAAAACAGCTCACGCCCACTCGGACAGTGTTCCACGGCATCGTACCCGGCCTGTCCTGCGCCCCCATTGGCAAAATCAAGATCGATGTACTTTTTGGGGACAAGGAGCATTTCCGCCGGGAAGCGATCTGGTTTGAAGTGGTGGACCTGGAGAGCCCCTACCATGCATTGCTGGGCCGACCTGCCCTGGCCAAATTCATGGCGGTCCCCCACTATGCATACCTCAAGATGAAGATACCAAGCACCAAAGGAATCATCACCGTAGCCGGCGACTACAAGAAGTCCTCCGAGTGCGCCGCGGCCAGCAGCCGGCTGGCCGAGTCCCTTGTGATCGCCGAAGAGAAGAAGATGCTGGACCGAGTCGTGGCCATGGCCGGCAAGCAGTCGGCCGTGCCCCCCGACCCCAAGGAGCATGACACTCAAGGGTCTTTTCAGCCGGCCAAGGAGACGAAGAAGATACCTCTTGACCCCGAGCATCCAGAGAGGTTTGCCGTCATCGGGGCAAACCTGAACAGCAAATAGGAAGGCGAGCTCGCCGATTTCCTCCATGAGAATCGGGACATCTTTGCGTGGTCCCCCAAGGACATGCCGGGTGTTCCGAGGAAATTCGCCGAGCACAAAGTACATGTTCGAGAAGACGCAAAGCCGATCAGACAACCCCTTCGCCGGCTGTCGGAGGAGAAACGCAGGATTGTGGGAGAGGAGATAGCCCGGCTCTTGGCGGCCGGCTTTATCATGGAAGTTTTCTTTCCAGAGTGGCTCGCCAACCCGGTCCTTGTGCTGAAGAAGAATAACAAGTGGCGCATGTGTATAGACTACACAAGTCTCAACAAGGCCTGCCCCAAAGATCCTTTTGCCCTGCCGAGGATAGACCAAGTGATAGACTCCACAGCCGGATGCGAGCTGTTGAGTTTTTTGGATGCTTACTCCGGATATCACCAGATAAAGCTAGACCCGGATGACCGCCTGAAGACCGCCTTCATCACGCCGTTCGGAGCCTTCTGCTACCTGACTATGACATTCGGCTTGAGGAATGCCGGTGCCACCTTTCAGCGTTGCATGCAGAAGTGCCTCCTCAAGCAACTTGGCAGAAACGCTCACGTATACATGGACGACATCGTGGTGAAGACGGAGAAGCGTGTCACCTTGCTGGAAGACCTCAAGGAAACATTTGAGAACCTGTGCCGGTTCCAAATCAAGCTCAACCCTAAGAAATGCGTGTTCGGGGTGCCAGCCGGCCAGCTCCTAGGCTTCCTGGTCTCTGAACGCGGCATTGAATGCAACCCGGTGAAGATCAAGGCCATCGAGAGAATGGCGATCCCTACCAAGCTTCGAGACATTCAGAAATTCACCGGGTGCTTGGCCTCCTTGAACCGCTTCATGAGCCGGCTCGGAGAGAAAGCTCTCCCCCTCTACCGCCTCATGAAGAAGAGCACTCACTTCGAGTGGAACGACCAGGCCGACCAAGCTTTCCACGAGTTAAAGAAGATGCTGGCCACGCCGCCTGTCCTCGCGGCGCCGACTGAGAAAGAGCCCATGCTCCTTTACATCGCTGCAACCAGCCGGGTGGTCAGCACCGTCATCGTAGTCCAGCGCCCGGAAGAAGGCCGAGCCTAGCCGGTCCAGAGGCCGGTGTATTATTTGAACGAGGTGCTGTCCGCCTCAAAGCAGAACTACCCGCACTACCAAAAGATGTGTTACGGCATGTACTTCACCGCCAAGAAGCTGAAGCCCTACTTCCAAGAGCATCCCGTCACGGTCGTATGCACTGCCCCGCTAGCCGAGATCATAGGCAGCCGGGATGCATTCGGCCGGGTGGCGAAATGGGCCATCGAGCTGGCCCCATACACGATCTTCTACCAGCCCCGCACTGCCATCAAGTCCCAAGCACTGGCCGACTTCCTCGTCGACTGGGCCGAGACCCAGTACCTGCCGCCGGCTCCTGACTCCACCCATTGGCGCATGCACTTCGACGGGTCCAAGATGCGCACCGGCTTGGGAGCCGGCATCGTCCTCACCTCTCCCAAAGGCGACAAGCTCAGATACACGCTACAAATCCACTTTGCCGCCTCCAACAATGTGGCCGAGTACGAGGTGCTCATACACGGGCTCCGGCTTGCCAAAGAGCTTGGCATTCGCTGGATCCTATGTTATGGCGACTCGGACCTGGTAGTCCAGCAGTCATCCGGTGACTGGGACGCCAAGGACGCGAACATGGCGAGCTACCGTTTCCTGGTCCAACAACTCAGCGGATACTTTGAAGGATGCGAGTTCCTCCACGTACCTCGAGCCGACAACGAGCCAGCCGATGCCCTGGCTCGAATAGGCTCCACCCGGCAAACAATTCCAACCGGCGTCGCTCTAGAACGCCTCCTCAAGCCGTCCATCAAGCCGTCTCCGGAATCCGATTCCATCTTCGTGCCGCCTGACCCCGATGCGGCCAGGTCCGGCTCGAAGAATCAAGTAGCCAACCTCAAGACCCCCGTAGCCAGCCCGGCCACGGCGGTAGCCGTCTCGGGGACTGCGGTAGCCGGCTCGGGGACTGCGGTAGCCGGCCCGGGGACTGCACCAGTACTACAGCCGGCGGCTGACTCCAGCACCTCACCGCCCAGCCCGCCCACCCTGGTGGCAGTAGCCACTTTGGCAGTAGAAGAAGTCGCGGCCCCGTCATGGGCTCAGTCCATCCTCAACTTCCTAGTAAACCAAGACCTGCCGGCTGACGAAACAGAAGCAAGACAAGTCCAGCGCCGAGCTGGAGCATACACAATCGTCAACAGAGAACTACTCAAGCGCAGCGTCACCGGAGTCCTCCAGCGATGCGTCGAGCAAGAGAAGGGCATCGCAATCCTCGCAGACATTCGCCAAGGAGAGTGCGGCCACCATGCAGCCTCAAGATCACTTGTCGCCAAAGCCTTCCGCCATGGTTTCTTCTGGCCGACTGCTTTGGATGACGCCAAAGAATTAGTCAAGCATTGCAAGGGATGCCAGCTCTTCAGCTCCAAGCAACACATGCCGGCTTCGGCACTCAAGACCATTCCCCTCACTTGGCCCTTTGCCGTTTGGGGACTGGACATGGTGGGCCCATTCAAGACGGCGCGCGGTGGCATGACGCATTTGCTCGTCGCCGTGGACAAATTCACCAAGTGGGTTGAGGCGAAGCCGATCAAGAAGCTGAATGGGCCGACTGCCGTGACGTTCGTCGCAGACATAACAACTCGGTACGGCGTGCCGCACAGCATCATCACCGACAATGGCACGAATTTCGCCAAAGGAGCCTTGGCACGTTTCTGCGCAGCCCAAGGTATCCGGCTGGACTTAGCATCCGTCGCCCACCCGCAGTCAAACGGCCAGGTCGAGCGAGCCAACGGCCTCATCCTCTCCGGCATCAAGCCCCGACTGGTTGTACCTCTGGAGCGCTCAGCCGGCTGTTGGCTCGATGAGCTGCCGGCTGTCCTCTGGAGTCTGCGCACTACACCAAACAAGTCAACCGGCTTCACCCCTTTCTTCCTTGTGTATGGTGCCGAGGCGGTCATCCCAACTGACATCGAGTTCGACTCGCCTCGAGTAACCATGTACACGGAAGCGGAGGCCAAGGAAGCACGAGAAGACGGCGTCGACCTGCTGGAAGAAAGCCGGCTGTTAGCTCTCAGCCGGTCTGCAATTTACCAGCAGGGTTTGCGCCGCTACCACAGCCGGAAGGTCAGACCAAGATCTTTCCAAGAGGGCGACCTTGTGCTCCGGCTGATTCAGCGAACAGCCGGCCATCACAAGCTCTCAGCCCCTTGGGAAGGCCCTTTCGTTATCAGCAGAGCTCTAGGCAACGACTCCTACTACCTGATCGACGCACAGAAGCCGAAGGCACGCAAGAGAGACGACTTGGCAAGGAGTCGGAACGGCCATGGAACGCCAACCTCCTTCGAAGATTTTACAGTTGAAAGGCAGTATGTATCACGCTAACTTTTGTATTAAGTACAAGACAATAGGCTCCCCGAGGAGGGCTCGGGGACTGCCATCCCTTATTTATGAATGAAAGATATCATGCTTGTCGTATCATTTACTTATTCCGTCCGGCACCGAGCCCGACTAGTCGGCTCGGGGACTGGCCGACTGAAGTTATATTAGAAGTCCTACCCGCAGTCAGACAAGTAGCGTGCCGGCTCTCAAGCCTTCCCTTGCCAAAAGTTGCAGTTCGAAGAATCGGCTGTCCGGCTGGCAAGGGTTAAAGGTAGGAACGACTGCCCACACGAAAAACGGCTAGGGACTAACGGACTAATATAACAAAGCCGGTTCTTCCCACACCGCCGACCGGCTACCAGAGTAGCCGGCCGGCCGGTTTCCATTCACTTTACTTTAAATCCAAGAAAGCTCAAGTACTTGCCTCCCCAAAGAGGGAAGGCGGCAAAGGAAAAAGCCTAAGGATAAACAAGCATACGCGAATGGAAACCAAACATGCACATGATAATATTTACACAAAAAGACCTCCTAGAGGCCAGCATTCAACATAAGTTTGGATACACCCCAAGTGGGTGGAACTGCGAAACTTAACAAAAGGTTGTTCAAAGACAACAAAGCAGGAAAGATAAAGACGGCAGGTCAAGCTGGCGGAGCGGCCGACTGGTTGGCGGAGACGGTCGCGCCGGCTGAAGGAGCGGCCGGCTGACGAACTTCGGCTTGGTCGCCGCCTCCCGCAGAGGGCGCGCTTCCACGCGCCTCGTTGCTGGAGGCACGGTCGGCCTGAGGTTGGCTGATTGTTCCAACAGCCGGCTCGACGTCTCCGCCGTCGTCGTCTTTGTCTTCTTCGCCCTCGTCGCTGGAGGCGATCTCCTCCGCCGAGTCCTCGCCCACCGCCGGGTTCAGCCCGAACCACTCCTCCGGCTGCGCGACACCGTCATCATCGATTTCGGGTGCGAAAACGCTGATGTCGGTGCACTCGGCGATCGTTGAAGCCCGCTGGGCGATAGCCGGCCTCACCGCCTCCAGCTCCGCATCGGCCTCCATCCGCCAAGTGCGCAGCTGGTCCAGGCTCAGCCCTGGGTACCAAGCCCAGACGAACTCCAACGCCCGCCCGGCTCCGAGGCGGGCCGCTGACGCTTTCCAAGCTTCGAAGCGACCAACTGCGACTTCCAGCCAGTCGGCGGTTCGGCTCGGAGTGCGGGGGATCGTCTCGCCGGGCCAGAGGGCGGCTAGCACTTGCGCCCCGGCACGTTGGAGCCGGCGAAGCATCCGATGAGCCGGCTGCAAGCGTGCCTGGACAGCCAGAAGCTGCTCCTCAAGGGTCTGGTTTGCATCCGGCGTGATGTCGGCCCCCGCTCGCCGGCGCGCCTCGCGATGGGCCTCAATGCTTTGGGCGGCGAAGGCGGAGTAGCCTGGGAAGTAATCTGCAAGAAACAACAAGCAAGATCTCAAGATAAGTCAAAAAACCCAAGCGGCAAGTGGCAGGAGAGGGCCGAGGAAGGCAGCTTACCGTCGATCAAGTCTTCGATCCGGCCGAAGCCTTCGTCCAGGCCTCGCCGGGTCTCAGACCAGGTCGCCGCCGCCATCTCATATTCCGCCAGCAAGGTGGCTTCACTTTCCCGCGCCGCCTGCAGGGCCGCCTTGTGGCTTTCCTCTTGGTCGGCCAGCTTCTTGGCCAGGCGATCTCGTTCCTGGACCAAGGCAGCGCACTCGGCCTCTTTGGTGTAAAGGGCGGCCTTCGCTTCGCCAAGCTCCTTCCTCAAGTCGGCGTTGGCTCCTGAAGACAAAGAAAGAAGAAAGATCAATAAGAAAGAGTCGTCAAGAAAGATTCGACCCGACTGTGCAGCAGTCGGCCCGAATCTCGGGGACTACACCCAGTGGGTGCGCTGACGCGCCCCCACAGGAGATAAACAAAACCAAGTACTTACTTCGGCTGTCGGCTAGGTCGTCGGTCCGCCGGCTCAACTCTCGAGCCTGGGAGTCGAAGGCGGCAGCACGAAGGTTGTGGTATTCCTGAAAGTTTAGAAAGAAAGCAAAATAAGGTGGCCGTCGAGAAAGATCCGACCCGACTGCGCAGCAGTCGGCCCGGATCTCGAGGACTACACCCAGTGGGTGCGCTGACGCGCCCCCACGGAAGAAATCAAGAACACAAAGCAGCTAAGAGCGAAGGACTCACCCGGATAGTGGTTCGCGTCGACAAGAACTCTTGGTTGAGCTGTTGCAGCAGGGCGGCTTGAGCTTGTAGCCGGCTTCGGACCCCTTGAGCCGCCGCATCCAGCTCACTGGTCCCCCCGCTGGGAGTCCACTCGGACACGGCGGTGCTGGCCACCTCCAGATCTCCAGCCGGCTGGCCTGCGCCCGCGGCTCGACGCAACTCCGGCGGAGCAGCGCCTCCTCCAGCACGCCGGCCCGTCGCCAGCTGCACCTTGAGGCCGGCCCTGCTCTCTGGCTCACCTCCGGCCGGCTCCTCCGGCGCCGCTGACGATTGACCTCCTTGGCCCGCTCCGATTGGTGCCGCAGGCGGCGCTCTCCCGGCCAAGGCCACGGGCTCCTCCTCCCTCTCCAACAGCGGCGGGTCTTGGATGATCTCCTCCGCCAAGGGCAACGGGGTGTCGGGGGCCACGGCTCGGAGAGAAATGGCGAGCGGCGGAGGCTGGCTGCGCGAGCTTTCCGCCTCCGTCTCTGCGGGAGCCGCCTCCCACTGGGCCTTGGCTATAGCTTCAGCCTGCCCCATTGCCGCCTGGGCGGCCGCCTTCTTCGCCGCCTCGCGCTCTTCCCACGCTTCGCGGGCGTTCCGCTCTGTGGCCTCCCTAAGGTCGGCGCGGGGGTCCACGCGGCGGGAGCTCGAAGACCCTCCAGCCGGCCCCACGACGGAGCCGCCCGGGCCCCGCTCAAGAGAAAGCGGCGCCCTGTCCAGCAAGCGAAGGAAAGTTAAGAAGACATTCGGAGAAAAGAGAACAACGACGAGACTGCGGCAAAGCAATTAAAGACTTACGCCAAGACCGCCTGGGGCTGTTTCACATCCTTGCGGAAGCGGGCCGCCTTCGCGGCCGCCTCTTCTCGCTTCGTCGCCGCGGCAGAAGGTTTGGACCTCTTCGGCTGACTGCCGAAGAGGCCTAGAGCGGCCCGACGCTTCTGCGCGCCGCCGGCAGCCGGCGCGGCGGACGAGCCCGCGCCCTGTTGGTCGGCCGCCGGCTGGCGACGCGGAGCGACTTCGGCTTCAAAGTCGTCCAGCCAGTCCTCCAAGCTCGCGGTGAACCTTGAGCCTCCGGGCTTGGCACTGTCCCCCACGACGGCGTCTTCCATGGCAGCCGCCCCCAAGTCCGGGTCGTCGACATCATCCGCCGTGTGGTCGGGGGCGTACTGGCGTTCGATCCCTGCCGCCCCGGCCGGCGGCGGAAGAAGAGGGTTCTGCACAGGGAACCGGCTGGTCAGAAGCCGGCCGTCACGAAGCCGGCTGACGACGAAAAAGAAGATAAAGAGAGAAACTTACCACGGGTGGAGGATTTGCACGAGAATACGGCGCCTTGCCGTACTGCCAGTCCCCGCTGAGTTTGCAATTGGCGATGTAGTTGACCATAAGCGCCACCTCCGCGTGGGGCATCTCCCATGTGCTCAGCCGGCTTGGGTCGAAGCGGCCGCTCATCTGACACATCATATGGGGCCGGCTCTGGAGAGGAAGGATCCGGCACTCCACGAAGGCGGCCACCAAGTCGGCCCCGCGCAAGCCTTCCGACTGAATCAACACCCGAAGCCGGGCGATGGCGGCGTTCCCGGCCGGAGACAACGACCGGGATTGGAAGCTCCATGAGGGCTGCCTCCCAGCCGGCGGGCCGGCTACGTAAGCCGGCAGGTTGATGTAGTCCTCTTGCTCGGCGACGTTCTTCACATACAAATAAGATCTCTGCCAGACCTTCACCGACTGGATCAGGGGGATGGGCGGGAACGGATTGTTCTCGCTCGCCCTCCTCATGGCGATGAAGGCTCCGCAAGGGGCAGGCACGCCGGCGACGACTGTGCCGAGCTTGCTCTAGAAGAACTCTCCCCAGAGCTCCAGCGTGGGGAGCAGCCCTAAGAAGCCTTCACAGAGGGAGACGAAGGCCGACAGCAGCATCACCGCATTGGGCGTGAGGTGATGCGGCTGGAGGTTGTAGAACTCGAGGAAGGAACGCAGAAACCCGCTCGCCGGGAGGCCGAAGCCGCGCAGGCAGTGCGAGCGGAAGACGACCCGCTCGCCCTCCTCCGGCGCCGGCGAGATCTCCCTCTCGGGCGCCAGGCGGACCTGAACGCGGTCGGCGCCGGGCAGGCGCCGAGTCTGGCGAAGGAACTCCACGTGATCCTCATGGACGTTGGAGCCGTCCCAGGAGCTTGACAATGCCATGGGAGCGAGGGGGCGTGGAGGCGCGACGGCGCTGAGGCGGAAGGCTGCGGCGGCAGCGAGAGGAGGAAGACGAGAATTAGGAGGGACGGAGTGGGAGGGAGCGTGCGAGCCTCTGTCGCTCCCCCTCCTCCCCCTACTTATAGGCTCACGTGGCGGAGCGGAGGAGGCGTGGCGTGGGGAAGCGTGGGGGTCGATCGTGCCCCACTTCCCACGCCCCGCGATTATCGATCCTTAATGGCGAGGCGGAAACTCCTTGAGAAGGCGAGTGGCCCTGTGGGCCACGGGAGATCCGCGCCCGGACCGAGGCTCGCGAGTGGCGGGCCCGGGCCTGCGGCGGCGTCCCATCGCGCACGTGCGCTCGCAGGATCCTGCCGCCACGTGGCCGCGAGAGGGCCCGTGGTCAACATGCAGGCCCCCTCTCCTCCCGCCTACGCGGGGTTATCTGAAGTCGGCCTATGCCCGCGGAGCCGGCTCTTCAGGATAGGAAGCTGACCAAGCTTCTCGTCCCCTTGTTCACCTCGGAGCTCGATCAGCTTCGGGGACTACTGTCGGAGTAAATAGCCATGGGTAGCCTAGCCAGCTTCCCCTGGCACTTCTGCAAAAGTTACGAGCCCGCCCGGCTCTCAAGAATCCAAGACATGAGGCCACCTTCCCCCCGCCGGCTGCGATCCAGGCCGGCTTTGGGAAGGTGGTCCGACTTTAACCTTCATGAGAGGGCCGACTCCAAGAAGTCGGCTACGAGAAGGCCGACTCCTTCGAGCCGGCTCCCCATAAAGTAGTCAAGACCGTACCCACAAAGTTTGCACCCACCTAACGGCGGTGCGACGGGGCATGGCTACAGAAGAGCCTGCCACCCCCGAATCCCGGGGCACGCCTGGCACAGTGCGCCGTACGAGGTAGGCATGACCCGTCCGGCGCAGCACTGTTGCCATGTTGACCCTGGCGTCACCCACGACGGGCCGCCAGCATGGCCCACAGGCGGTGGGCCCCTCAAAGCAGAGAGACGGCCGAAGACGGCCACACCTCCAACCAGCCGGCCCAAGACGGAGCCGGCTCCCCGTAGCCGGCCCACGGCCTCCCTCGAAGAGGACGCCCCATTAAGGAGACAAGACGCGGTAAGGCTACAGCGATCGTCCGACAGGCGGCGGTACTGTAGCCGCGCTTACCACGATGAAGCCCACGTCAACAAGATGAAGCCACAGTGACCCAGGGGTTGGCAGCCGGCAGGACCCACCAGTCGGCGGGCCCCAGCAGCTGGCGCGGAAGCCGGTGAGCGCAGTCACAGACGGCTAGGCCCCGCGCCCAGCCAGATTACCGTTGTACCCTCGGGGGGTAGGCCTATATAAACCCCCCGGAGCACCCATGCAAAGGGTTCGACTCCCTGCTAGTTCTAGACACCATACAAGGAGAAGAAGCAGGCTAGCCGTGCCCTTTCTTCCTCCACCCCCCCCCCCCCAAAACAGCTCAAGGAGCGTTGTGTAGCTACTTGATTCATCTAGTGAGCATGCGGAGACCCCGCAGAGCAGCAGTAGGGGTGTTATCTCCTCGGAGAGCCCCGAAGCTGGGTAAGATCCGCCGGCGTGCATGTCTTCGCCTCATCCCGCTTCCAGGCACCGGCGACGTCTTACTGGTTCCCACAAAGATAAGCCACCCGTTGGCATATGTCGCACCTACCACCCGACAGGGTCCCCGCTGTCAGGTGGAGGAATAATTATTTTGCACGTAATAAGGAGGCACTTCCTTGCTGCGGCCGTGGACCCAGCTGTCAGCCTCTCCACGTACAGTCCACGTCTGATGGAAGCCGTTCCTTGACCACGTTGACCACGCTGCGCCGAGAGCAACAGGGCGGTGGACGACGGCGAGGCCTAGGAAGGGGACGAAGCGGAGCCGGGGAAGACGCGGCAGTGGATGCCCACGCGTAGAGGAGTACGAGGGTTCACTGGTTCGCTGCAGTGTGAGGCTGCCGTCGCCGCAGAATAACAGGGGGTGTGGGTTAGTAGAGGGATGGCCTGGCCAGCGGTGGGAGTAGTAGGGGGCGGTGAGGCCTCCGCCGCATCACAGCCGGCCACGGGAGGCAGGAGCACGAGGCACGACCGGTGCTGGTTTGGGCGGCTGGAGCAAGAAGACCAGAGGTTAAAGAAGCACTACGGCTGTTGGATGGACATCGTGCGGTCACTGGAGCTAGAATCGTGCATATTGACTAAGTTGACAAATCCCTCCATCCCCATCAACTTAGTAGGCCCACAAGTCAGCCTCCCACCAAGGTTGGTCCCAGCTAGTAGGGGGTATTCATTTTTTTGTGCGTAATAAGGAGGCACTTCCGGTGGGTCTGAGCTGACAGCAGGGGGAACATTTTTTTTGCGAAATACAGTGGCCCGTCGGGTGGGTCCCAGCAGTCAGGGGCAAACGTTTTCTTTGCGATATACTGGTGGGCATCCGGTGGGTCCCTGCTGTCAGGTGGAGGAATAATTATTTTCCGCGTAATAAGGAGGCACTTCCTTGCGGCTGCCGTGGACCCAGCTGTCAGCCTCTCCACGTGCAGTATTATTCCGATGGAATTCGGTCGTTGACCACATTGACCACGCCGCGCCGATAGCACCACGGCGGTGGACGACGGTGAGGCCTAGGAAGGGAACAACGCGGAGCCGGGGAAGACGCGGCAGTGGATGCCCACGCGGAGAGGAGTACGAGGGTTCACTGGTTCGGCTGTGCTGCTGTCGTAGCAGAATAACAAGGGGTGTGGGTGAGTGGAGTGGAGGGATGGCCTGGCCAGCGGTGGGAGTAGTATGGGGACAGTGAGGCCTCCGCGGCAGCACAGCCGGCCATGGGAGGCAGGAGCAGGCGGCACGATCAGCACTGCTTTGGGTGGCTGGAGCAAGAAGACTAGAGGTTGAAGAAGCACTACGGCCGTTGGATGGACATTGTACGGTCAGTGTCGGGTGGTAGGTGCGACATATGCCAACGGGTGGCTTATCATTGTGGGAGCCAGTAAGACGTCGCCGGTGCCTGGAAACGGGATGAGGCGAAGACATGCACGCCGGCGAATCTTACCCAGCTTCGGGGCTCTCCGTGGAGATAACACCCCTACTGCTGCTCTGCGGGGTCTCCGCATGATCACTAGATGGACAAGTAGCAACACAATGCTCCTTGAGCTGTTCGCTGGGAGGAGGAAGAAGGGCACGGCTAGCTTGCTTCTTCTCCTTGTGTGGTGTCTAAAACTACCTGGGGGTCGAACCCTTTGCATGGGTGCCCCGGGGGGTTTATATAGGCCTACCCCCGGGGGTACAATGGTAATCCGACTGGGCGCGGGGCCCAGCCGTCTGTGACTGTGCTCGCCGGCTCCTGCGCCAACTGCTGGGGCCCGCCGACTGGTGGGTCCCGCCGGCTGCCGGCCCCTTGGTCGACAAGCAGGCCCCACTGTCCAGGACCTTGTTGGCGGCTGGTTACTGTTGCTCAATCTTGATGACGTGGGCTTCGTCGTGGTAGGCGTGGCTACAGTGCCGCCGCCCGGCGGGCGATCGCTGTAGCCTCACCGCGTCTTGTCTCCTTAATGGGGCGTCTCCTTCGAGGGAGGCGGCAAGCCGGCTGCGGGAAGCCGGCTCTGTCTTGGGCCGACTGGGGGAGGCGTGGCCGCCTTCGGGTGTCTCTCTGCCCGAAGGGGCCCACCGCCCGTGGGCCGTACTGGCGGCCCGTCGTGGGTGACATCAGGGTCAACATGGCAACAGTGCCGCGCCGGTCGGGTCATGGCCACCCGTACAGCGCGCTGTGCCAGTCATGCCCCGGGATTCGGGGGTGGCAGGCTTCACTGTAGCCACGCCCCGTCACACCGCCGTTAGGTGGATGCAAACTTTGAGGGTACGATCTCGGCCACTTTATGGGAGCCGGCTTCTTGGAGTTGGCCTTCTCGCGGCCGGCTTCTCGAAGTCGGCCCTCCCATGGCTTTCTTCATGAGGGCTAAAGTCGGGCCGCCTTCCGAAAGCCGGCCTGGGCGACAGCCACCAAGGGGAAGGCGGCCCCATGTCTTGGATTCTTGAGAGCCGGACGGGCTCGTAATTTTTTCAGAAGGGCCAGGGGAAGCTGGCTAGGCTACCCATGGCTATTTACTCCGACAGTAGTCCCCGAAGCTGATCGAGCTTCGAGGCGGACAAAGGGATGAGAAGCTTGGTCAGCTTCCTACCCTGAAGAGCCGGCTTTGCTGATGTATGCCGATTTCGGGGAGCCCTGCGTCTTGCAGGCGGGCCACGTGGCAGCGAGATCCTGCCAGCGCACGCGCACGACGGGACGCCGCCGCAGGCCCGGGCCCGCCACTCCTAGGCCTCGGCCCGAACGCTGATCTTCTACGGCCCAGGTGGACTGCTCGCCTTCCCGTGGCGATTTTATTTCACCGTTAGGGCGCAATAAACGCGGGACGTGGGGGAGTGGGCACGATCGATCCCCACGTTTCCCCACGCCGCGCCTCCTCGGCTCCGCCACGCGAGCCTATAAGTAGGGGGAGGAGGGGGAGAGACAGAGGTTCGCACGCTCTCTCTCGCTCCGCCCCTTCTCATCCTCCTTTCTTCCTCTAGGGGCCGCCGCAGCCTCCCGTCTCAGCGCCGCCGCGCTGCCACATCGTCTTGCTCCCATGGCGCTGTCGAGCTCGTGGGATGGCTCCAACGTCCATGAGGACCATGTTGAGTTCCTCCGCCAGACCCGGCGCCTGCCCGACGCCAACCTCGTGCGGGTCCGCCTGGCGCCAGAGACGGAGATCTCGCCGGCACCGGAGGAGGGCGAGCGGGTCGTCTTCTGCTCGCACTTCCTGCGCGGCTTCGGCCTTCCGGTGAGCGGATTCCTGCGCTCCTTCCTCGAGTTCTACAATCTCCAGCCGCATCACCTCACGCCCAACGTGGTGCTGCTGCTGTCGGCCTTCGTCTCTCTCTGCGAAGGTTTCTTGGGGCTGCTCCCCACGCTGGAGCTCTGGGGGAATTCTTCCAGAGCAAACTCGGCACCGTCGTTGCGGGTGTGCTCGCCCCCTGCGGGGCCTTCATTGCCATGAGGAGGTCGGGCGAGAACAACCCGTTCCCGTCCATCCCCCTGATCCAGTCGGTGAAGATCTGGCAGAAGTCGTACTTCTACGTGAAGAACGTCGCCCAGCAAGGAGACCACGTCAACCTGCCGGCTTACGTAGCCGGCCCGCCGGCTGGGAGGCAACCCTCATGGAGTTTCCGGTCCAGGTCACTGTCTCAGGCCGGGAATGCTGCCGTCTCCCGGCTTCGGGTGATGATCCAGTCGGAAGGCCTGAGCGGGGCCGACCTGGTGGCCACCTTCATGGAGCGCCGGATACTTCCTCTCCAAAGCCGGCCCCACATGATGTGTCAGATGAGCGGCCGCTTCGACCCAAGCCGGCTGAGCACCAGGGAGATGCCTCATGCGGAGGTGTCGTACATGGTAAATCATATCTCCAATTGCAATCTTGCCGAGGACTGGCGATACGGCAAGGTGTTGTATTCTCGCGCCAACCCTCTGCCCGTGGTAAGCTTTCCTCTCTTTCTTCTTTTTGTTGGTAGCCGGCTTCATGAGGGCCGGCTTCTGATCGGTCGGTTCTTCTTAGCAGAACCCCCTTCTTCCGCCACCGACCAGGCAGCAGGGATAGAACGCCAATACACCCCCGACCGCACGGTGGACGACGTCGATGACCCGGATTTGGGGGTGGCCGCCATGGAAGACGCCGTCGTGGGGGACAACGCCGAGCCCGGAGGCACAGGGCTTACCGCCTGCTTCGAGGACTGGCCGGATGATGCCGAAGCCGAAGTCGCCCCGCGTCGCCAGCCGACGGCCGACCATCAGGGCGTGGGCTTGTCCACCGCGCCGGCTGCTAGCGGCGGCGCACAGAAGCGCCGGGCCGCATCAACCCTCTTCGGCAGTCGGCCGAAGAAGTCCAAAGCCTCCACCGCGGCGACAAAACGAGATGAGGCGGCCGTGAAAGCGGCCCGCTTCCACAAGGTGGTGAAGCAGCCTCAGGCGGTCTCAGCGTAAGTCGTCGATTGCCTGGTCGCATGCTTTTCATCATTCTCTCATGTTCGAACATTCTTCCTAACCTTTTCCCGCTCGCTGGACAGGGCGCCTCTTTCCCTTGAGCGGGGTCCGGGCGGCTCCGTAGTTGGGCCGACTGGAGGGTCTTCGGGCTCCCGCCGCGTGGACCCCCGCGTCGACCTCAGGGAGGCCACGGAGCGGAACGCTCGTGAGGCGCGGGAGGAGCGTGAGGCGGTGGAAAAAGCGGCCGCCCAGGCGGCGAGGGAGCAGGCCGACGCGGCAGCCAAGGCCCAGGCGGAGGCGGCGACCGTGGAAACGGAGGCGGAGGGTTCGCGTAACCAGCCTCCGCTGCTCGCCATTCCCCTCCGAGCCGTGGCCCCTGACACCCCATTGCCCCTAGCGGAGGAAATCGTCCAAGACCCGCCGCTGATGGAGAGGAGGGAGGACCTCGTGGTCTTCGCGGGGAGAGCGCCGCCGGCAGCGCCAACCGGAGCGGGCCAAGGCGGCCAATCGTCAGCGGCGCCAGAGGGGCCGGCCGGGGGTGAGCCCGAGGATGGAGCCGGCTTCGAGGTGCAGCCGGTGACGCGTCGGCGCGCGGGGGGAGGCGCCGCTCCACCGGAGTCGCGCCGAGTTGCGGGCGCCGGCCACTCGGCGGAGGCTTTGGAGGCGGCCAGCACCGCCACGTCCGAGTGGACTCACAGCGGGGGGACTGGCGAGCTGAATGTGGCGGCTCAAGAGGTCCGGAGCCGGCTTCAAGCTCAAGCCGCCCTGCTGCAGCAGTACACCCAGGAGTTCCTGTCGACACGGGCCGCCATCCGGGTGAGTCTTTCATCCTTGGCCGCTTTGGTCTCTTGATTTCTTCCGTGGGGGCGCGTCAGCGCACCCATTGGGTGTAGTCCCCGAGATTCGGGTCGACTGCTGAGCAGTCGGGTCAGATCTTTCTTGACGACTACCTTATTTTTGCTTCCTGTCTGAACTTCTAGGAATATCATAACTCCCGTGCTGCCGCCTTCAACTCCCAGGCTCAGGAGTTGGGTCGGAAGACCGATGACCTGGCCGACAGCCGAAGTAAGTGCTTGATCTTGTCTGTCTCCTGTGGGGGCGCATCAGCGCACCCACTGGGTGTAGTCCCCGAGATTCGGGCCGACTGCTGAGCAGTCGGGTCGGATCTTCCTTGACGACTTTTTCCTTATTGGTTTTTTCTTTCGTGCTTTCAGGGGCCAACGCCGACTTGAGGAGGGAGCTCGGCGAAGCGCAGGCCGCCCTTCGTACCAAGGATGTTGAGTATGCTGCCTTGGTCCAGGAGCGTGACCGCCTGGCCAAGAAGCTGGCTGACCAAGAGGAGAGCCACAAGGCGGCCCTGCAGAAAGCGCAGGATAGCGAGGCTGCCCTGAAGGCAGAGTTTGAGACCGAGGCGGAGAGCTGGGCTGAGACCCGGCGAGCGCTGGATGAAGGCTTCGGCCGCATCGAGGACTTGATCGACGGTAAGCCGCCTTCCTCGCTCCTCTTCTGCCCCTTGCCGCCTGGTTTTTGGCCTGACTTGTGCTGCTGCCTATTTTCTTGTGCAGACTATTTTCCCGGCTACTCCGCCTTCGCCGCCCAAACCATCGAGGCCCGTCGCGAGGGGCGCCGTCAGGCGGGGGTCAACATCGCGCCGGACGCGAACTGGACGCTTGAGGAGCAGCTCTTGGCTGTCCAAGCGCGGCTGCAGCCGGCTCACCGGATGCTTCGCCGGCTCCAACGTGCCGGGGCGCAGTTGTTGGCCGCCCTCTGGCCTGGCGAGACGATCCCCCGCACCCCAAGCCGGACTGCCGACTGGCTGGAGGTCGTAGTCGGTCGCTTCGAAGCTTGGAAGGCGTCGGCGGCCCGTCTTGGAGCCGGGCGGGGGTTGGAGTTCGTTCGAGCTTGGTACCAGGGCTGAACCTGGACCAACTGCGCACTTGGCGGCTGGAGGCCGACGCGGAGCTGGAGGAGGTGCGGCCGGCTATCGCCCAGCGTGCTTCGACGATCGCCGAGTGCACTGACATCAGCGTTTTTGCACCTGAAATCAATGATGACGGCGTTGCCCAGCCGAAGGAGTGGTTCGGGCTGAACCCGGCGGTGGGTGAGGACTCGGCAGAGGAGATCGCCGCCAGCGACGAGGGCGAGGATGACGGAGAAGAGGACGGTGAAGACGTCGAGCCGGCTAGTGGAACAACCGGCCGGCCTCAGGCTGACCGTGCCTCCAGCAAACAGGCGCGTGGAAGCGCGCCCTCTGCGGGAGGCGGTGATCAAACCGAGGTTCGCCAGCCGGCCACTCCTTCAGCCGGCACAACCGTCTCCACCGACCAGCCCGGCTCGTCAGTTGCTCCGCCAGCTTGACCTGCCGTCCTTATTTTTCCTGCTTGTTGCCTTTTGAACAATCTTTATTAAGGTTTCGCAGTTCCACCCACTGGGGGTGTATCCAAACTATGTTGAATGCTGGCCTCTTGAAGGTCTTTTATGTAAATATTATTATGTGCATGTTTGGTTTCCATTCGCGTATGCTTTTTATCCTTAGGCTTTTTCCTTTGCCGCCTTCCCTCTTTGGGGAGGCAAGTACTCGAGCTTTCTTGGATTGAAGTGAAGTGAATGGAAACCGGCCGGCCGGCTACTCTGGTAGTCAGTCGGTGGTAGGCGGCAAACCGGCTTTCGTTATATTAGTCCGTTGGTCCCTGGCCATTTTTCGTGTGGGCATCCTTTCCTGCTTTTGACTCTTGCCAGCCGGACAGCCGGTTCTTCAAACTGCGACTTTGGCAAGAGCTAAGCCTGGGTGTCGGCACACTACTTGTCTGACCGCGGGTAGGACTTCTAATATAACTCCAGTCGGCCAGTCCCCGGGACGACTAGTCGAACCCGGGGCCGGACGGAACAAGTAAATGAAATGACAAGGTCATAAGCATGATACTTTTCATTCATAGATAAAAGATGGCAGTCCCCGAGCCCTCCTCGGGGGGCCTATTGTCTCGTATTTAGTACAAAAGTTAGCATGATACATACTGCATTTCAACTGTAAAATCTTCAAAGGAGGTTGGCGTTCCATGGTCGTTCCGACTCCTTGCCGGAGTCGTCTCTCTTTCGTGCCTTCGGCTTCTGCGTGTCGATCAGGTAGTAGGAGTCGTTGCCTAGAGCTCTGCTGATGACGAAGGGGCCCTCCCAAGGGGCCGAGATCTTGCGCTGGCCGGCTGTTCGCTGGATCAGCCGGAGCACAAGATCGCCCTCTTGGAAAGATCTTGGCCTGACCTTCCGACTGTGGTAGCGGCACAAACCCTGCTGGTAGATGGCAGACCGGCTGAGGGCTAACAGCCGGCCTTCTTCCAGCAGGTCGACGCCGTCTTCTCGTGCTTCCTTGGCCTCCGCCTCCGTGTACATGGTTACCCGGGGCGAGTCGAACTCGATGTCGGTTGGGATGATCGCCTCGGCACCGTACACGAGGAAGAAAGGAGTGAAGCCGGTTGACTTGTTTGGGGTAGTGCGCAGACTCCAGAGGAAAGCCGGTAGCTCGTCGAGCCAACAGCCGGCTGAACGCTCCAGTGGTACGACCAGTCGGGGCTTGATGCCGGAGAGGATGAGGCCGTTGGCTCGCTCGACCTGGCCGTTTGACTGCGGGTGGGCGACGGACGCTAAGTCCAGCCAAATACCTTGGGCTGCGCAGAAACGTGCCAAGGCTCCTTTGGCAAAATTCGTGCCATTGTCGGTGATGATGCTGTGTGGCACGCCGTACCGAGTTGCTATGTCTGCGATGAATGTCACAGCAGTCGGCCATTCAGCTTCTTGATCGGCTTTGCCTCAATCCACTTGGTGAATTTGTCCACGGCGACGAGCAAATGCGTCATGCCGCCGCGCGCCGTCTTGAATGGGCCCACCATGTCCAGTCCCCAAACGGCGAAGGGCCAGGTGAGGGGAATGGTCTTGAGTGCCGAAGCTGGCATGTGTTGCTTGGAGCTGAAGAGTTGGCACCCTTTGCAATATTTAACTAATTCTTTGGCGTCATCCAAAGCAGTCGGCCAGAAGAAACCATGGCGGAAAGCTTTGGCAACGAGTGATCTTGAAGCCGCATGGTGGCCGCATTCTCCTTGGTGAATGTCTCTGAGGATTGCAATGCCCTTCTCTTGCTCGACGCACCGTTGGAGGACTCCAGTGACACTGCGCTTGACGAGTTCTCTGTTGACGATTGTGTATGCTCCGGCTCGACGTTGGACTTGTCTTGCCTCTGTTTCGTCAGCCAGCAGATCTTGGTTTACTAGGAAGTTGAGGATGGACTGAGCCCATGACGGAGCCGCGACTTCTCCCACTGCCAATGTGGCTACTGCCACCAGGGTGGGCGGGCTGGGTGGTGAAATGCTGGAGTCGGCCGCCGGCTGTTGTGTTGGTGCAATCCCCGGGACGGCTACTGCAGTCCCCGAGCCGGGTGTGGCAGTCCCCGAGCCGGTTGCCGAAGTCCCCGGGCCGACTACTGAAGTCCTGGGGTCGCCTGCTTGGTTCTTCGAGCCGGACCCGGCCGCGTCGGGGTCAGGCGATACGAAGATGGAATCGGACTCTGGAGACGGCTTGATGGACGGCTTGAGGAGGCGTTGTAGAGCGATGCCAGTTGGTATTGCTTGCCGAGTGGAGCCTATTCGAGCCAGGGCATCGGCTGGCTCGTTGTCAGCTCGCGGTACATGGAGGAACTCGCATCCTTCAAAGTATCCGCTGAGTTGTTGAACCAGGAAGTGGTAGCTTGCCATATTTGCGTCCTTGGCGTCCCAGTCGCCGGATGATTGCTGAACCACCAGGTCTGAGTCGCCATAACATAGGATCCGGCGGATGCCAAGTTCCTTGGCAAGCCGGAGCCCGTGTATGAGTGCCTCGTACTCGGCTACATTGTTGGAGGCGGCAAAGTGAATCTGCAGCGTGTATCTGAGCTTGTCGCCTTTGGGAGAGGTAAGGACGACGCCGGCTCCCAAGCTGGTGCGCATCTTGGACCCGTCAAAGTGCATGCGCCAATGGGTGGAGTCGGGAGCCGGCGGCAGGTACTGGGTCTTGGCCCAGTCGACGAGGAAGTCGGCCAGTGCTTGGGACTTGATGGCGGTGCGGGGCTGGTAGAAGATTGTGTAAGGGGCCAGCTCGATGGCCCATTTCGCCACCCGGCCGGATGCGTCCCGGCTGCCTATGATCTCGGCCAGCGGGGCGGTGCATACGACCGTGACAGGATGCTCTTGAAAGTAGGGCTTCAGCTTCTTGGCGGTGAAGTACACGCCGTAACACATCTTCTGGTAGTGCGGGTAGTTCTACTTTGAAGCGGACAGCACCTCGCTCAAATAATACACCAGCCTCTGGACCGGCTGGGCTCGGCCTTCTTCTGGGCGTTGGACTACGATGACGGTGCTGACCACCCGGCTGGTTGCGGCAATGTAAAGGAGCATGGGCTCTTTCTCAGTCGGCGCCGCTAGGACGGGCGGCGTGGCCAGCATCTTCTTCAGCTCGTGAAAAGCTTGGTCGTCCTGGTCGTTCCACTCGAAGTGAGTGCTCTTCTTCATGAGGCGGTAGAGGGGGAGAGCTTTCTCTCCAAGCCGACTGATGAAGCGGTTCAAGGAGGCCAAGCATCCGGTGAACTTTTGGATGTCTCGAAGCTTGGTGGGGATCGCCATTCTCTCGATGGCCTTGATCTTCACCGGGTTGCATTCGATGCCGCGTTCGGAGACCAGGAAGCCTAGGAGCTGGCCGGCTGGCACTCCGAACACGCATTTCTCGGGGTTAAGCTTGATTTGGAACCGGCGTAGGTTCTCAAACATTTCTTTGAGGTCTTCCAGCAAGGTGCCGCGCTTCTCCGTCTTCACCACAATGTCATCCACGTAGACGTGAGCGTTTTTACCGAGTTGCTTGAGGAGGCATTTCTGCATGCAACGCTGAAAAGTGGCACCGGCATTTCTTAAGCCGAATGTCATAGTCAGGTAGCAGAAGGCTCCAAATGGCGTGATGAAGGCGGTCTTCAGGCGGTCGTCCGGATCTAGCTTTATCTGGTGATATCCTGAGTAAGCATCCAAGAAACTCAACAGCTCGCATCCGGCCGTGGAGTCTATCACTTGGTCAATCCTCGGCAGGGCAAAGGGATCTTTAGGGCAGGCCTTGTTGAGGCTTGTGTAGTCTATACACATGCGCCACTTGTTGTTCTTCTTTAACACGAGGACCGGGTTGGCAAGCCACTCTGGAAAGAAGACTTCCATAATGAAGCCGGCTGCCAGAAGCCGGGCTATCTCCTCCCCTACAATCCTTCTCTTTTCCTCTGATAGTCAGCGGAGGGGCTGCTTGACTGGTTTCGCGTCTTTTCGGACGTGTAGTTTGTGCTCGGCGAATTCCTTCGGAACACCCAGCATGTCCTTGGGGGACCATGCAAAGATGTCCCGATTCTCACGGAGGAAATCGGCGAGCTCGCCTTCCTATTTGCTGTTCAGGCTTGCCCCGATGACGGCAAACCTCTCGGGGTGCTCGGGGTCAAGGGGTATGTAGGATCGAAAGTATCTCTAGAGGGGGGGTGATTAGACTACTTGACCAAATAAAAACTTAACCTTTTCCCAATTTTAGTTCTTGGCAGATTTTAGCTATTGTAGGACAAGTCAAGCAATCATCACACAATTCAAGCAAGCATGCAAAGAGTATATTGGCAGCGGAAAGTAAAGCATGCAACTTGCAAGAATGTAAAGGGAAGGGTTTGGAGAATTCAAACGCAATTGGAGACACGGATGTTTTTCCCATGGTTCGGATAGGTGGTGCTATCCTACATCCACGTTGATGGAGACTTCAACCCACGAAGGGTAACGGTTGCGCGAGTCCACGGAGGGCTCCACCCACGAAGGGTAACGGTTGCGCGAGTCCACGGAGGGCTCCACCCACGAAGGGTCCACGAAGAAGCAACCACCCACGAAGGGTCCACGAAGAAGCAACCTTGTATATCCCACCATGGCCATCGCCCACGAAGGACTTGCCTCACTAGCGGTAGATCTTCACGAAGTAGGCGATCTCCTTGCCCTTACAAACTCCTTGGTTCAACTCCACAATCTTGTCAGAGGCTCCCAAGTGACACCTAGCCAATCTAGGAGACACCACTCTCCAAGAAGTAACAAATGGTGTGTTGATGATGAACTCCTTGCTCTTGTGCTTCAAATGATAGTCTCCCCAACACTCAACTCTCTCTCATAGGATTTGGATTTTGTGGAAAGAAGATTTGAGTGGAAAGCAACTTGGGGAAGGCTAGAGATCAAGATTCATATGGTAGGAATGGAATATCTTGGTCTCAACACATGAGTAGGTGGTTCTCTCTCAGAACATATGAGTTGGAATTGTGTATGTGTTCTGATGGCTCTCTCCACGAATGAAGAGGAGGTGGAGGGGTATATATAGCCTCCACACAAAATCCAACCGTTACACATAGTTTTCCAATCTCGGTGGGACCGAATCAACAAACTCGGTCAGACCGAAAAGGTAAACCTAGTGACCGTTAGAGATTTTCGGTGGGACTAACATGCAACTCGGTAGGACCGATATGGTTAGGGTTTGGGCATAACGTAATCTCGGTGAGACCGATTACACAAACTCGGTGAGACCGAGTTTGGTAATAAGCTAACCAGAGAGTTGGTCAGGTAAACTCGGTGGGACCGATTTGCTCTTTCGGTGAGACCGAAAAGTTACAAAAAGGAAACATAGAGTTTACACTGCAATCTCGGTGGGACCGATTCGCTCTTTCGGTGAGACCGAAAAGTTACGAAAGGGAAACGGAGAGTTTGCAATCCCATCTCGGTGAGACCGAGATCCCTATCGGTAGAACCGAATTGCTAGGGTTTGGCAGTGGCTTATGACAAGTGAAACTCGGTGGCGCCGGATAGAAAGAATCGGTAGGACCGAGTTTGGCTTAGGGTTTAGGTCATATGTGGATATGGGAAAGTAGTTGAGGGTTTTGGAGCATATCACTAAGCACATGAAGCAAAAGGCTCATTAAGCAACACCTCATCCCTCCTTGATAGTATTGGCTTTTCCTAAAGACTCAATGTGATCTTGGATCACTAAAATATAAAATGAAGAGTCCTGAGCTTTTGAGCTTGAGCCAATCCTTTGTCCTTAGCATTTTGAGGGTTCCACTTTCACATCCATGCCATGCCAATCATTGAGCTTTCCTGAAATAGTCATCTTGGAATAGCATTAGCTCAATGAGCTATATGTTGTTATGAATTACCAAAACCACCTAGGGATAGTAGCACTTTCAATCTCCCCCTTTTTGGTAATTGATGACAACATATAGATCAAAGCTTCGACAAATGATAATAAGCATGAAATATATCGTCGCTTTGAGAAGTATGTGACAAGTAAGAGCTCCCCCTAAATTTGTGCATATTTAAAATTTGCTTTGGACTGCAAATGCACAAAGAGTTAGAGTCATGGGTTACTCTTCCATGTCACATACATCTTGGTGGAGCGCTTAAAATGATAAGAATGAAATACATGCACTCATCACCAAGAATAGTGAATGATCACATAAGATAGATAAGATGATAATATTAAGCAAATATTAAGTGTAGCTAATGATCAAACACATGATCATCAATGTCTCACGAGCAATGACATAGTATCTCACACAAAAGCAAACAAAGTTCGAAAAACCACCAAATAAAACAAGAGAGAATAAAAGCAACACTCTCTCTCGAAGCCTATGATCTATACATTTTCTCCCCCTTTGGCAACAAGTTACCAAAAAGTTCCTAGAAAATGCACAGTGCTAAGTCGACACTCAGGCTTGATCTTCAGGTGGTGGTGGAGTCCGGAGCACTCCAAGGACGAAGCCTTCTGTAGACGTGGTCGGAGTCGAGGCTGAAGTGGACGCTGGAGCTGGTGGAACTGAGGCTGTAGTTGGTGCAGACGTGGTGGCTCTGGGGTCAGCAACTGGCACTGCAGACGACCTCGGACCTCGTGGCACTCTGGCAAAGGCATCAGTTGTAGTCTTGCCTCTCCTCTCCTGCATGTCATCCTAGAGCTGCTCCACTGCAGTCTGAATCTCTGTCACTTTGACATCCAAGTCATAGAACTTTTGTTCCATGATCCTCTCTAAGCTTGCCTGGTTCTGAGTTAGGGTGGCTAGTCCTTGCTCAATCCGCAGGGTGGATGCAATCAAGTAACGAAGCTGCTCTTGTTTGGTTTTCAGGAAATATTCAGATGCCTCCTCTTGAGTAGGCATCTTGGCAGCTTTCTCCTTCCTCGCCTTCTCCTTCTTGGCTTGTGCTTGGGTAGATGATGGCTCATTCTCAGTCATGACCACTTGATTATCTTCAAAATCTGGACGGATGGGCAGGTGTTCCTTGTCCAATAAGTATATGCCCGTGCCCATCTTAGAGTTGATGAGCTCCTGAATCTGTGGGGCATATCCACAGCTCCTCTTCTGGTCTGCTACTGTCCTCTTGATTGTTTCAATCATAAGGCTCATGACTTTGAATTTCTGTGGCACATCAAAGATATGAAGCAAGTTGATCGTGTGGCCCCTAATCATCTTGTGATCTCCAGACTTGGGCAATAGGGTGTGCCTAAGAATCCAGTTGATGGCTGGGAGCCCTGACAGAAGATAGTGTACTGAGCCAAACTTGAACGTATCAAGTGCTTCATTTGGAATCTCCTTGTACATGTTTGACATTGAGTTGTGGTCCATATTCTTCTTGGCATAAATGTCCAAGTCATCGCCATGCTCTTCTGGGGCATTAATCAGCTGAGCCCATTCAGCAACTGTAGACTGGTACCTCGTACCCTCTGACATCCATACAATCCTGCCATCTGGATAGAAATGGGCTGTGGAGTAGAACTGCATGATGAGTTCCTCGTTCCACTTTGTGAGCTTCTGCCCAACAAAGTCCTCTACTCCACATGCCTTGAAGCTGTCCTGCACTCCAGGGTAGTACTCTTCATTGTCCTTGATGTATTGCCAATCAACCCATCTCATATCACAGACAATTGGCTTCTTGTCTAGCAGCACTATCTCATAAAAGTCTTGCTGCTCCTTGGTGTGAAACCTGTAGTCAACTGCAGTCCTTCTCCTTGAAGCATACGGGTCTGCTTCTCTCCAATTCTGGAGCCCTGAATCTCTCCTGAGTTTCATATCCTCAGCCACAGGATGAGCATCGTTGTGGTCTGGGATCTTGGGCTTGAGCTTTCTAAGAACATTCTCTTATTCTTCTTCTGCAGCTTCAGGCACTGGGGCCTTGTTCTTCTCAGTAGATGGGATGCTTCTTGTGTTCCTCTTTGGCTTTGGCTTTGGAGCTGGCTTGGCCTTGGAAGCAGCTGCCCCTGTTCTTATGGCATCACCCATCAGCTTGGGTGCCTTAGGTGCTGGTGCAGCTACCTCTTCTTCTTCCTCCTCATCTTCCATGATGGAAGCCTTGCCAAGCACTCTGGCTACAGTTTTCTTCACCCTTTCTTTCCTCTTCTTGCCTTCAGCAGCAACTGGCTCAATGGGAGTGGGCTTCTCAGTTGAAGCTCTGGCCTTTGACATAGGCTGCCTGCCTGCTGGCCTTTTGATCTTCATCCCTGGTTTTATGCCCTGTGCTGGCTCAACTCTCTTGGAAGTTGCTTCCTCTTCTGCCACATAATCCTCATCTTCTGAGTCGGAGGTTCTCTTCTTTCTCTATCTTGTGGCAGCTTTAGGCAGATTGCTAGGGGTGCTCCTGCTGCCATCATCTGAGGAACTTGAGGGACTAGTGCCCTCACTCATTTGCACTTGCTGCTCTGACAAGTTCTGGCTATCACTTTGGTCTGACATGATGCAAGCTCTGACTGTTGACCCTGTGAATAGGTTATAGATGAGATAGAGTGGATAAGCATCACAAAATGCAGAGATTTTTGCAAAAGAATAATTCAAAAACTTAGTTTTAGTTTCCCACTGAAAGCATCTCGGATCTATCGATTTCTAAACTCAGTGATACCGAAGCAGTTTTGGCACCTAAACTAGTGAACTCGGTCAGACTGAGTCACAGTTCGGTGGCACCGAGACTGCTAGGGTTTCACAGAGTTCCAAAATCGGTCACACCGATAAGTAATTCTCGGTCAGACCGAGTCTCACTTGTGCAATGGCATAAGCCAAATCGGTGGGACCGAGTTTTTCAACTCGGTGGGTCCAAGATGGTTTCGGCGGAAACCTAACCCTAAAATTTTCGAATTAAACCTAATCTACGAGTTCATTGACTGGATAGAAGTTTAACAAACGTGGCAAGAATCATGATGATCACAATGTGCTAAGAATCGGATTGGGGAATAGCACAAAGATCGAGTCCATACCCTAGTTCGGCGGAGACTCGCTACAGCGGCAATGGCGGGGTTGAATTTCCATTGACGGCAACGGAGACCAGCGACTGGAGGCGGCTGGCGGCAAGGAGACGATCCGGAGACCAAGTTGGCAGAGCAGGCTATCGCGCGGGCGAAGGGGTTCGGAGAAATTTCCAAATTTTTGCCCGTGACTATATATAGCCCGACCCTGTCGGTGTGACCGAGTGGAACAACTCGGTGGCACCGAGATGCAAAACTGTATGCAGTTGTTGCAACTCGGTGTGACCGAATGGTTCAAATCGGTTGCACCGAGATCGAAAACCTAGATCAACTTAATGATCTCGGTAGGACCGAAAGTAGGGTATCGGTCAGACCGAGAATCATAAAGAGGTTTTGGAAGTTTAAGTCTATGACGAATCGGGGACTCCGAGCGCTCCTCACACAGAGTGGTTCGAATCTGACTTGATCAAATTTTGTGATGTAGCATGAATAGAGTTTGAGACGAGAAAAGCATAGATAGCTAGGGGAGGTTCTTAGGCATTCTTGTCCATCCACTTGGCAAAAGGAAATAAAACCAAACAATCAAAACAACAAGTGGATGTCCTCGAATGAGTAAAATATGCAACCAGCATGCTCACACAATAAGATGGCAAATGAAATATGTGACAAGGCATGCACAACCAATTCTAGCATCTATCAAGAAATTTGCGATGACAAGGTCATCTATATATGAGTATATTGACTTAGGAGTCAAGTGAGAACACTTGATCATAGGTCATACTCATCGTTTAAGCTCAAGTGGGGTTACCACTTTTACATAAAGCATTGTTGTGTTCACATCTTTAGAGTTGCTTTAGCTCAAGTCTTAGAGTAAAGCTCCCCCTAGATGTGATATCCCCCCTTAGAGGGATGAACTAACCTCGGGTTTTGTCGATGATGACTTCATGTAGATGTTGAAGATGTGGATGCTCAATGTTGATGTAGATCACTTGGAGCTATCCATTTGAGTGAATTGCACTTTCAATACCTACATGGGTTAGTCCCACAAGGAACAAACAAGGATATCCATAGACATAGAGTGATGCACACACAAGATGATGTCCATGAAAACTTTTAGGTTACCTTGTCCCTTGTCTTACCAACAAGAGGGTTTGTGACTCCTTGAACTAGTGCAAGATGTGGAAGTTGATTGCACTTGTTCTTGCCAAAATGATAAGAGTGAAGTATGTTGGCGGAGTCACCCTCAAGAACTCTCTAGTTCTTCTTCTTTTGGATCCACACCATCTTGATGGGAATCCTTGGAGTTGTAGTCGTACTTGATGAAGTGGAACTTGAAGTAGTCTTGGGAATCCACTTGACTAAGGTCTTAGGAGCTTCTTCAAATGCATCAATTTCCTCTTGAAGCTTGTCCTTGCCTTTTTGCTTGTAGTCTTGTGGTGGAAGATCATCTTGAGAGTGTCCCCTTGAAAGAAGTATCATACTTCTCTTGTTGAGGAACAAACTTTGTCTTGGGGTATTGATCTTCTTCCCACTCAACTCCATTGGCATTGAACTTTCGTTCAAAACCAACACCTTGATTCTTCCAGTGCATTCCTTGCTTGTGCACAATTTCCTCGAATTGCTTACTCCCGGCAAGGCTTTTGTACACTCCTTTCTCTATAATTCCCTTCAATAAGCTATTTTGTTGCTCAAGTGTAACTTGGCTAAGAGAATCATTAGTGGAATCAAGAGAACTACTAGAAGCAACAATATTGGATTTAGCATGATCATTGTTACTGCTAGAGGAAGAACCTTTCTTGTTCTTTTTACTAGACTTGACTTGAGGCATGTAAGTGGATAAGAGTAAACGCTTGGCAATGTAAGAAGAACTTTTCTTGCGGAGATCATCATTGATTGCTTTTAAGAACTCATGCTCTTGCTCAAGATTGAGCTTTTCAAAGCGTAATTTCTCATGAGCTCTTAAAAGTTCTCGATGATCTTCGAAGATAGTTTCATGAGCTAACTTAAGAGTGTTTAGTTCTTTAGTTAGAGCCTCAATCTTCTCCTTATCATTGTCATTCGTTTTATCTTGATTAGCATGATTAATTGACGTTTCATCATAGTATTCATCACTAGAGTTGTCAACAAGAAATCATCACCTAACAAGTCATCTTCATCACTATTGAAATCAACATACTCGGGGTGTGTTACCTTAGGACCTTTGGCCATGAAGCATCTTCCAATTCCTTCATTTGGTGAGTCAAATATGTCGTAGGAGTTGGTTGACACAAGTGCTAGACCGGCAACACCTTCATCTTGAGTATCTTCGGAGTCGGAGTGATAACTTCTCTCGGAGTGGCTGTCGGAGTCGGAGCCGGATACCCATTCACCAACATGAGCTTGATGTCTTCGTTTTGTGTAGCTCCTTGATGATTTTTCCTTCCTTTCCGAATCCTTGCTTCTCTGTGAGTATCTTCGTTCATAACGATCATCTCTACTCCTTCTCTCTCTTGGTGGTGATTCTTTGCTTCTTCTTTTTGGAGAATCTTCTCTTCTCTTGTAGGGAGACGAAAACTCATTGGAATAGTGTCCGGGTCTTCCACAACTGTAGCAGTTTCGCTCTCGACTAGAAGATCTTTTGTCATTGTAGGACCTTGACTTGAAGCTTCTATCTTTGCTTCTACTCTTGTAGAACTTGTTGAAGTTCTTCACCATTAAGCTCAATTCTTCATTGAAGTTTTGTTTCTCACTTGATGATTTAGGGGCTTCACATGAGGCTTTGTAGGCACCACTTGAATTGTTGTGAAGTTCCTCTTTATCCTTAAGTGACATCTCATGAGCAACAATTCTTCCAATCACCTCCGTTGGCTTGAGATCTTTGTAATTGGTCATCATTTGGATCAATGTGCACACGGTATCATATTTTCCATCCAAGGCTCTTAGAATCTTCTTGATGATGAATCTATCGGTCATCTCTTCACTTCCTAAGCCGGCAATCTCATTTGTGATGAGAGCAAGCCTAGAGTACATTTCAGCGACACCTTCACCATCCTTCATTTTGAACTTGTCAAGTTGGCTTTCAAGCACATCCAACTTGGATTCCTTGATGGAGTCGGTACCTTCGTGCATATCAATCAAAGTGTCCCAAATTTCCTTTACATTCTCAAGACGGCTGATTTTGTTGAATTCTTCGGGGCACAATCCGTTGAAGAGAATATCACAAGCTTGAGCATTGTATTGCAACATCGTCAACTCATCCGCGGTAGCTTCACGGTTTGGTTCTTTCCCATCAAAGAAGTCACCTTGCAAACCAACACACACAATAGCCCAAAAGGCGGGGTTATGTCCAAGAATATGCATTTTCATTTTATGCTTCCAACTAGCAAAATTAGTACCATAAAAGTAAGGACCTCTACGGTGATAATTTCCCTCGCTAGACGCCATACTCTCCTAGGTTGTGAAACCAAGGCTATGACCACCAAAAGCTATGGAGATCAAAGAAAATGGAGACCAAAGCTCTGATACCACTTGTAGGATCGAAAGTATGTCTAGAGGGGGGTGATTAGACTACTTGACCAAATAAAAACTTAACCTTTTCCCAATTTTAGTTCTTGGCAGATTTTAGCTATTGTAGGACAAGTCAAGCAATCATCACACAATTCAAGCAAGCATGCAAAGAGTATATTGGCAGCGGAAAGTAAAGCATGCAACTTGCAAGAATGTAAAGGGAAGGGTTTGGAGAATTCAAACGCAATTGGAGACACGAATGTTTTTCCCGTGGTTCGGATAGGTGGTGCTATCCTACATCCACGTTGATGGAGACTTCAACCCACGAAGGGTAACGGTTGCGCGAGTCCACGGAGGGCTCCACCCACGAAGGGTAACGGTTGCGCAAGTCCACGGAGGGCTCCACCCACGAAGGGTCCACGAAGAAGCAACCACCCACGAAGGGTCCACGAAGAAGCAACCTTGTCTATCCCACCATGGCCATCGCCCACGAAGGACTTGCCTCAATAGCGGTAGATCTTCACGAAGTAGGCGATCTCCTTGCCCTTACAAACTCCTTGGTTCAACTCCACAATCTTGTCGGAGGCCCCCAAGTGACACCTAGCCAATCTAGGAGACACCACTCTCCAAGAAGTAACAAATGGTGTGTTGATGATGAACTCCTTGCTCTTGTGCTTCAAATGATAGTCTCCCCAACACTCAACTCTCTCTCATAGGATTTGGATTTTGTGGAAAGAAGATTTGAGTGGAAAGCAACTTGGGGAAGGCTAGAGATCAAGATTCATATGGTAGGAATGGAATATCTTGGTCTCAACACATGAGTAGGTGGTTCTCTCTCAGAACATATGAGTTGGAATTGTGTATGTGTTCTGATGGCTCTCTCCACGAATGAAGAGGAGGTGGAGGGGTATATATAGCCTCCACACAAAACCCAACCGTTACACATAGTTTTCCAATCTCGGTGGGACCGAATCAACAAACTCGGTCGGACCAAAAAGGTAAACCTAGTGACCGTTAGAGATTTTCGGTGGGACTAACATGCAACTCGGTAGGACCGATATGGTTAGGGTTTGGGCATAACGTAATCTCGGTGAGACCGATTACACAAACTCGGTGAGACCAAGTTTGGTAATAAGCTAACCAGAGAGTTGGTCAGGTAAACTCGGTGGGACCGATTTGCTCTTTCGGTGAGACCGAAAAGTTACAAAAAGGAAACATAGAGTTTACACTGCAATCTCGGTGGGACCGATTCGCTCTTTCGGTGAGACCGAAAAGTTACGAAAGGGAAACAGAGAGTTTGCAATCCCATCTCGGTGAGACCGAGATCCCTATCGGTAGAACCGAATTGCTAGGGTTTGGCAGTGGCTTATGACAAGTGAAACTCGGTGGGGCCGGATAGAAAGAATCGGTAGGACCGAGTTTGGCTTAGGGTTTAGGTCATATGTGGATATGGGAAAGTAGTTGAGGGTTTTGGAGCATATCACTAAGCACATGAAGCAAAAGGCTCATTAAGCAACACCTCATCCCTCCTTGATAGTATTGGCTTTTCCTAAAGACTCAATGTGATCTTGGATCACTAAAATATAAAATGAAGAGTCTTGAGCTTTTCAGCTTGAGCCAATCCTTTGTCCTTAGCATTTTGAGGGTTCCACTTTCACATCCATGCCATGCCAATCATTGAGATTTCCTGAAATAGTCATCTTGGAATAGCATTAGCTCAATGAGCTATATGTTGTTATGAATTACCAAAACCACCTAGGGATAGTTGCACTTTTTGGGTATCTTCCTACTTTCTTTGGCCGGCTGGAAAGATCCTTGGGCATCATACTCCTTGGAGTCGGGGGACTGGTTCGGCTGCTTGCTGGCCATGGCCACGACCCGGTCCAGCATCTTCTTCTCTTCGGCAATCACAAGGGACTCGGCCAGCCGACTGCTGGCGGCAGCGCACTCGGAAGACTTCTTGTAATCGCCGGCTACAGTGATGACGCCCTTGGAACTTGGTATCTTCATCTTGAGGTATGCATAGTGGGGAACTGCCATGAACCTGGCCAAGGCGGGTCGGCCAAGCAACGCGTGGTAGGGGCTCTCCAGGTCCACCACTTCAAACCAGATTGCTTCCCGGCGGAAATGCTCCTTGTCCCCAAAGAGTACATCAATCTTGATCTTGCCAATGGGGGCGCAGGACAAGCCGGGTACGATGCCATGAAACACTGTCCGAGTAGGCATGAGCTGCTTCGTCTTGACATTTAGCTTCTCCAGGGTGTCACGGTACAGGATGTTGATGCTGCTCCCGCCGTCTATTAGCATGCGGGAGAAGCGGGCAGCGCGTCTGTCCATCGCGAGGGTGGCTTCCAGGACCAACGCATAAGAGCCGGGAGACGACATCACCTCTGGGTGGTCGGCCCGGCTCCAGATGATGGGTTTTTCTGACCAATGCATGTGTCCGGCGGGGTTGGCAGTGACCACGCGACTTCCTGGTGCTCTCGGCATTTGCTGCGCCGGTCTTCGAGCTGGCTTGTAAAGATGATGTAGGTTGCTTGCTCGTCGGGGAATTCTTCATGCACGGCTCCGACTGCGGGCCGAGCGGCCAGAGGCGGCGGAAGCGGAGGCGGCGGGCCGGCAGGCGGAGGCGGTGCAAGCCCCTCGCCCTTAGAGATTCGGGTTAGCCAATGGCACTTCCGGGTTGTGTGGTTGGACAGCTTCGCGCCGCTATGGAATTTGCACGGGGCGTCGAGAGTTTGCTCGTATGAGAAAGCCGGCTGCCAAGCCGGCCGGCCGCCCTTGGGCTTCTTGGGCGCGGGTCGCCCTTCAGGCAGCGCGTCTTCGATTGTGGCCACCTGCCGACTGGCGGGAGGTGGCGCAGGGCCCTTGCGCTTGTGGTCGTTCGGGTGTGAGCGTCGGCCGGAATCCCCTGCCGGCGTCTTGGGCACCGGGTTGAGTACTTTCCCGGACGCGTCTACCCGGAGCTCGGTCTTCATCGAAGAGTCGGCGGTGGCGTATTTGTCTGCTATGTCCAGAAGCTCGTCGAGGGTAGTCGGCTCGTCGTAGAGGAGCTTGTGCTTGAGGAGGGTACCTTCTCGGCACCCGGCAGTGAAGTATTCGATGGCTTGCACCTCGTGCACCCCATCGCAAGAATTGCGGAGCTCGGCCCAACGCATGAGGTAGTCGCGAGTGGACTCGGCTGGGCCCTGTACGCATAGGGAGAGCTGCCTGGGCTTGGGAGCCCGCTTGTAGGTGCTGGTGAAGTTGCGGATGAAAGCTTGGGTGAAATCTAGCCAGTTGTTGATGCTGAGAGGCTTGAGGCTGTTGAGCCAGGTTCGCGCCGTGCCTTGCAGCATGAGGGGCACGTACTTCATGGCAACGCACCGGTTGCCGTTGGCTATGCTGACCGCCGTGGAGTAGTCGATCAACCAATCTTCCGGCTTCACGGAGCCGTTGTACTTGGGCGTGTCTCTTGGGAGCGAGAACCCTTTGGGGAAAGGCTCGTCGCGGATTCGGGGGCCGAAACAAGGCGGGCCGACATCGTCTTCTTCTTCCAGCGCCAGGGATCGCGCCAGGCGGTCGATCCGATGGCGGGCGTCGTTCTCGCCGACTCCTTCACGGCGACCTAGTCGGCCACTGAGAGTCGGGTGCGCCACTGGCGGCGGGGTGGGATATCTCTCTCCACGGGGTCGAGGCAGAGGCAGGTTGCCCCGCCATTCCATGGCTCGGGGATGGTCGTCCGCGTCTCGCTCGATGGAGATTCGGGTCCAGCTTCGGCTGGCCGCCGGCTCTTTCTCGCGCCGCGCACGGGCGTTGCTCGTAGTCGGTGTCCGGGACATCGCGCCGTGATCTCAGCACGGGGGAGGGCTTCCCGCGCGGGTGTCGGCTTCGTGCCGCCGTGCGGCCGCGTCAATCAGTTGCTGGATGCGCCGGGTCATGTGGGGGAGTTCTTCGTCCTCCAAGCCGTCCAACTCGTCCACGGCCGCCTGGGCGGCATGCAAGTTCTCAAGCGGAGTGGCATAGACCGGGCGGTCGACTCCCAGCATGTCGACGATGATGGCGCCGCGTTGCTTGACAATGTCGGCCCGGCTTGGCCCGCCCGGGGCCGGCATGCCGAAGGCGGCGCGGTCAGCTTCGCGCTGGTAGGCCTCAGTGAGGCGTCTCATGGAAGCCAGCTTCCGGCTCTCTGCGAGGAGGGCGAGGCGGCGCGCCTCCAGTGCTTCGTCGTCGGCATCAGCCGGGAGGGGGGTGGACAAGTCGTGGGCCGCCGCGTGCGGGGCGCCGTGGGTGCTCTCGTCGGCCGGGCCGCCGTGGCCGACGACCATCACTTCGGTGGTGACAGTATCGCGGCCGTCGGTCCGAGGAAGTGGGTCGTTGTAGATCGCGACGTTGGTGGGGAAGGTGTCGAAGGAGGTCGTGTCGGAGTCGACAGGCATCGGGTCGGTGATGCCAACCGACTCCAGGTCCACAGCGGGCTCGCTGGAGACATGGAGCTGGCCGAGGAGGTTGGCGAGGTGGTCGGTGCCCGCATCGGAGGCGAGCTCGTCGGAGATGAAGGTTTTGTCGAGGAGATTGGCGAGGCTGCTCGCCGCGCAGATGCTGGTGATGTCTTGCAGCGCGTCGTGGCAAGCGCCATCGGGCGTGCCGGGCTGGCTACGCTCGCTGGGGAGGAAGAAGGTTCCCGTCCAGAACAGGTCTCCGGACGACGGTGCACCTAGCCCCACGGTGGGCGCCAAATGTCGGGTGGTAGGTGCGACATATGCCAACGGGTGGCTTATCATTGTGGGAGCCAGTAAGACGTCGTCGATGCCTGGAAACGGGATGAGGCGAAGACATGCACGCCGGCGAATCTTACCCAGCTTCGGGGCTCTCCATGGAGATAACACCCCTACTGCTGCTCTGCGGGGTCTCCGCAGGATCACTAGATGGACAAGTAGCAACACAATGCTCCTTGAGCTGTTCGGTGGGAGGAGGAAGAAGGGCATGGCTAGCTTGCTTCTTCTCCTTGTGTGGTGTCTAAAACTAGCTGGGGGTCGAACCCTTTACATGGGTGCCCCGGGGGGTTTATATAGGCCTACCCCCCAGGGGTACAATGGTAATCCGACTAGGCGCGGGGCCCAGCCGTCTGTGACTGTGCTCGCCGGCTCCTGCGCCGGCTGCTGGGGCCCGTCGACTGGTGGGTCCCGCCGGCTGCCGGCCCCTTGGTCGACAAGCAGGCCCCACTGTCCAGGACCTTGTCGGCGGCTGGTTACTGTTGCTCAATCTTGACGACGTGGGCTTCGTCGTGGTAGGCGTGGCTACAGTGCCGCCGCCCGGCGGGCGATCGCAGTAGCCTCACCGCGTCTTGTCTCCTTAATGGGGCGTCTCCTTCGAGGGAGGCGGCAAGCCGGTTGCGGGGAGCCGGCTCTGTCTTGGGCCGACTGGGGGAGGCCTGGCCGCCTTCGGGTGTCTCTCTGCCCGAAGGGGCCCACCGCCCGTGGGCCGTACTGGCTGCCCGTCGTGGGTGACATTAGGGTCAACATGGCAACAGTGCCGCGCCGGTCGGGTCATGGCCACCCGTACAGCGCGCTGTGCCAGTCGTGCCCCGAGATTCGGGGGTGGCAGGCTTCACTGTAGCCACGCCCCGTCACACCGCCGTTAGGTGGATGCAAACTTTGAGGGTACGGTCTCGGCCACTTTATGGGAGTCGGCTTCTTGGAATCGGCCTTCTCGCGGCCGGCTTCTCGAAGTCGGCCCTCCCATGGCTTTCTTCATGAGGGCTAAAGTCGGGCCGCCTTCCGAAAGCCGTCCTGGGCGACAGCCACCAAGGGGAAGGCGGCCCCATGTCTTGGATTCTTGAGAGCCGGACGGGCTCGTAATTTTTTCAGAAGGGCCAGGGGAAGCCGGCTAGGCTACCCATGGCTATTTACTCCGACAGTCAGTCGAGCTAGAATCGTGCATATTGACTAAGTTGACAAAGCCCTTCATCCCCGTCAACTTAGTAGGCCCACTGTACTGGGTCCCAGCTAGCAGGGGGAGTATTCATTTTTTTTGTGCGTAATAAGGAGGCACTTCCTTGCATGCGAAGATATAGCTGGTGGGTCCGAGCTGTCAGTGGCGGTAACATTTTTTTGCGAAATACAAAGGCCGTTTCGGTGGGTCCTAGATGTCCGGTGGAGGAAATCATTATTTTGCGCGTAATAAGGAGGCATTTTCTTGCGTGCGGCCGTGGACCCAGCTGTCAGCCTCTCCACGTACAGTCCACTTCAGATGCATGTCGGTCGTTGACCATGCTGACCACGCCATGCCGAGAGCACCAGGGCGGTGGACGACGGCGAGGCCTAGGAAGGGAATGACACGGAGGCAGGGAAGACTCGGCCGTTGTTTTTGTTTCCCACGCGGAGGGGAGTATGACTGTATGCGGGTTTACTGGTTCATCCGCCGTCGCCGGAGAATAACAGCAGATGTGGGTGAGTAGAGGGATGGCTAGGCTAGCGATGGGAGTACGGTGGGGCAGTGAGGCCTGCGTGGCAGCACAGCCGGCCGCGGGGAGGAGGGGGCAGGCAGTCCCGCCGACGCTTGTTTGAGCGGCTGGAGCAGGAAGAGCAGAGATTGAAGAAGCACGACGGCCGTTGGATGGACATCCAATAGTATACAAGCCATCTGTGGAAAGCCTCAAATATGTGGAAAACAGCATACAGCCCATCTGCCATTATTTCAAATAATTTACAGCCCATTTGCTAATTCTTACGGGTTTTTTTGGAGCCCATATTCTTTATGTTAGCATTACAGCCCATATTGTGGCCACGGTTAAAAAATTATACGAAATTTTGCATATGTCGGTGCGGTCTGAACTGTTTTTAATCCTGAAATTTTGAGTCACATTTAGACTGAATTTAAAAATAAATGTATATCAATATAAAATCCAATAAATCGTCCACGCATAAAAATTAATGCAATAAAATCTCGAAATGAAAAAAAAGATATTTGAAAATAATTACCGGTTTGATGTGTTTTAAAAATGTACAGCCCATTTCTCATTACTGATAGGCCATTTTCTCGGCCAGTCGAATGAAGCTCTCCTCGTCTTGAAAGATTTGCAGCCCAACAGGCCTAATAAAGCGACTTACTTGACAAATCACAAAAGAACTGGGCTAGCCATTTTCAGAAAGAAAAAAAACTACTGGGCTGGTCTATGGTAAACATAAAAGAAAAGGCTGTCTAGACAGGCCAGAGTGTCCCGCACAGCCCAGTTGACACCCTGCTTCCGTCCCAAAAACAAATTAGATAAATGCCACTCCAATTATGGCGATTCATAAAAATGCCACTGCAATTTCCAAACTTTGAAAAATGCCACTGCAATTTTTGCAAACTTTGAAAAACGCCACTGCAGTTTGCAAACTTTGAAAAACGCCACTCCAGACTTCGAAAAATGCCACTAGAAATGGCATGAAATGGCATTTTTCAAAGTTTGGAAATTGCAGTGGCATTTCTCGGATACACCAGATTTGGAGTGGCATTTATCAAATTAACCCAAAACAAAAATAACTGGGCAAGCTGCTAGGTCCCTGGTGCCAGCCGCTCGTTGTGCAATTCTCTCGTTTATTGACTACGTTGACAATGGCATGGGACCCAGATGTCAGAAATCCACTAGGAGGAGGCACTTGCTTGCGTACTGCCATGACCTTGGCGGGTCCCTGCTGTCATCCTCTCCACATACAATCATCTCCTGATTGTGTGCGCGTCAACTTGCTAGGCCCACAAGTCAGCCTATAAACCGTGGAGGACAAATACAACCCATTTAAAAAAATAACAGCCCATTCCATATGTTCAAACGGAAAGTTCAACATTCAGACCAAAGTAACAGGTCTGATCCACATATAGAGTACTGAACTACTCTTAGCTAACTAGACGATGCCGGCCGCCATCTGCTGTCCATGCTAAACGCCGGCACCGGCGTCCTTCGCCTCGCCTCAGACTTGCCAGAGGTGCGATAGGGCGCGTTGCTCGCGCGCGTTGGCCCTTTCCATGCCGGCGTGGTCCACCGAAGCTTCGGCTTCCAAGCGGGAAACCCACTTGACGAGCTGGTAGTAAAAATCAGCGTCGTGAACGCGTGCATGCCCGACAGCCTCCAGGGCTATTTTCCGGGTGCCGGCCTCCACGTAGTCAGCCCAGTTGCGGGCGCTCTGCTCGCGACTCAGAGCGTCGGTGCGCTGCTGCTCCATGTCCCGCTGGAGGCGCATATCGGCGATACACTACTCCTCCGCCAGGCGGTCGTGCTCCAACAACTCCTGCTCCTCCGCCATGCGGTCGCGCTCCAACAACTCCTCGATCTCCGCATTGCCATCTAAAGACAGATAGAATGCCTCCTCCCTCCGTCTGCCTTCCGGTGAAAACCCGAACACTAGTTCCGGCGGTGACCGCCTCCGGCGTCGCCTACTGCAGACGGGCGCACTACTCGGAAAAGGGCTATAGATAGGATTGACACTAATGGTGCACCAGGGAAGTAGTGCGCCACTACTATATACTAATGGCGCACCAGTTGGTGATTCGCCATTAGTGTGGAAGACACTAATGGCGCACCAGAAAACAGGATGCGCCACTAGTGATTTTTTTTCATTTTTACATACATACTAATGGCGCATCCTACCGAAGTGCGCCATTACTAGTTCTAACTAGTAATGGCGCACCAGAGATGGAGTGCGCCAGTACTGAATTTTTTTTTATTCTTTTTTTTTGCAAAACTACTAATGGCGCACCGCCTCACAGTGCGCCATTATTAGTTTAAACTACTAATGGCGCACCCTGTAAAAGTGCGCCATTAGTATATATATATTTTTTACTTTTCTGCAAAACTACTAATGGCGCACCACCTGCAAGTGCGCCATTAGTAACCAGGGTTACTAATGGCGCATTTGCAGGTGGTGCGCCATTAGTAACCTGGGACCCCAACAAGATATTTTGGACAGCCCCACACCTACCCACTCACTTTCCCCACTTCATTCCCTCCACCTCCTTCTCCAAGCTTTCGGCTGCCTCCTCCTCCTCACCTCATTTCCACCATAGATTCATCAAAATTAAGTGGTGAAATTACCTTTTTTGATAGGTAAGTAAGGGGAAAGCTATCTTCATGATGTAGATCTACTTTTTTTCTCCCTAGCTCGCTCCAACAACGCGCACATGCACTTTTTGTGGCCTAGCTAGATCTATGTATGTTTGTGGTGTTGCATGTGTTTGTGGTGTTGCATATATGTTTGTGTTTGCAGGTACCGGTATTTGAAATGCGATAGTTGCCAATATTTTGCCGGAATGTTGATTCATTTCCGTTTCGGCGAGAATTTTGGCACTATGCATTCTTTTTGGTCCTATTTTTAGGGAAGGTCATGCCAAATTTTTTCTTGGTTCTAAAATATCGTTTTGCTCTACCCCGCAGGCGACCATGGTCCGCACGATGACCGAAGGCATCGTGAATAGGTTTTTGAGCTCCGCGAAGGCCGAGATGCTTCAAAAGAACGAGATGGAGATAAGATGTCCGTGTCGAAGATGCAAGCTGAAGAGCCTTATTGCAGACCCGGATTCCGGGTAGGTGCGGGACCACCTGCTCTTGCGTGGTTTCATGGATGGCTATCAGTGGCAAGGTGATGAAGATGACTATGAAGTCGTCCATGGGGGGCGGGAAAGAAATGAGGAAGGGCAACAAGACAAGTACCACTGCGGCGAGGGCGGGCGAGAAGATGAAGAATCTCCAGGACATGATCACGACGGTGATGTTGTACACAGTCATCATGTAGAAGATGTCGTACATGATGATGAGGAAGATCAAGACGAAGGGCATGATCATGAAGATGAAGATGCCGGAGCAGACGACGATGGAGGCTGGGTGCAGGACCCTCATATTCAAGAGCTGCCGCCCGAGAGAAAGCCAAGCTGGATCAATTGGAGATAGACGCCGTTACTCCATTGTATGAAGGATGCAGGCCCGAGGATACCCGCCTGAAAGTAACGCTCATGGCTCTGGAGATGAAGGTAAAACACAGAATGACCGATGCATGCTTCGACGAGAACATGTCATTCTGGCATGAACGTCTTCCCAAGGGGAACAAGTGCCCGACCAGTTTCGAGGAGGCGAAGAAAATCGTTTGTCCTCTGGATTTACCGCACGTGAAATACCATGTGTGCATGAACAATTGCATCATTTATCAGGACGAGCATGCGGAGTCTACCATATGTCCGGTGTGCGGCGTCACTCGATACAAGAAGAGGAAGAAAGCTCCTCGAAAATCAGCGTGGTACTTTCCGATCACTCCTCGTCTGCAGCGGTATTTCACGGACCCCTAAGGTAGCAAAGCTCCTGCGTTGGCACGCGGATAGGAAGGAGAAGAAGCAGGAAGATGACGGAAATGATCTGGAGATAAATAAAAAAGACAAGATGCTGAGTCACCCTAAGGATGCGAGCCAGTGGCAAGAGTTGAACTTCGAATACCCAGAATTTGGGAAGGATCCAAGGAACATCGTGCTGGGCGCAAGCACCGATGGAGTCAATCCGTTTGGCAGCCAGAGAAGCACACATAGCACGTGGCCTGTGTTTGTGTGGATGTATAACCTTCCCCCCTGGTTGTGCATGAAGAGGAAGTACATTCACATGAGTATGCTAATTGAAGGGCCGAAACAACCAGGGAACGACATCAATCTGTATCTGGGGCTGCTGAAAGAGGAGCTAGACACGTTGTGGAAAACGCCAGCCAATACGTGGGACGCTGCAGAGAAAGAATATTTCCCTATGAGAGCCGCACTGCTCACGACGGTGCATGACTATCTCGGTTACGGATATCTCGTGGGGCAGGTAGTCCACGGATTTTCTGGATGCGTAAGGTGCATGGATGACACAACGTATCGCCAGCTAGATAGAGATCCTGGATCTTCGAAAACCGTGTTCATGGGACATCGAAGGTGGCTTCGCGATGATGACCCATGGAGGAAACGCAAGGATCTGTTCGATGGTGAAACCGAACCCCGAAAACGCCCGCGTACGAGAAGCGGCGAGGAAATAGACGAGCTGTTGAAAAATTGGAAAGATTGCCCACTGCCGGGAAAGAAGCAAAAGGCGCCAGAGCCGGGAAAGAAGCGAAAGGCGCCAGAGCCGCTGCTGAAGGTATGGAAAACGAGGTCTGTTTTCTGGGACTTGCCGTACTGGACGATCCACCGTGTGCCTCACAGCCTTGATGCCATGCATATCACGAAGAACGTGTGCGAGAGTCTGCTTGGTACCCTGCTCAACATGCCAGAGAGGACCAAAGATGGGCCGAAAGCAAGGGCAGACTTGAAATCAATGGGCATCAAGCAGGAGCTTCACGCTAATGATGATGATGATGAGGCGAAGCAGGACACAGAAACTCGTCGCAAAGGCAAAAAGGCCAAGAAGACCAGAAGTGACTACCCTCCCGCGTGCTTCACTCTAAGTCAGGAGGAAATTGAGCAGTTTTTCACCTGCCTCGTAGGAGTAAAACTTCCTTACGGTTACGCGGGGAAAATAAGCAGATACCTAGACCCAGCGAAGCAGAAGTTCAGCGGGATGAAGTCTCACGACTGTCACGTGCTGATGACGCAGATACTTCCAGTTGCAATCCGTGGGATCATGGACGCGCACGTCCGTGAAACGCTATTTGGCCTATGCAACTTTTTCGAATGTCATCTCTCGGAAGTCGATTGGCGTGAGGCAACTCAGAAGGCTACAGGAAGAGATCGTGGTGATACTATGAGAGCTTGAGATGTACTTCCTGCTCTCATTCTTCGATGTTATGGTGCATCTGCTGGTCCATATCGTGGAGGATATCATCCAACTCAGGCCAACGTTCCTGCACAGCATGATGCCGTTCGAAAGGATGAATGGTGTCATCAAAGGATACATTCACAACATGTCATGTCCAGAGGGAAGTATAGCCAGGGGCTTTCTGACCGAAGAGTGCATCTCCTACTGCACGAATTATCTAGGCATCGAGAACCCCGTTGGTCTGCCCATCAACAGGCACCTCGGCAGGCTCGCTAGATGGGGTCACCGTGAGGGTCGCCGCGAAATGCATGTCGACTTCGAGGGTCGACTCGCCGACTTTGAAAGAGCAAACCTAGTCGCACTACAACACATAGACGTGGTCGATCCTTGGGTGGTAGAGCACAAAACCTTTATTGAGAAGACATAGAATGACCGAGGCCAACAGAGGACGGACGGAGATATAATCAAAGAGCACAACTCATGTTTCACGTGTTGGTTCAAGCAGAAGCTTCTGTCGTACCCTTTACATGAGGATTCTTCTGCGAAAGAACAACTCATATTTGCCTTGTCACAGGGCGCCGAGCACAACCTGATGACCTATGAGGCGTACGATATCAACGGCTACACATTCTACACCGACGACAAGGACATGAAAAGCGATGGTTATCAGAACTCCGGGGTAACGATGGAATCCTACACCAGTAACAACAAGGACAAATACTATGGAAGGATCGAGGAGATCTGGGAGCTGAGCTACGCTGGAGAGAAGGTCCCGATGTTCCGTGTCAAATGGGCCAAGAGCGTCCTAAAAGAAGACCGGTATTTCACCACCATGGTTATACCCGAAGCCAAATCCAAGACCGCGGGCGCAAACGTCACCGCGAAAAATGAGCCATGGGTACTGGCTTCCCAAGTGGACCACCGACCCGTCAAAGCCCAGTCGTGTTGTCATGAGGAGAGGCAAAAGGAATATCATCGGAATGGATGGAGTAGCCAATGAGCAAGACTTCGACAAGTACGGCGACCCGAAGATCGAACATGACGACGACGATGAAGTAGCAGCACACACCACAAGAAGAAGCAGGACCACCCTACCTAAAGGACGTCCGTTCCACAGAAGAACTCCATTTGCGAAAAAGAAGGGCAAGAGATTGTGAACAGATAGCTAGCTAAGATCGATTGTATTTAAATCATAGTCTTCATTTCTCGATTGTATTTCATGGGCACTTTTTGATATCTTGAATATTTTTAAATTTCACGGGCATGTTTTGAATTCATGAGGACACTCAATCTCGATCCCCCTCCACCGCCGCCGACGAGCACCCGGCCCCCCGCACCCTCCCCCGCTCCACCGCCGCCGACGACCCACCACTCCCCCGGCCCGCTCCACCGTCGCCGCCGACCCTTTGCACCCTCCCCCGGCCCGCTCCACCGCCGCCGCCGACACCCCGCACCCTCCCCCACTTTTTGATGATATTTTTAAATAACAAATTTGATGATATTTTCAAATAACAAATTTGACGATATTTAAAAAAATTGATGATATTTGATGATATCTTCTGTTCTAGTCCTCATGAAAATAACAAATTTGATAAAAAAACAAATTATTAGATGCAACAAGAAATAATGAAAAAAAGAAGTTATTAATGGCGCACCAGAGGAGGGTGCGCCATTGCTATCAGAAAAAAAAGTTACTAATAGCGCACCAGAGGGGGGTGCGCCATTGCTATCAGAAAAAAAACTACTAATGGTGCACGAGAGGAGGGTGCGTCATTACTAACATTCCCCCCTCTAGCTGGATAGCCCTTCGCCCGATCCCCCCTTCCCTCTCCCTCGCCAGATCCCCTTTCCCTCCCCCGCCACACCCGCTTCGACGACCCCCGGCCTGCTCCGACGACCCCCGCGCCCGCTCCACACCCGCTCCGGCTCCGCCGCACCCGTTCCGATGACCCCCGCGCCCGCTCCACACCCTAGCACCTCCCCACTTCCCCTCCCCTCGCGCTGCTTCACCCGACTAGGTCGTCCCTGTCACCGCATCGTCCCCACGACCACCGTCGTCCCTGCACCCCACCAAGGAGTCCAGGAGCTCTGCAGTGTTATTCTATGTCATCTACGGCCATCCATTCGAGCTCGACGACTCTGCATCGTGCGGATCGAGGTCTTCTTCCACCTCCGACCACCGCGGCCTCACCGTCGATCCGCGTCACCTCGTCAACCCCGGCCCCGCACGAGCTCGCCATCGTCTTCCTCTCGGTGAGCTGCACTGGTTCCCCTCCCCCCCCTTTGATTTCGTCTTCCTCTCTGTCAGTGTAGCTAGTTGTTATCCAAGTCGCCACAGGGACGGCCTTGTTTGTTTAGGAGCAGATTTATACTTCTTCTGGAAAAGAAACCTGAACAAAAATGATCTGTGCTTAATAGCAAAATTATATATGGCAGTTGGTTGAAACTCAATTTCATGACACATTCTAGGAGATTTGTTTGCTTTTGTGTGAAACATACTAGTATGTAACTATGTGCTCATGTTAATTGCTTAGTTTATGAAAGGGTAATTATGTAACAAAGTAACTGTGGCACACATAGGTAAACAGGAAATAGCATCACACTTGAGCTAGTAAATTTTGAGAAAACTCCTAGGACATCAATGACACAGAACCACAACTGCAGCAAGCAAAGACATATCTGGTGCCTCATAACAGCTAGCAACTCATATCTGTCTTTATTATTCTGCAAATTCAGTTTATACATTCCTTTGTTTCCAGACAAATGATTTGAAGCGATGATGATCCCAATGGCATATTATTAGTGGCTATTTGGCTATCAGAAAAGCAAGAGACACTAAGAACGATCTGCATGTTGTTTCCTGAGTTTTGGAGAACATACTGTATTCACTCTAAGAAATAATTATGGAAACATCACTCATTTTTTTCATGGCCTGGCAAGCATGTAGGAGTTCTCACTTGTTTTAAAAAAAACGCATATAGCTCTCACTTAATCCAGTAGCTCCATGGAACTGTTAGGCATTTGTTCATTATTGGTTGCAATTTTTTGGTCTGTGAGTGGACATAACAGTACACTGCGCTGTCCATGTAGTGAGATGAAGATGTTTGGTCAGAGAACAAGGCTATAGTGATCAATGCACATGACACATGTATCATGTATCAGTAGAGTAATTTGTACAGTCACACCAACTGCTTCACTAAATGAACACATGCTTTGCTTGTGTGTTCCTGCTGCTTGACTAATTGAACACCTGCTGTTCCTACTGTGGGACAATGTTCCTTCTTTTCTTCCTGATGTTGCTATTTCCATTGAAGTACTCACATGTGTTCTAGATGAGCTGCTGCTAGTTAGTTCCCCTTAGACTACATTGTAGATTGCATAGCATAACTCCAGAATTTTGTCATTGCACACCTACTGCTAGTTAGTTCTGTAGATACTTAAAACACATATCACTTGTCAGGTTTTGTTCGGTATATTAAATCCTATGAAATTATCAAAGTGGGTTGTACTATGTTGGACAGAATTTTACGTTTGGACTTGGGTGAATGTAACCAAACTTATACTCTCAGATTTTTTCATAGTTGATGGTGTGAGGACTTATAATGTGATAAAGTATATATGGTGTGAGGACTTATAATTTTTGTTGGGTGACCTATTAGATCTGGAATGGAAGCTCACATAAGTTGAGCTGATTTTTGTCCATATGCAAGCAGAGGACCATATGGTCTATGGCCTTTTCATCCATATGAAAGTAGAAGCACATTGTGGTGCTGAATTTTCTGCTCTGATTGTTGCTCAAATAAATTTAGCAAATAAATGGGGTCCTGGGAGATGCCGCTGCTGCTTGAGGCCCTTGAGAGGCCCTTCGTGTCGTGATGATTTTGCAGGTACCTCGAGAGGCCCTTGAGTTTGCCAGAATGTCGATTAACTTCCGTTCTGGCAAATTCGGGTACTCCATATGTCCTATTTTCAGCAAAGGTCATGCTGAAATTTTCTGTGAATTTTAGCATGACTTTGCTAAAAATCGGACATATGAGGTACTTGCTACTAATGCATGGGCCAGGGTATCTTAGTACTTAATTAAGTAGGATCAACTGCCCCTTTATTCTTGCTGCATTAAACCATAGGTGGCAATAGAGCCAAGTGATTAGGCCGAACTTAGAAATTCTCCTCAGCATCGATAAACTCTAGATGATAAACCCAACATAGGTGGCAATAGAGCCAATTGATTAGTGCCAAGTGATTAGGCCCAACCTAGGGTGCCTCGGCATCGATAAACCCTAAATGATGAAAACTTAGCATTTAGGGTGCCTCAGCGTCGACAAACCCTAAATGATGAAACCTTGGCTTTTAGGGTGCCTCGGTGTCGATGAGAACCTAAATGATGTACGCTTAGGCTTTTAGGGTGCCTCGGTGTCGACAAACCCTAAATGATAAAAGCTTAGCTTTTAGGATGCCTCGGTGTTGACAAACCCTAAATGATGAGACCATGATCTTGTGCCTTGACAATAACCAACTTTTTGACCAAACTTTTTTCCTATTTAGAGAGAAACATGGCCCACAACGATGAGGCCGGCGGTTCGGGCAGCAAGCAATTCTGGGAGCTGTCCCAGGAGTTGGAGGAAGAACCTCACCGCTATGAGGACGCCGCGGAAGACACCGATCCTGACTACACAACCCCTAGTGGCGTCGGGGATGACACCACTGATGATGGCGCCGCGGATGCCACCACTGATGATGGAGGCGCACGCACAGATGGCAGCCAACCGAAGAGGCAACGGAAGGACCGGCGCCCGAACGTGCTCGGCACCGTCAGGGAGGAATTTACTGAAGTGAACTCCGACGGGCATCCGACAGCGCCCAAACACGTAGTCAAGGGGTACTCGATTCAGCTCGGGTGCATTCTCCGGAGCACCGCCTCGATCGACACCGAGAACCTAAGGCATAAGGACCGAGGGAATTTGCGCAGCCTCCTCTTCACGAAGCTGCACGAATGATACAAGTTCCCCGCTGAGTTCGCAAACACATGCCTCTCGGGTAATAAAGTGAACGGTACCGCCCTCACGACGATGAGCACGACCCTGTCTACTTGGAAAAGCACGGTGAAGGCAATGTTTGACAAAGGTGATAGTTATGAGAAGATCAAGGCAAAATATCTTTTGATGAGCGAAGATGACCACAAGGAGTTCAAGATCAAGTGCGAGAGCCCCGCAACCTCCGAATCAAGTCAGTGGGGGAAAGAAATGCGGCAGTTGAACATAGGGGTCCACCAACTCAGTCCCGACGGTTACAGAGTGGCGGAGCCTGTATGGGACAAGGAGGATGCGGAGCGTGCCGAGCAAGGCCTACCGCCCCGCTTCGAGAAATAAAGTGACAAGCAGACCAGGAACTTTCTCAGGGCCCGGTACAAGGAGGACCCAGTAACAAAGGAGCTTACCACGGATCCGAAGACCAAGGAGCTTCAGCTTGTTCTGGTAAGGAATACACCCCCGTGTAATTAGCTCCATATGGTTGCATTCTAATTAATCCCCAATATTTCTAAATGGTTCACGTTCCTTCCGCAGGACAAAGAAAGCAGTAGCGCGGGGTCGTCTCAGAGCTCCCCTTTCGACACCCCTTTGAATAGGGCATTGAACGTAATGAAAAACATGGATAAGCTCAATAAGCCGACGTCAGCTGGTCGTGTGGCCGGCAAAGGCTTGTCCACAAAATGGTCATCATACTATAGCGCTGGTGGGTGAAAGGAGAAAAAGACCAGCTCAGAAAGCCAGTCGCGCGAGGTTGAAGCACTCAAGGCGCAAGTGGCGCGGATTCCGGAGATGGTCCAAGAGCAAGTGCAACAACAACTGGGATCGACGCTTACCGGCATTATGCCTAGCTTGATTCATGGGATAACGATGTGGATTGCGGGTGGCCAACAGGGGCCGCCCCTGATTCCCAGCTTCACGGCCAGCAACTCACACAACGCGCAGGCGGCGCCATTGGTGTCTCCGGCAGTGGCGGTATTGGTGTCTACGGCAGCGGCGCCATTGGTGTCTCCGGGGGCGGCGGTACTGGTGTCTCCGACGCCAGCATTGGAGCTTAATGCACCCGGGTGTACGCCGGCCGGCACCTCGCCAGCAAGCGGCCCCTCCGTCAGTTGCACGCCCGCCGTTGGCGGTGCCTCGACATTAGCCGAGCTCGACGGCATCACGGTAACTAAGCCTCTCGGCCGAGGACTTCATCTCCTTGCCTTTGACTGGGCATCCCTGACGCCCTACATGTTTTCGCAGGGCGCCACCAATGTTCCTTGCACTCTCCTGCACTTCGTGGGCGGCGAGTTGGTCGATGTCGCCAAGGGCAGAATCGTTCAACCGGGCAACCCCGTGTTCCACGGTAATCCGATGCCACCCACAATGTATACGGTTGAAGTGGTTCGGGTGCTGCCAGGCTGCGAGGAGCTGTTTCCTCCGATTCGACCCGCTGGGGCCGACGAAGAAGATATGATGACCCTCAGGGCCTGCGTAAGCTGGCCCCTGCTTTGGCCGAAGAGCCAGATTCGTTTGGGGGCGGGGGACACCACCCCACAGACAAGACCGCCAGACATGCCGGCGCCAAGCCATGGCAAGAACGCCGCAACGCTACCGGACATGCCGGACATCCCTATGGCACAGGATCCGGACATGCATATGGCACAGGATCCGGACGACGACGACAACGACGATGGTACATTTACCAACGTTGATAAATACTTTGCCGAACATGGGTACGGTGACGAGTTCTGCGGGCCTCCTTCTCAAGAACCCAAACAAGACGACCACGATCTAGCTGGTATGACGGAGAAACCCAATTGCAACAGGCGTCGTCTGGCGTTCAGTTCTCAGGAGACGCCTCCAGCTGCCGCCTTCACCGAGCCTCAGATAGCGGAGGTGCCAAATATTATCAGCCCCAACACGCTCAAGAAGGCGGTCTGTGAGCGGAACTCGGTCCCATTACAGCAGATCAAGAAGAAGGGCCGGAAACGGCCGACTAAAAAGGCCGTCGGTGCGAGCCAGCCGGCACCGAGTACGATCCGTGCTCAGGACGGGCCACCTTCACCTAAGGATATCTCGAGGAGGGTGCATGTGGTGGGTAGGGCGATGCTACCGACAAATATGCTCAGTGCTGCAACCGGTGCTATGCGGAGTCTGCACGACAGTGTTATTTCTTTGGAGAAGCGGCGTCTCAGAGAGCATGATGTGGCATACCCGATTTTTGTGGTCAAGGTGCTAGAGGGCAAGGGCTTTGTGGATGGCGCCATCGGGGGTACGATCGTCCTGCGGTTTGATGACATCTTTGCTATGTTCAACCTTCATCCGCTGCACTACACCTTCGTTCGGCTGTTTTCACTGAGTATGGAGATGCGGATCATTAGAGACAAGACCCCGGACATCGTGATCGTCGACCCCTTCTACATGCGTGCCAAGCTCTTGAGCAGCGCTGGGGACCGCCAAGTCGCGAGTTCACACCTCGAAGACGTCATTCTGGCAAACCCAGATAAGGATAACTTCCTTGTGCCTTACTTTCCCGAGTAAGTCATCCCTTAACCGCCCCGTAACATATGATTTCTTATATTTCGATCGTTCTTTTTTTTTCTAACATTCCGTGTTCTGTGCAGTGACACACATTGCACACTCATCCTCTTAAGCCCGAAATATTCCATGACCACGTATTTCGACCCGAACCGTAACTCCAAGATAGACTACACAAATATCAAGAAAGTTCTTGATGATGTTCTCCCTGGCTACGCCAAATCTGGAGGCACCTTCATCAGGGTAGTTCGTAAGTATGGCAAGCACGTGTTCGCCCACAATACGATGTTCTGCTGCGTCAAGCAGCCGCCTGGCGGTCAGAAGGATGCCTACTACGCCCTCCATCACATGCGGGCGATCGTAAGGGACCATCATCACCTTCTGCTACCAAATAATCTCAAAGATTGGTCCGCGAGCTTGTCGGCAATCCAGGACGCGGACATCAGACAAGAATTCTTTCACATCGAGTCGGAGTTTGCGAACATCATCCATCAAGATGTCCTTCATACCTCAGGGCAGTTCTTCCTCAGATATCAACCGTCCAACATTGAGATAGACGGAATGCTACAAATGCAGGCTGACAACACCCACGATTTCATGACCGTCACGACAGACGGCGGCTTCATCCACGCTCCTGTCCATGAGTCAAGTCGAAAGTAGTGATGTGTAGTTCTAAAACATTGATTGGCTCATGTTGTAATTAAACTTTAATGAATTGTATGTCTCTTTGGTTTGGACAGTCGTTCAACTTAGATGTAATCAATGCTATTTATTAGTAGGACCATGAATCATGCTATTAATGTCTTGCTTTTCTCTTCCGATCCTTTTGTTGCATACTTATATATTGCTTATGTATGTATTGTCTATTGTTTGGCTTGTGCATAGAGATGCCGTCGTATGTCGTGTACAAGGGTAAGGTTCCCGGAGTCTACGACGACTGGGAGAAGTGTCGGAGACAGGTTCACCGTTTCAGCGGTAACAGTTACAAAGGGTACACCACTAGGGCGGAGGCCGAATCTAGATACGCCCGCTATCTAGCGGGAGAGAGGAGGGAGCGTTGGAGGAACCGGATGAAGACCAGTTTGATCACGATGATGCTCATCGTGATGACCGCAGCTCTCTTCTATGTGATGGTAGTTTAGATGATTGATATCGACTTGTAATGTGAAGACAAACTCGATACTCGCGGTCTTGAGACTTGTAATGTTTTATCTTTATTCGGTCTTTTTAATTCAGAGACTAATATGATGAATTGTATTCGGAGACTAATCTTCTATTGTATTCGATGAATCTTCTGTTGCTGTGTGCTACTGTCTATATTCTGTCAAATAATATATTTTGTAACCTTTGCAAAAATCAGAAAAGTAAAAAAAACAAATATTCATACTAATGGCGCATCACCACAAGGTGAGCCATTAGTATGCCAAAGGATACTAATGGCGCATCAAGACAGAGTGCGCCATTAGTATGCCAAAGGATACTAATGGCGCATCAAGACAGAGTGCGCCATTAGTATGCCAAGTATACTAATGGTGCATCTATCCGCAGTGCGCCATTAGTGTGCCAAAGCACATGGTTAAATATGGCCCCTGGGAGGCACACTAATGGCGCATGGTGTTATATACTAATGGCGCACTGGATGGTGCGCCATTAGTATACCAGATACTAATGGCGCACCAGTGGTGCGCCATTAGTAAAAATTACTAGTGGCGTGCTACTAATGGCGCACCAGTGATGCGCCATTAGTAGGCAAAACTAGTGCGCCATTAGTAGGCCTTTTCCTAGTAGTGGCGGGGGCATAGCGGACGTGGCGAGCGATGTCGGGCCGGTGGGGGCTTATGAGGATATGGCGAGTTGGGTCACGGTGGCACCTGAGAAGGCCGGGAAACAGTACTTATAGGTGGAAGGTAGCGCGACGGTCATCGGAATTCAATGCATAATGGCTTAGCGCGCCAGCTTGCCGTGGAAAACTAGAGAAACTGAAATTATGACTGTGTCGTCCCGTCCCGTCTAGGTCGCACGCCGGCATGGCGGTCAAACGAGTGCACTCGAATCATCTCCCTCCTTGTCAATAATGATTCCACGGATTTAAAGCGTATCTTTTTTCGCATCAGTTAGCTGCCTTAATTACGGCCGGCTGCATGCAGGCACTCAGAATCGCTCGCAGGCAGTACGCGAAGCAGCATGCAACGAGTCGCAGCCGAGGGCACGCATGCAGCCACTTAAATCGCTGGAATTAATTAGGCTTAAACTTCTGCATGCCATTAATTATTGCCATGCCTTGGTCTTGCTGCTTTTCTCACGGGACTAATAAATCCCGGACGGAGGGAGTACCTTGGTTCGTGAGAGGTTTGAATTAAGCCCTGCAAACCAGAAAGGAGGTACTCTCTCCGTTTTTATTTAGTTCACATATTAGCTTTGGTCAAAGTCAAGCTTTACAAACTTTGACCAAGTTTATATACAAAAATATTAAGATATACAATAACAAATCAACAACAAAAATATTAAGATATACAATAACAGATCATATACAAATATGTAGCTCCAAAAGCAGAGATCTAGAAAAAACATATGTTCTTCCTACTAATATGGATGCTTCTCTTGGCCAACATTCAGTACAGACTGAAAGACAAATTTGTTTGTGAAGTCTACAATTCCTCTTGCAAACATAAGTGGTTTCACCAATGGCTTGAACCATGAGAATGAACCACACATGATGGAGGAACATCCACTGCAATATGATTTGGTCTTCTCTCGATCACACCGCGAGACTATTTTCGGAATACAAACTTTAACTTAGGCAAAATGATGCCCATTGTATAATCATACCAAAGCAATGAAGCACCTAGTGTTGGCCAATAAATAGTGCAGTACTACTTTTCTGCAGTCCATGAAGTGACTATCCAATCTTTCTGTGTCTATTTTCAAATGGCACTGCATGTAGTGACTATACTATTCTCTTGTGCAGTTCAACCAAAATTGCGGACACTTTGTTTGTTTGCCAAATAGCAACGGGCAGACATCTCTGTCTGCACAAATATCAAGCAGCAAGCAAACATATACCACACCTTGTATTTTCAGTTTAAACATGTCTCTTCCGCTTAGCATCTGTCATGTTCTGCACTGGACAATCTGATACAGTTATGTTTTGCCCTGGACAATTTCATACTGAATTGATTTGCTGGTTCAGAGCAGAAATATAGCGCCTATTCTTCATCAGACCAAGGATATCCATGTTCACAGTGATGGAAGAGGTGAAATCAATACAACCGAAATTGAGCATCCAATCATTGAATCATGTCTTGCACCTCCAATGTAGGTCCACCCTGCCAATAAATTCGCATGCAAACCACTAGTATTACTATCTAATGATAGTACAAAAAGAGTAGCAAGATAGTAGCAAACCATGTACCTTCGTAATGAACAGCTCATAGTGCCACCAATTGGATATAAAGGTTTGGAAAAAAAACATGCTCCTAATGTTGAACCAGTTGGACTTTTTGTGCAATTCCACTAAAATCGAGCATCCCTGTTTGCATAGATATTGAAAGTGTGATGACTCTAAAAGTGGCACTAGTTGAAGCATAGACTCACAAATATAAGCATTCCAATTTCATAATGGGAAAAGGTAGCAAGACTGTTTCTAACCACCTGTTTGAAGGAATAAATAAAGCAACAACGGCTGATGTCAGGAAGGCATACATAGTTTTTTCTGAAAAACTGAGCCATTCCTGACCTTTCCTCTTCTTTTAAGCAAATTTTGTGCAGTTCTACTAAAATAAAATGCCATCACCGCCTTGACAATTCAGTGACACTGTACAAAAGGAAATGACTTAACATTACATCATGATGTCAGGTATGTAGTCGATAGGCATTAGAGACAAACATACAGACCTCCTCCGATAACATAATGAACATTAATTTTAACAAAGGTATGACTAGCTTTACCGGGATAATTTGAGTGAACTCTACACCCTTTTTTCCTTAATATAAGATGTTTTCGTGGTTCAATTTAAAGTACCCAAACGTCTAGTATTTAGAAAAACAGGTAGTAGTTTTCTTGAGCACATATCTGGGAAAGCTTGCCACACTTTATTTATGTCCATATGCTAATGCAGCACCATTCGAATACTACAAATATACACTAATCCAGTGGCTAGTGCAACAGTAGAGTAGTTAGTTTATTACAGGGTACATTACAATGGTTTTACTGAACAGATTTCAATAAACTCTAGCACTCGAAGGTTTCTATAAGAATTAACAATACAAAATGTAAAGGTAACAAGTTTCAGCATTGGTATACTAGCTCTGCATGAGCATTAAACCAAATACAAAAGTCTGAAGGTAACTAGCATTATTAACTAATGACAATATAAAAAATTGCAAACCATGTACCTCCAAGGTAAATATCATTTCGAACTCGGGGGGACCTTAAAAATTGCTATCCCAATCTTGATAATCGATCAAACATAAAAACTTGATCGAAGGAATCAAGAGAATAGCCGGAGGAGGAGGTGCCCACTCTTTACCTTTCCTCTTGTCTTCATAATTGTCTGTGCAGTATAACCAAAATAAATTACATCAGCGCCTTGGCATTTTGGTGACACTATACAACAAAATTAACAGTGCAAAAATCTGAAGGTAGTACCAAGTTTCATCGTTGGTATACTGGCTGTGCAACAGCATTAGAATGCCTTAGCTGAAAAATCTTTAATACATCCACAATCAACAGCTAACCCTGAAATAATCCAGTGACATTAAATGGCATTGCTTAAATTTATCGGTGGCATTAGACTGAGAGCGACATTAGTTAAATGTGGCATCACTTTAGCAGTTGCATTGCTTGACTTGACTGTTGGCGTTATACTAACAGCAAAAAAGTGGCAATAAGAGCATGGGAGGCCCATTCGGACAGTGGGCACACCAGTACAATGTACCTCCACGGACGTAGAGTGGTGAGGGAGGTATGGTTGCCCAGAGCAACAAATATCCAGGCAGCATATGTGGATTACGTCCCATTTTTGCTCTCTTTAGCCACCTTTTTCCTATGCGAGGACAACAAACCGATTGACCTGGTCATTCTCTATTGCGTTGTCATGCCTTTCTACCCTTCTTCAACCAAGAGACACGAGACTCGTTCCTTAGCTACTGATTTTCCCCTTTTCAACCTAGATGCGGGTTCGATGCCTACTCTCTTGGACAGTACAGTCTCCCTTCCTTTCCTTATTCAACCCAGATTGATAGAACATCTACTAAATTGCGTTGTATCAATATATGGATGTACTCTTCTTCCCAATACAAAAACTTGCATCCATTCTACTCCCTCCGTTGCACAATACATGCCTTCTATTTGTCAAAATATATATGTATCTAGACATGTCTTAGTATATAGGTACATCCATTTTTGGATAAATGGAAGTCAAGTATTTTGGAACGGAGGGAGTACACAATAAAAAAAATTAAGTTAGCACAACTAGTCTAATCCGAGAGCAGAACCGAAGATTTGGTCGGGTTCTTCCTCCTTTTGCCGACACGTGGGACATCCAGCATCCAGGTCGTGTCATGAAAGAAAATAGAGTGGTAGTTGAAGCCACGAGATGTGCATCTTGGGTTAAACTATAAATAGAATCTTACTACTCTTGAGTAACTCCAAAAGCGGCCACCGAAGATCTTTATTGGATTTGTTTTTCAACACCAGCACGTCGAGGTGAAAGATGTGCAGGTTCAGTGGGTCCTCTTGCGTTTTCACTGAGATGTGGGGCCGCATGTGAGCAAACAGACGATGGGCTCCGCGCGTCCGCTCGCTGGCTGAGAAGAGAGATAGAGGAGGGCTGAGCACGGACTGTAGGAAATTTGTTCTACGTACCTCGATATATAGGCTCGATATAGTGGGGTGGCATGGGCCATAACTCGGTAGCATTCATATCTAACAGTACGGCACACGCCACCCACACGAGTCCCATCTGACACCAATTTTCTTGGAGTCCGTGCTACAACCATCTCTTCTCCCTCCTGTTTTCTCAGCCATCGCGCGGTGGGCGGGGTGGGGGTTTGTCGATAGTCGGTTTGCTCAACTGCGGTCCCACTTGTAAGTGAAAATGCAACACCGCACGCATTCCCGCTTGAGCGGCGTGCCGAACCAACCGTGTGGGGGTGCGACGCGAACACGATAGGCTTTTCCTTTTGAACTCGTAACTTGTAAAATTTGGTTCTGCTCCATGGCATGACCGATAGATAGAAAATAATGATTTTGCCTAGAGTAATGAGAAGTTTGGTTCTGGCGCCATTCATGCATGGAGTACGTACGAAAATTATGAAGTTGATGCGAAAGGTAAGATAATTACTGTAGTATCATATACTACTACATGGATTTTACGGAAAGATAAAAATACATACGGATCCATCAACGTTCAACGACATCCTCACGCCCTAGTGCGTCGGGTCACCAACCGACGTGTGAGGAGCAGCGGCGTTGGCGGCGAGCTCAACGTGCTTCTGAACAGTGTCGTCCAAGGTTGCCCTGCGCTCCAAGAAGGCTAGCGTCCTATCGTCCTCCTCTTGCATGTAGTAGTCCTTGTGGACGATTTGCGCGTAGACGTGGGTGATTATGTCGATGGTGTCTTGCTGCGCCAGGCGCTGCGCGGCGAGCGCGACCTCGAGGTGGACATTCTCCGGCACGACGGCGGGCAGTCAGAGGGCCACCAGTGCGTCGAAGAGGTTGTTACCATAGTGGCCGTTGAGGGTGGCGGGCATCGCAGAGCCTGGGCACGTCGGCTGGAGGCTTACGTCAAAGTCGTCTGCAAGCTTCTTGATGACGGTGAACTTGTCGAGGAAACCGATGAGGACCTCGTCGAACAAGGAGACGAAGCTGTCGTCCAAGCGGCCCCTCGCCCTGGCGGCCTCAAGCAATACTACCTAGAGAAGTTCCTTGGTGCCGGTGGACGTGGTAGTACTCCTAAATCCAGATGGTGGTACTACTAGTACTAGTAGTAGTACTACCAATGTAGTAGTAGGAGTACTAGCACTGTACTACCCGTTGGTCAAATTATTACGTGTTGCTCCTCACAGTGAAGTGACAAGACCCTGCGCCAGAGATGACACCTGAGTATAGGCGCCGTGTTCGGCATACCATAGTCAGCCTCACCGTCTGCAGTCACTATTATCATGACTCTAGAGCTAGCCTGCTTACAACTAGCCCTGTTCGACATAATTTCCCATGCGTAGATGCCCGTGCATTGCACGGAACACCACGATTGGGGGTGGACGGCTCCGGCAGCGGCCATCGCGCCAGATTTTTCCAAGGCCTTCTACTCCTAGATGTGTACATGTGTGCTGGTGTGTGTTGTGTGCTGGGTGTGCGCGAGTGCGTCCTTCTGTGCATGCCGCCGCACAGTGGTGAATTGTGCGCGAGTGCGTCCTTCGCGCGCAAGAAGTTTGTCCTCAATGTGCCCTCAATTTACTAGCGTGCGGGGTGCTACCCTGAGTGGTTTCAACTTTGTTTACTTCACCGCGTGTCAGATGGGCCTCTAGTTTACTTATTTTCACCCACTGCCACATGGGCCAGCACACGAAGATACAGAACACGAGCTGACAAGGCAGCATGTGGATTGGTTGACCGGTCAACTAAACAATATACGGAGCTATACGCTGACACAGTGAGCATATAATCCGTCGGTATAGAGAGTTCGAGTGAGAGGGGAGGCCCGTGAGAGATAGCAGAGAGAGAAAGAGCTACTCCCTCCGTTCGATAATGTAGTTCCAACATTTTTTTAAGTCAAACTTTTGAAACTTTGACCAAGTTTATAAATGATAGTATGAAGTAAGTACATGTTGTGATGAATCTAATGATCGTTCTAGATGTAAATGTTTTCTTCCACATATACCTGGTCAAACGTTTCTGAGGTTTGACTTTTCAAAACATCCATATGCTTATGGACGTGACAGAGTCCCTAACAAGAGAGAGAGAGAGTGAAAAAAGTGTGTGTGCGTGTGTGAAAGAGACATGGACAACACACGATAAAAGTAGAGAAAAAGCGTGTGTGTCTTATGCAAACATATCACACATGCATCTTCGACAACGGAGGCAAGGTGAGGAGATAGTGTGTGGTTGTTTGGAACCGAGAGAGCAAGACCCCTAGCACGTGGCCAAGAGGGGTCTGACAAACAAGGGAGAGAGGTCGAGAGAGACGTATGGAGAAAATGCAGACATGGGGAGGAGAGAGTGTATGTTTGTCATAGAGAGATCCCCTAGAGATCGTGATGCGACTACATGGGTGGGAGATCGAGTGACAAGGTGTGTGCGCGATAGAAGATGCCCCGAGAGATATCGAGATATACGTATGGATGGAAGGAGATAATACGTGTGTTCCTGTTGGCTAGTAAGAGATAATCATACTTAGGAGGGGGGGAGTGCTTGCGCCTATGATGGATTGAGGGATTATGGTACTTAGGGGGGTGCGTGTCACATGGAGAGAGAACAAGGGCGGAGAGTGTTGGATGGGTCTATATGTATAGCGCGAGCGAGACATGTGTATGTGTGAACCAGGGAGATATAAGGCCAGTTTGGCTTGCGTCCTGAGCATCTTTTGCCTGGACTGGGGTTGTGGCTGGATTTCATGCACGCTTGTTTGGTTGCTACCCTTTGAAAAATAAAGCCCGCCTGGCCTGGGTTCCCTTGCACTTTAATTAGCCTGGCTGAACTCCAGACACTGCAAGTAGCCTGGCCAAGGCGACCGATTTCGAACGCCTGGTTGTGCCTAGTCGTGTGGCCACGAGGCTAACAGCAACATGGATGGATATTAGCGTTAAATAATTGATGCATGGATTGATTAATGGGACGTTGATGCTTTGCCTGGCCCAAGCATGAACCAAACGCTTCAGCACCACACAAGCCTGGCCAGGCAGAAATATTTTACATCTCACATCCACACCAGGCAGTACCGGCCATCAAGGCATGAGGATCAGGTCACGAACCAAACTGACCAATAAAGTTTGAGAGAGATTGAGGAGCCCCGATAAGGCTGAGTGGTGCGTCAGATAGCTGAGGGGGGGAAAGAGATATTCCATCCGCTCGATAATGCAGTGCGTGTAAATTTTTTAGGAGTCAAACTTTGGAAATGTTGATCAGGTTTACGCAACTGTTATTTATATCTACAATACCAAAGATACATCATACAAAACTACATCTCATGGTGAATCTAATGGCATATGTTTGTCGTACTAGATGTAATTCTTTTTCTCCACGTACATGGTGAAACTTTGTGATGTTTGACTTTTCAATAAATCTATATGCTATAGACCGAGGAGAGTGCCTCAGTTGAGACAGATCAAGTGCGTGTGAAGGAGAATGAGTAAGTGTGCAAAAAGAGTATGTGTGTGAAAGAGAAAGTGACAACAAACGATAAATTAGAGAGAGTGTGTTTTTTCGTTTCGTATGCGAACATATCACGCATGCATCTCCGAGATGGAAAAGCGAGGCGAGGAGATACACGAAGATAGCTAGTGTGTGATTGTTTGCAACGGAGAGAGACACCCCTGTAGCACATGTCCAATAGAGGTGTGGCCAACAAGGAACAAAGGTCGAGAGGGACACATGGATGGCATGGATGCATGAGGAGGGAGAGAGGGTGTGTTTGTGATAGAGAGATCCCGTCGAGATCATGAGGGGACTATATGGGTGGGAGATCGCGGGAGTGCGTGCGCGATAGAAAGATGCCCCGAGAGAAATCGAGATAGACCATGCACATATTTGTGATGGAGACTAAGATTAGCTAGTCATATACATATAGGGGGGACTGCGTGTGCCTACAATTGAGTGAGAGACCATCATACTTGGCTAGCTGGGCATGAGATTGTGTGTGTGCGCGTGTGATATGGAGAGAGAACGAGGGGGAGAGATAGAGTTTTAGATGGGCCTATCGAGTGCGAGTGAGATATGCATGTGTATGTGTGACTCAGGTGGATGGAGAGTTTGAGAGAGGGGGGAAGAACTCTGAGACGACATAGTGGTGCGTGAGAGAGTTACAGGCAAAGAGCCAAGGAATCTGTGTGCGTATGATGAGTGCACCCAAGATATCTAGCTTGGACTAGCTAGAGTATCATACATAGTGTGCGAGAGACCTATAGATGGTGTATATATGCATGCGAACTAGAAAGACCCCCCCCCACACACACACACACACACAGAGAGAGAGAGAGAGAGAGATGGAGAGAAAGGGAGAGGGACGAACAAGGTTTTTGTGTCGGATGCGTGCGATAGAATTGAAGATTGTCGGCGAGAGAGAGAGAGAGAGAACAGGAGTCCGGGAGAGGGGGAGGTCGCGTTTTATGCATCAAAGACTGATATAAACCATGTTTCGATATAAACTTGCATTCACGTATTTAAATTGGAGAACATGTTGTCTGCAATCCACACATGAGCGGATATATGCGTATATCAAACAAGTTCATTAATTTGACTTTCAAGATGTTCATGGAGTACTATAATACTGTACAACATGCTACTCGATTGAGGTGTTCAATTTTGGATTTAGTTTACTATTTTGACCTACTGAACGAGCTATTTCATTGAATCGAGATATTTCATTTTGGGTTTGATTCGCGTTTTTGAGTGGGTCAACTATTTGTCATATAGTAAATCGCTAGCAACGAGCATGTAAAAACACATTACTCCCGAGCATCATCTCTCCATCTAAAAAAGAAGTGGCAAGCTAATATTTCAAAATTTGATCCGAATCGACTTGGTAAGGTAGACGTGGATGCTCGTTCTCCCAAAATTTGAACGAACCATTAGACATCCTCTCTGCTCGGTGGAATTCGCCCGAGAAAATAAATGGGAGACGCGAAATTACCGTCCTATGTGGGACACACATCAATTGGCCTGTTGTACATCAAGGGTAGGTCCGTAACTTCATCCAAGCGCGCCTTCTCCTCGGCCGAAATGACATGTGCCGAATAATTCATAAACCATGGTCGGGAAAACACGCTCTCCTCGCCCGAAATAGCTCGCGCCCACTATTTCAAAACACACTCTCCTCGCCCAAAATCGCTCGCGCCCACTATAGTTCAAAACACGCCCACCTCGCCCGAAATTTCTCCCACCCAGAGAAGCAAAGTTACTCTACTATCCCCAACCCTCAGTACACAGACCCAAGCCGAGAAGCCTATAGGCAAGGGTAGAACTGTAACTCCCCCTCACATTTCAGACAAATGCGTCTATAATACATGGTTCCACTCCCCTCCCAATTTCCCCCGCCCGCCCCCATTCGTACCTCGTGGGCGCCAAATCACCTTCTCCCCGGGAAGCTCCCTTCTCCCGAGTCGCGAAACCTCAGCCCCACCTCCATGGCGCCCCCCACCGCACCAATTTCATAGCCGCCCTCCTCCCTAATGCTGGAGACAATGTCCATTTGCCGTCGTGCACTGGGTCGTGTGTCGCTTACTCCGTGCTGCTGGTGCTGCCTCGACGACGGCCGCGTGAACCGTACCGGAGCCGATTCACCCCCGCCGTTGTTCACGACGCTGGAGCGGCTCCAACTTCGGATCCGTCCAGAGTCCTGGCGCTGCTTCGGCGTAGCCGTCGACCGTCACGACATCGCTCTTTCCCTGCCACCGGTCGCCACCGCAACCGCGCCGGCCTCACCGACTTGGCAGCTGGACCTGCCTACTTCACCATGCCGCCAGATAGGTCGCACCCTCATCTCAAATCACTTTATTTAGGCATCAGTTGTCTGAATTTTTATTCTGGGCCACTCGATTTGCAATGGGAAGCAGCACCCCTCGAGGCGGCGGAGCTCCTAGGCTACCGGTTGGCTGGTGTCTAACGTAAGGGTGCGGGGCCGCAAAGTTCACCGCGGAAGCAGCGCTTAGATGGCTATCTTTTAGAGTTGCATGGGTTGAAGGTACTGCCGCCGCTAGATCTGGATGACGGGGAGTCTTTGTGGATTGGCCCGGGGGCAGCGCAACCACGGCAGTGCGGTGGAGCGGGGAGCGGGGTTTTGGCCAGGGCCACAGATGGCGGAGGCAGGCTGCTCTGCCATTGGTCGTTGGCTCTTCGGGGAAGATTCCGAACAATGTCAGCCGGGAGGCACAAGACGGCCAGCCATCCGGCATAGAACGGACAGTACCAAAATGAAATAGAATCATGTGACCCCAATTTAGTCTTCGGTCAACAGACGTGTGACCACTCTTGTACCTTGCTGTTGATCTCTTAGTGTATTTCTTCAGATCAAAGAGATATGTCGTTCTTAACATTATGCGTTATCTGCATCTTCAGACAAACCGTCTTCCGACTCGCCGCAGCTGCTCCAACAAGGGAAGCATACACCAGAAGGGAGCTATAGTCCCCACTCAACAGTTCCCTGCATCGAATGCGCGTGCCCGACATGCACAGCCACAACAGCTGCAGGGCCATCCACAAGTCAGCACATGATGCTCACTCCTATGGATGGCAGCCAGATAGGTTGTACCCTCATCTTACTTGTGTGCAACATTTATGACTTTGTTATTCATCTAAGCATGGAAAATAGATCATCGCATTTCACTGTATATTCATGCTGATCTCTTACGGGTCTTGTTCAGGAGTTAACGTTGTTCCATAGTTCAGCTAAGATACTTGTTCTTTAGGTAACATTGTTCCATAGTTATCATCCATCAGCCAATGCTATCCCACAGGCTGGTGATTATAGTATTATACCACTTCTAGTATTTCCTATGTTGTTCTTTAATACTTTTGTGTGCCATCTAGTTAATCTCGAGTACAAACGATACATATTCTGTAGCTTTCATCTGTGTTCTCCCTTTAGTTTATGAGACCTGTTGCTGCTAGTTAACCCCAGTCCTACTATTTATGTCGTCTCCTACAGGCACTCATTCCATAAATCTAACTACTAGTTGTCTTCCATGCATGTCAGATATAATTGCACACACTGATATATCCACAAGAACCTCACGGAGCAATGTAAAGGCCAATAAACTTGATGTCAATGATACCCAATATGATGGAACATGTAAAGGCAGTTCTTCAGAAGACTTGCAGAAAGATGATGAATCCTCTTCACCCCCACAAGGCCCTTGCTATAACTTGGCCTGTGATATGGGTACAACATGCATATAATGTCCTAGAGTGTATCTACTCTGTTGCAATGTCATGTGCTTAGCATGCTGATCATGCATGTAAATATGTCATGCCTTCCTGTTTTTCAGTACCTATTCCATTCATGATAACATGTTTTCAAATTTAAGTACTGTCATTCTACTCTATCGCAATGCCATCTGCTTAATTTGGACATCATGCTTCTGAATATCTTATGCATTGTTATTCATCGGTATGTACTTCATCTGTCCACCATACCATGTTTTTTACATTGAAGTGATGTTCTAGTGCTCTGTTGCAATGCCATCTTATTTTCCCAATCATACACGTGTATGTTGCCTTAGTTATTTCTGTATGTATTCCGCTAGCATACAGTTTTACATTCAACTAGTGTTTTTTTGTTGTGTTGTCCTATCATATCCCTAGATCTTACACCATACTCCCTCCGTCCGGATTACATGTTGCCGAAATGGATAAAAAAGGATGTATCTAGAACTGAAATATGCCTAGACCCATCCATTTTTTCCGGATGGAGGGAATACATGTCAATATGTCATGCCTTTCTATTCTTCAGTGCCTATTCCATCTCTCTGCTACCGCATGTTTTATAATTAAAGTACCATTCTTCTATACAAGGCATGCAAGGGGAAGACGACTATGTTAGAATCTGAAGGGTTACAAACAAGGCCTTTGCAAAAGATCCAAACGCCAGGAGATAATAAACCAACTCCAGTTTTTAAAGATACTGCTCCAGCACAGAGAAACCCAACTCCTACTGATAATAAGCAGATTCCAATGGCCAAAGAACTAGTCCGCTCCAGTCCAGCAAAAATATGTCAACTCAATTCTAACAAGCGTGTGCGTATCCTTGCATCATGAAATTTTATAGCATGCTGATCATATTTTCTACATGTTTCTTACCCATCTCTCTTTTAGAAAATAAGCTTAACAGATAGAAGATTTTCTGCAATGGTATCGTTTATGAGGAAAGATTCTTGCAGGAATTCTCTGTGCTCCAATGTAGATGTAAGTACCTGTTGTATATCACTACATTTTTACATCAGCATGTATTTTGTTAATCGGCGTGAATCCAACCTTTATCTGATCTAAATTTAGTTGTAGCAAAATGTATGATTAAAGGCCACAATGTTGATTTTTACAAGGAAAACTGCCTGGTAGTTTTGCATCCTGAGCTGCATGAGTGTACTATCTCAAATCAGTGGGTTTGAATACTTTGGTTCTGCAGTGGGTTTTCAGTGTTTTTTTACTGTGTTGTCCTGTCGTATCCCTAGCTCTTACATCATACTCCCTCCGTCCGGATTAAATGTCGCAGAAATGGATAAAACTGGATGTATCTAGAACTGAAATATGCCTAGACCCATCCATTTATTTCCGGATGGAGTGAATACATGTCAATATGTCATGCCTTTCTATTCTTCAGTACCTATTCCATCTCTGCTGTAGCATGTTTTATAACTGAATCACCATTCTTCTATATAAGGCATGCAAGGGGAAGATGGCTATGTTAGAATCTGAAGGGTTACAAACCAGGTCTTTGCAAAAGATCCAAACGCTAGGAGATAATAAACCAACTCCATTTTTCATAGATACTGCTCCAGCACAGAGAAACCCAACTCCCACTAATAATAAGCAGATTCCAGTGGCCAAAGAACTAGTCTGCTCCAGTCCAGCAAAAGAATGTCAACTCCATTCTAAGAACCGTGTGCGTATCCTCGCATCATGAAATTTTATAGCATTCTGATCATATTTTCTACATGTTTCTTACCCGTCTCTCTTTTAGAAAATAAGGTTAAACGATACAAGACTTCCTCCATTGGGATCGTATTCGAGAAAATATCTTGCGGGAATTCTCTGTGCTCCAGTGCTGATGTAAGTACCTGTTGTATATCACTATATTTTTACATCAGCATGTATTTTGTTAATCGGCCTGAATCTAACCTTTATCTAATCTAAAATTAGTTGTAGCAAAATGTTAAAGGCGCCAATGTTGATTTTTGTAAGGAAAACTGCCTGGTAGTTTTGCGTACTGAGCTGCATGAATGTGCTATCTCATATCACGAACATTACTGAATTGTAGTGCTTCTCGGGTTGCCCATTCATTCATTGTGTCAATGTTGCTTTCGTATTACCTTACCTGGCTGATGATAGCTGTGCCATATTGTGTTAATTTGGTGTAGGCTAGTTGCCCAAACATTCGTTGTGTCAATGTTGCTTTCCTATTATCTGACTTGGCCAATGATAGCAATGCTAGTGTGTTAATTTTGTGCAGGTTGTTGAAGATAAGAAGACAAACTCTGAAAACAGCAAGGCAACCCCATTGTTTATTTCCAGTAAATCTAGGCCAGGTAATATGGCAATAACTCATGATTAATCTGTTTGGTTCCCGTCCTAATTTATGTTATGATGCAGTGGTCAAGACACTCTCCACTATCAATAATACAAGCCTACCAAAATCACCATCTGAATCTGTTCAGTATCCTCTGTCTCGAATGCGACAGAATAAATGTATGTTTGCGAACCAATTAATGGCTGAAGCAATGATGGAAATGGTGGATGAATCAGAGGTGCAGAGTCGTGCGACACAACAACTGATCAATGTTTTGAGAGACAGTGTGGCAAAGCAGCAAGAACTTGCCCACATGCTTATGGGCGTCATCTGTGCTGAGGTTGCAGATTGTGACGTTGTAGATGGTTAGGTTCTGCTCATTTATTTGCACTGGCATCAATCTTTGATTGCCCAGTGGATGTAATTTCCTGTAATATATTCTGGATGTGCAACGTTATTCCCTGTATGTCGTACCTTTGCTCGTCGTAATGGGCTCAAATTATCTAATTTGGCCTAAAGACATGAACGAACTTTAGTGGGCCCATTAAGTTAATGGGCCGTTACTAGGCCGAAAGTTAATGGTCGGCCCTCTTACCTCCCGGGTCGTTAACAGGCCGACATCGAAGCGGGCAACAGGTGGCCCCAATTTATTTCACGGGCCGTTAATAGGCCGTTACAAAGATTGGGCTGCATATGGCCCAACTATACTGTAGGCCTTTAGCAGGCCGAAAGAGACAGCGGGCTTGTATTGGACCATGAAGTGCATGGGCCGCTAAGAGGCCGAAAGTCAGGTCATGTTGTAAACGGCCCAACTGTGTTGTGGGCCTTTAGCAGGCCGAAAGAGAAACCGGGCTGGTATTGGACCATGAAGGGCATGGGCCGATAAGAGGCCAAAACTAAGGTCCGACTACAAATGGCCAACTCATTTATGGTCTGTTAACAGGCCGAAAGTCACACAGGGCCGGGAATTGGCCCAACACTTAAATGGGTCGCTAAAAGGCCAAAACTCAGGTCCGACTACAATGGGCCCAACTGATTTATGGGCCGTCAACAGGCTGAAAGTGACACCGGGCTGGAAATTAGCCCAACATTTAAATGGGTCGCTAAAAGGCCGAAAGATGTACATCCTGAAAATTGGCCCATCCATTAAATGGGCCGTTAACAGGCCGAAATCTCATCGGTCCGATATTGAGCCCAAATATATAGCGGGCTGTTAACGGGCTTGAACTGACGATGGGCTGCAATGGTGTCAAATCTTTAACGGGCCGAATTGGCACATCTCGTATGGGCCGTGGGCTTAAATGGACCTGACACAAGTAGGCCTTATATGGGTCGACCTGCTAATTTTTATTGGGCCGGCCTTTTTCACCGGAATGGACCACTGTTGGGCCATGCCACGTGTCGACCTATCATAGGCGCCTCCTGTCCAATGAGTGGATGACATCTGTCCCAACGATGAGACGACACGTGTTTCCTCTAGCCAATGATGATTTTACACGTCGAAAATCCCCATTGGTCGGTGTTGTTAACGGGTTATCGGATCCAAAACCCGACCCGATAGCTTAACGACGTTCCGTTACAGTGGATGCCACATGTCGGTCACCCTTGACGAAAGCACTTCTGTGACGCGTGATTTATCGTCATGGAAGTGGACACTTCCGTGATGATAATTTTGGTAATGTCATGGAACACTTCTACGACAGCACAGGTATGACTATCTTGATTCTGTCATAAATTTGTCATGGATGTACATGCATGACAAAAAAAGCGACCTACTGTGACAAACACGTATCATCATGGAAGTGTACTTTTTTGTAGTGACAACACAGACAACCCTACAAGCATTCCCGTAACGTTTTTTATATGTTTTTCTCATTCTTTTCTGTATCATGTTTAAAGAATAGGTGACCAACTGGAAAGCATCTACAGCGGACTCTATCGGAGTTCGGATCCATACACTCACCTAAGGGGTTACTTCCGTTAAGGATCCCACCCCCCGAGGATGGGCTATGCAGACGTGCGACAGGAGGTCCAAAATTACCTTTTGTAGACCGCACTCTTTACTCCGAGCCTATACTATGCCCCTTTTCCTCTGATCCCGACCACGAGCATGTCAAATAGCCGGGTTCGTGGTTTCTCTTTTATATATATATACATAAATTTATCATTGGCACATCGCTCCGTTTTCAGTAAGCCCCACCCGAGCCAAACTCTCATATCCTTTCAACAATAAAGTACGGCCTCAACGACTGCTTTGCAGATGCGCCTCGGCACACCCTGCCAGGGGCTCGGCATGGGAACGAATGAGTTGCCAGTAAATGTCCGAACAACTCTATAGCGTACTTCGGCGTCGCAAGTTTGGCCTTATATGCATCAGCTCCGAATCATTGTCTTGGGTCAATAGTTGGGTTGCCCGGCTCCTGTGTTTGCTACCCTACATTCCGCTCTATCGGCTAGGGTAGTAAAGGGAGAACTACTGCGATTGTGCCCTGGCCTAGACCGGATGAGAACCTCAGTAGAGAAAGCCGAAAACTGACTGTCATGATGCGGCGAGAGCTGGTCAACCACTTGACGACTTATTGGAATATTTAGAGATTCTCCGTGTAATACGAGGGATCTTTTTCAGATCAGATATGTAAGGCACCACACACCGCATACACACCAGGGGCTATGTCGTAGCCCCACCATAAAACTCCTATGGTTAAGTGAAAGTGTTAACGCCTTATAGTCCGATTGCCTGGTTTGTCGCATTATCACCTCCTTCATGGACCAAGACGTTGGATAAAGAGTGATTAAATGCTTTTCCGAACACCCCCGTACTTCCTACGAGGGGGCTGAAGCTGACGACTGGAAAACTTTCAGATTATATTAAAACGACCGCACAAGAGGAATTCAAGCTTTTCGAGCAAAACATAAATAGATTAACTATAAAGTTGTCTTTTACAATCATCATACACCTCACTCGAACATTATGTTCTTCGAGCATTAGCCCTCAATCAAGCGGGCGGCCTCCAGGACGTCTTCAAAATAATGCTCTGGTTGCGGACGGTCCTCGCCTTTGGGCGGACCCTTCGCCGCGACATCGATGGCCTTCATCTTCCCCCAAAATGTCTTGACTTGAGCAAGGGCCATCCGTGCACCCTCAATGCACGCCGATCGCTTCACAGCATCGATGCGCGGCACTGCATCGACAAGCTTCTGCACCAGACCAAAATAGCTATTTGGCGTAGGCTCAGCCGGCCATAGCCGGACTATGGCATCCTTCATGGCAGCGCCAGATACCCTATGAGGTTCGGCCCATTGGGACATCTGTTCATTGAGCAGCAGCGGGCGCTTTGACACACCAAACTATGACCAAAAAAGCTTCTCCTTTGCATATCCGGCTTGCGCTTGGTAATACCGCGCTACATCGGAAGAACTCTTCGGCAAGTCCAAGTACTTGTCCGAAGAACTCCACACTTGGTTCAGCTGAGCATAGTCCGGGTCACCGAACTTAGTCTTCAGCAGAAAAGGCTTTCCATCCAATATCTCTTTCGCCTGCCGAACCTCCTCACGGAGTGCTCTGGACTCTGATTGCGCTTCTCTCGCCTCCTGTCGGGCCTTGTCCAGTTCAGCCATCAAGGCTTTATTCTCCTTCTCAAGAAATTTGCAGCGGCCAGTAGCATTCTCCAAAGAGAGTGTCACCATGGATATCTTCTCCTCGCCCTGGCATCACGCAACTTGTTCCGCCTTCAGTTCAACCGATGCTCCTTCAGCAGCAGCATCACTAAACTGGGCCCGCTCCTTGGCCCGGATTAGCTCCGCCCGAAGAGCCTCCACGGTGGCAGCACCATCTGCATTTCATGCACATTTCATATAAAGCTCTTTCCCGCATCAAGCACACTAGTGTAAAGAATACTGGAAATACATACCTTGCAAGTCGTCAAGACGCCTGTTGATCAACGCAACGTCATCCTCCGCAATATCCAGCTTTCGCTGCAGTTCGGCCACTTCCGTATTCCGGGCAGCCACAGGAGGGGAAGCAGCCTGTATTTCAACCAAGGTTAATAGCTGAGCATATCTCTTTGATCCTCCGATCGCTCCCTTTGGAAGACAATCCGAGTCTCAGGGGCTACTGCATATACAACAGGTGCATTCTGTCAATGAAATTCGGTGGATAAAGCTACATCACAAACCTCAAAACCTCTTAGAAGGCTCGTGAAGGCCTCGCTCAATCCACTGTTCGTGGATAGAACCCTTTCGACCACCGTAACCATCAAGGAACGGTGCTCTTCTGAAATGGACGCTAGTCGTAGCATGTCCGTCAGCATCTCCGGTGCTTCTGGGTCTTCGGAAACCACCGCCGGAGTACGGCATTCCAGTGAAGGACCCCGCTTGCTTGCCTCCAGAGCCGTCTCCGGCTGTAAACCGGACGGTTTGGGAACACCAGTCTCGATCCTGGAACCTCGAGTGACGGAGGCACCGCCTTCGGGCACCCTTCGGGATGATACCTCGGTATCATCTCCTCTGTTGGGCGATGAGGCCGGAGGATGCGTGTCACTCTCCATCATCTCCGGAAGAAGATCTCCCGAGGAGGAGGACGATTGAGAAACACCAAGAGTTAACCTGCGTCGATGAACATACGATCACTTCACTAGTGGGAAAAGAACGAGGTACGTTCAAAGTGCCCCAGCTTCACTTATGGTTTGCCTTGAGGTTCGTCCTCGTCATCAAGCTCTATGGCAACCTCACTCGCCCGGCCCAAGCCGCTCGACGATGGCTTTTTCCTCTCTTGGAAGGCTTCCCCTCCTGATCTTCGGAAGCAGCCCTTTTCTTGCCTTGGAGGACTCCCTTTGCACCCTTGCCCTTGGGCAAAGGGATTTCGGTTTCCCCCAACACAGCCACTTGGTACGGTGCCGGAATCAGCATTCTCGTCAGCAGGACAGACATAGGGTCTTCGGGAAGAGGCGCCGGACACCAGATTAGCACCGCTTTCTTTATCCAGTCCTGAGCAGGGACGGGTTGTTCAATATCTCATTAAAAGATGCTCGAATGAAAGGTGCTTGAGTACTTACCGAAGTAGCTGGATGATTGCAGTCAAGGCCAACATCTTAGGTAGTGTCCGGCCATTGCCCTCGTTCCCCAAAATACAATTTCCACATTCCTTCATGCATAGTGCCAAAGAAGTGTTGTAGGGTCCGCCGCCCTTCTGGGTTAAACTCCCACATACGAAGAGGCCGCCGCTGACATGGCAGGATTCGGCGGACCAACATTACTTGGACAACGTTCACAAGATCGATGCCCTTCTCGGTAAGGCTTCGGATGCGACTTTGCAGAGTCTGCACTTCATCAACGGATAACCAGTCCAATCCCTTATTAACCCATGAAGTGAGCTGAGTTGGAGGGCCGGGTCGGAACGCAGGTGTGGCCGCCCACTTGGGGCCCCGCGACTCATTGATATAAAACCACCCCTGCTGCCATAAGTCGGAAGATTCAGCGAAAGATCCTTCGGGCCAAACCGCGCCGGCCAGCTTGCCTATTGTGACGCTGCCGCACTCTGCCTTCTCCTTCTCTGCCACCTGTGGCCTCACATCAAAGGTCCTGCACCACAAACCGAAGTGCGGAGGAGTCCGGAGTAAGGCCTCGCATGTGACTATAAATGTCGAGATGAGGAGAACAGAGTCTGGGGCCAGATCGTGAAAATCTAGCCCATAGTAGAACATGAGCCCTCGGACAAAGGGGTTAAGCGCGAACCCTAGCCCGTGAAGGAAGTGGGATACAAATACTACCCTCTCGCCAGATCTAGGGGTCGGTATGACTTGCCCTTGTGCCGGAAGCCGATGAAAGATTTCCGGTGTTAGATACCTCGCTATGCAGAGGTTCGCAATATCCTCCTCCGTGATAGAAGAAGCCACCCACCGGCCCTGACGGTTGGATCCGGGCATGACAGGTTGGTGGCGATTGGAACCCGAGGGTTGGAACTTGGGGTGGCCGGGGTTGAGGAAGGAGCGAGCGCAAGGGAAGAAGACGAGACTGGTATCTCTATATAAAGGCCCCGAATAATAGGCGTTTCCCCCTGGGTCTCTAAACTTACCTATCGCCAAGGAGTTGTACCCAGGGGACAGTTGGGTTCCCTACTCCTACATTAATGAAAATCCCGTCAATAAAGGGACACGATCTCTGCCTTGACGAGACGTGCCAGTAAAACCGCACCCCGAGAGGTGGGGCGGCTTGCTAGGCGACGGTTGGAAATAGCGACCGGGCAGGCGTGATATGATGTCATGAACAGTTATCAACAAGTTGGGCTCGTAGGGTATTATGTCCTCTGCCATTATATACATAGGTCCGGATATACTTACTTCGTCCGAAGACTATTCTGGAGTTCGGAAGGAGGGAACCCTCCTTGCAATGCCGAAGACAAAACTGCACGCCGGACTCCTCGTCATTGAAGCCAGGTTCAGGGGCTAATGAGGGAGTCCTGGACTAAGGGGTCATCGGGCGTCCGGCCTATTATCCTTTGGGCTGGACTGATGGGCTGTAAAGACATGAAGGCCAAAGACTACATCGTGTCCGGATTGCACTCAACTTGGCGTGGAAGGCAAGCTTGGCGACTGAAGATTCCTTCTTATGTAACCGACTCCATGTAAACCCTAGATCCCCTCGGTGTCTATATAAACCGAAGGGGGTAGTCCAGAAAGGACATCACATATACTCATTACCATACCCACATAGGCTAGACTTCTAGGGTTTAGCCATTACGATCTCGTGGTAGATCCACTCTTGTAACACTCATATTCATCAATATCAATCAAGCAGGACGTAGGGTTTTACCTCCATAGAGAGGGCCCGAACCTGGGTAAACATTGTGTCCCCTGTCTCCTGTTACCATCGATCCTAGACGCACAGTTTGGGACCCCCTACCCGAGATTCGCCGGTTTTGACACCGACAGTCGTTGATCAGTCGGTAGCGCAGGAGCTCATGCGCCATGAGGAGCGCGGCCCATGCGTCCATGGGAGGGACACGTGCATGGGAAGAAGAACCAGCCGGGGTCAGCGATGGAGTGGCGGTGCGGCCGTCCCGCCGCACCGAGGGGTGCAGCGAGGATGCTTGCTGCTCGTTCCCCGCTGGGCCGGTGGCGGAGTTGGCGGCGGGCAACGGGGAACAACGAGGTGGCCCGCAGACGGGAGCCGTCTGAGCGACGTGGGCGGTGAGGGCAGCCCGACGCTCAGCACGAGCGCGGCGCGTGTCTGCCATGGAGACGACGGAGCGACGGGACATGGAGCGATGGACGGAGGCTTCAGCGCACCCCTACCTAGCGCGCCAAATGTCGGATCACGGGTTCTGGTAAACCCTCGAGGTTCGAACTGCGCGCGAAGGTTTTCTCCCTATCGATCCACTCCCTAGCTCGCTAAGATCTCACGGATGAACTCGACAAACTCGCAACACAAAGACACAAGATTTATATTGGTTTGGGGCACCATTGTGGTGTAATACCCTACTCCAATGTGGTGGTGGTGGATTGCCTCTTGGGCTGATGATGAACATTACAAGGGGAAGAACAGCCTCCAGAGGTTGACGTGTTCTTGTGCGCTTGTGTGGTTGGGGGTGATCTTGATGATCCGTCTAGGTCCCAATGAGGTGCCCCCTTCCATGGTGGTGGCTAATTCTACTTATATAGGCCCTAGTCCTCTCCCCAAATATTGAGCGGGAAGGGAGCCAACAATGGCCAATTCGAAAGGGGACGGCTAGTACATGCTATCCTGACAAAAGGTGGTCTTCGCCTGCCAAAGGCTCTGGTGATCACGCCGTCCTGGGCTCCATGGTGACCTCCGTCTTGCCGTCCTTCTGGTCTTGGTCTCGATGCACCAATATGGAAACCTTTGCTTGATGCCTTGGTACTTCACGCCTGCGCTTGCCCCCTTAGCACCAAAGAAGAAACTGATACGTCTCCGTCGTATCTACTTTTCCAAACACTTTTGCCCTTGTTTTGGACTCTAACTTGCATGATTTGAATGGAACTAACCCAGACTGACGTTGTTTTCAGCAGAATTACCATGGTGTTATTTATGTGCAGAAACAAAAGTTCTCGAAATGACCTAAAACTTCACGGAACAACTTTTCGGAAATAATAAAAAATCCTTGCAAAAGATGAAGGCCAGGGGGGCCCACCACCTGTCCACGAGGGTGGGGGGCGCACCCCCTGCCTCGTGGGCCCCCTGGAGCTCCTCCGACCTCAACTCCAACTCTATATATTTGGTTTCGGGGAGAAAAAAATTAGAGAGAAGAAATCATCGCGTTTTACGATACGGAGCCGCCGCCAAGCCCTAAAACCTCTCGGGAGGGCTGATCTAGAGTCCGTCCGGGGCTCTGGAGAGGGGAATCCATCGCCATCGTCATCATCAACCATCCTCCATCACCAATTTCATGATGCTCACCGCCGTGCGTGAGTAATTCCATCATAGGTTTGCTGGACGGTGATGGGTTGGATGGGATCTATCATGTAATCGAGTTAGTTTTGTTAGGGTTTGATCCCTAGTATCCACTATGTTCTGAGATTGATGTTGCTATGACTTTGCTATGCTTAATGCTTGTCACTAGGGCCCGAGTGCCATGATTTCAGATCTGAACCTATTATGTTTTCATCAATATATGAGAGTTCTTGATCCTATCTTGCAAGTCTATAGTCACCTATTATGTGTTATGATCCGTTAACCCCGAAGTGACAATAATCGGGATACTTACCAGTGATGACTGTAGTTTGAGGAGTTCATGTATTCACTATGTGTTAATGCTTTGTTCCGGTACTCTATTAAAAGGAGGCCTTAATATCCCTTAGTTTCTGTAAGGACCCCGCTGCCACGGGTGGGTAGGACAAAAGATGTCATGCAAGTTCTTTTCCATAAGCACGTATGACTATATTCGGAATACATGCCTACATTACATTGATGAACTAGAGCTAGTTCCGTGTCACCCTAGGTTATGATTGTTACATGATGAACCTCATCCGGCATAATTCTCCATCATCGATCCATTGCCGACGAGCTTTCCATATATTGTTCTTCGCTTATTTACTTTTCCGTTGCTATTGCTATCATCACTACAAAATACCAAAAACATTACTTTTGCTACCATTATCTTTTGTGACCGTTACCACTACTATCATATTACTTTTCTACTAAATACTTTGCTGCAGATATTAAGTTTCTAGGTGTGGTTGAATTGACAATTCAGCTGCTAATACTTGAGAATATTCTTTGGCTCCCCTTGTGTCGAATCAATAAATTTGGGTTGAATACTCTACCCTCGAAAACTGTTGCGATCCCCTATACTTGTGGGTTATCAAGACTATTTTTGGCGCCATTGCCGGGGAGCGTAGCTCTATTCTTTGAGTCACTTGGGATTTATATCTACTTATCATTATGAAGAACTTGAGAGATCCAAAAACCAAGATTTATCCCTCAACTACGAGGGGAGGTAAGGAACTGTCATCTAGCTCTACACTTTATTCACCTTCTATTATGAGTAAGCTTGCGACACCTAAACCTGCTTCTGCTATTCGTTCTGATATGTCGCATGTTATTGATGATGCCACTTCTGCTATGCATGATACTTATGATGAAACTACTTCTATGTTTGATACTATTATGTCACTTGATGAATTTCTTGATGAACAACTTGCTAGGTCTAGAGAGAATGAAAATATTGAATCTGATAATACTGATTAAATTGATGATGAAGACTTGCATGTTATTCCTAATGGTTATGTTTTTGATAAAGAAGCTTCTTTAGCTATTTTAGCTTGCAAAGATAGATACGAACTCAAGAGGTTATTAGCTAAATGGAATCAGCAATCTCTAAATGATAGAATGAAACCTGACCCTGCTTTTGCTACTTCACCTATTTGTGTTACCGATAAGGATTATGAATTCTCTATTGATCCTGATATACTTACTTTGGTTGAATCTGATCCTTTCCATGGCTATGAATCTGAAACTGTTGTGGCACATCTTACTAAATTAAATGATATAGCCACCCTGTTCACTAATGATGAGAGAACTCGTTACTTTTATATCCTTAAAATATTTCTGTTCTCATTAAAGGGTGATGCTAAGATATGGTTTAATTCTCTTGATCTGGGTTGTGTGCGTAGTCCCCAGGATATGATTTATTACTTCTCTGCTAAATATTTCCCTGCTCATAAGAAACAAGCTGCTTTAAGGGATATATATATATATATAATTTCATGCAAATTGAAGAAGAGAGTCTCCCACAAGCTTGGGGGAGGCTTCTCCAATTACTTAATGCTTTGCCTGATCATCCTCTTAAGAAAAATGAAATACTTGATATCTTTTATAATGGACTAACCGATGCTTCCAGAGATTACCTGGATAGTTGTGCTGCTTCTGTTTTCAGGTAAAGAACACCAGATGAAGCTGAAATTCTATTGAATAATATGTTGACAAATGAAAATAATTGGACACCTCCAGAGCCAATTCCTGAGCCTATTCCTAAACTAACTCCGAAGAAGAGAGGTATTCTATTTCTTAGTCCTGAAGATATGCAAGAGGCAAAGAAATCTATGAAAGAAAAGGGTATTAAAGCTGAAGATGTTAAGAATTTACCTCCTATTGAAGAAATACATGGTCTTAATTTACCGCCTATTGAAGAAACATATGATCTTAATCCTTTACCTATTGAAGAAACTCATGGTCTTGATAACCCGACACAGGTAGTAAAGGTAAATTCTCTCTATATATATGATAAAGCTGAAGTCTCATTTACTAAATTTGCAAGACCATGCTTAGATGAGTTTGATAAATTTATGGCTAAGCAAGAAGATTTTAATGCTTATTTTGGTAGACAATTGAAATACAATTCAAATATGCTTGAACACTTGGGTGATTATATGGCTAATGTCAAATGTGAACTTAAACTTATTAGTAAACATGCTTCTATGGTTACCACTCAAGTAGAACAAGTACTTAAAGCTCAAAATGATTTGCTCGATGAATTGAATAGTAAGAATAACGATAATGCTGTTAGAGTTACTAGCACATATGCCTGTGCGTTGCAACGGGAAAATTGATGTTTTGCAAAAGCATAATGTCCCACAACATCGGATTCATTATGAAGAACATGTCGCAACGCAGCATCGTCCTTCTACAAAATGAACATAAAAAAATACGTCGCAATTTAGTCATGTTCATATTTTATTTGCGGGGCGTAATGTCCCACTGTTTTCATTTAAATACAATCCTTTTTTAATGGCATTTAAGCATGATCCTTTCATTAATTACCATGAAGTCCTCATCCATTTTAGTCGGGAATCAAATCCTTCCTTTTCTAATTTAATTGCCCCAACACATTAAGGCCTATAGATCCTTTCTTTTAATTATCCTACCTTTTTACCTCAAATCCTTCATGTAGAATTTATTAAGACCACAATCTTTCTAATAGTTATTCCACCGATTTACTCATAATCCTTTCTTTAATTAGCCACATTCATTTAAATATTATATTTAAGCCCACAATCCTTCCTTTATTAGCGCATTCACTTAATTAGCTCTCCCTAAACATGAGCCTTGGACCTCACCCTTCCCCATCTATAGGAACGAAGGGCGATTTGTGCGAACCCCAGGCTCTCCACCTCGCCGTTGCCGAATCGGCGGCTCCCTCGCCCTCCGCCGGACGCTCCGGCGGCGGGAGGACGGGGGAGGCCCGATTTGCAGCTTGTACATAGTGTAGGAGTGCCTAGGGAGCCAGCCGGTGGCGTCGTGGAGGCGGCGGTGCGACTGGATCGGCTTTTTGAAGGTGTTGGTCTCCCCTTCGACGGCGAAGTTCCTGTGGAGCTCCATGGTGGACCAGCTCCTTTCTTCGTGCTCGCTGCTCGGTGGAGAGGCCGTGCACGGTTCCCCCGTGCCGGAGATCGAGGGATGGCGATTTCTGGCGGTTGAGGATCTAGAGAAGGAAGGCGATGTCGAGCGGTGCGATGACGACGACGGCCATGGGTGTAGGTCCTCAGGGACCGTTGATCGGAGACTTCCCGTTTCGCCCAGGGGCTGCTTCGATCCAAGGCGTCAGCGAATAGCGCGTCACCGGCTCGTCCATGGCGCCGGCGTAGTCGGGTTGCGGAGGGGCTTGGTTGTAATTTCTTTTTCTGTGTGGACCTTTCAGTAATTTGGCTGTTTTAATATCAACTCCTTTTCTCGCAAAAAAAATAAATAAACATGATGACTGCCACTCGTATATTTAGAGTGAGTTGGGATTGCTAAATATGAAAGGTGCATAAGTCTTTGGTTGTTACATCTAAGAGATAGACACGAGGTCTTGTGTTTAATTCCCATAATGTTGATTTATTTTGACCCAATTATTTTTCGCGGTCTCTCTATAAAAGCCCATAAAAGGCCCATCAACATACAAGTAACTGGCCCAGATCGTTTAACATGTGTAAACCAAACGTAAAGGACTAAACCAAACCAAGAATACCTATTCCCTTTAATAGTAGGTATAGATGACTAGAGGTGGTAGAATGACTCAGGAACCTTTGTATCCTGAAGGCCACCCTAAGAGAATTGAGCAAGATTCTCAGAGAAATAATATAGATGCACCTAGTCCTTATAAAAGGAAGAAAAAGAAAAATGATAGGACTTTGCATGCTTCTAGTGAACCTATTACTGAAACACCTGAGAATCCAAATGATATTTCTATTTCTGATGCTGAAACACAATCTGGTAATGAACCTGAAACTAGTGATAATGTTAATAATAATGTTCATGATGATGCTCAACCTAGTAATGATAATGATATAGAAATTGAACCCGCTGTTGATCTTGATAAGCCACAATCAAAGAATCAACGTTATGATAAGAAAAACTTTGTTGCTAGGAAACACGATAAAGAAAGAGAACCATGGGTTCAGAAACCCATGCCTTTTCCTCCCAAACTATCCAAGAAAAAGGATGATGAGGATTTTGAGCGCTTTGCTGAAATGATTAGACCTATCTTTTTGCGTATGCGATTAACTGATATGCTTAAAATGAATCCTTATGATAAGTATATGAAAGAAATTTTTACTAATAAGAGAAAGATACCGGAAGCTGAAATTTCCACCATGCTTGCTAATTATACTTTTAAGGGTGGAATACCAAAGAAACTTGGAGATCCATGAGTACCCACTATACCATGCTCCATTAAAAGAAATTATGTTAAAACTGCTTTATGTGATCTTGGAACCGGTGTTTGTGTTATACCTCTCTCTTTATATCATAGACTTGATTTGAATAAGTTGACACCTACTGAAATATCTTTGCAAATGGCTGATAAATCAACTGCTATACCTATCGGTATTTGTGAGGATGTGCCTGTTGTAGTTGCAAACGTTACTATTTTAACGGACTTTGTTATTCTTGATATTCCCGAGGACGATAGTATGACTATTATTCTTGGAAGACCCTTTTTGAATACTGCAGGGGCTGTTATTGATTTCACTAAAGGAAATGTCACTTTTCATGTTAATGGTAATGAGCATGCGGTACACTTTCCGAGGAGACAACCTCAAGTTCATAGTATCAACTCTATTGGAAAAATTCCATCGATTATATTTGGAGGTTTTGAATTTCCTCTTCCTACTGTCAAGAAGAAATATGATATTCTTATTATTGGGGATGTGCATATCCCCGTTGAGGTAACATAGTGTTATTCGAAATTTCTCCGGTTCCATGTTATTCAGAATGAGTTTGTTAACAAGACCTGATCAACCTTGTTAGTGGATTCCTTTTGATGAGCATGAGATGGATGAAACTAGAAGGCACAACCTTCTGTACCCACCTTTTACTTTCTGTTATTTATATTAAATAAAATAAAAATAGTATTTTTCTGTCTGTTATCTGATTATCCGTGCAATATAAAAATACCCCGAAAATAAAAGTTCTCCAAATGCCCTGAAATTTAAATATGATTTTTTCTGGAATATTTGAGAATATTTGGCACTGAGAACACAGCAGGGTGTCATCCACCTGGCCACGAGGGTGGAGGGCGCGCCCTACCCCCCTGGGTGCGCCCCCCTGCCTCATGGGCCCATGGTGGCCCTCCTCCACTTATCCTTTCACCCACACACTCCTTATTCCTCCCCCAAACACGAATATCCAGCTCAAACCCGAGTCCAAGCTCATTTTGATGCCATTTTCGATCTCCTTGCTCAAAGCACCTCTCACAAAACTGCTTGAGGAGATTGTTCCTTGGTATGTGACTCCTCCATTGGTCCAATTAGTTTCTGTTCTAGTGCTTTATTCATTGCAAATTTTTGCTGGTTAGGTGACCCT